>NW_024423453.1:49091399-49188986 GCF_017311325.1 Ursus maritimus | reverse complement strand
TTTCTCAGACAGCCAATTCTCACCCAATAAATTGTGAGGCACAGAACTCTGAAGGGTGAAACATTATTGAAAAAAATCCCCAAAACCATTTAAATACCAAGATATCTCTAATCTAAATAGATGATATTTCTCAACATATATGCTACTTTTTGCTAATGTAATTAGAAATTATTGATATTGCTAAAATATATTAATTTAAAACCTTGACTGAACTCCTTGCCATTGTTACTCTTTTTTCAATCGTTATTAGAACTTCTGTTACATAAGGGTCTACATTTTTTTTTTTTATTATATTATGTTAGTCACCATTCAGTACATCCCTGGTTTCTGATGTAAAGTTCGATGATTCATTAGTTGTGTATAACACCCAGTGCACAATGCAATACGTGCCCTCCTTACTGCCCATCAGCAGCCTATCCCATTCCCCCACCCCCCTCCCCTCTGAAGCCCTCAGTTTGTTTCTCAGAGTCCATAGTCTCTCATGCTTCATTCCCCCTTCTATGTCTATGTGTCTATTTTTTGTGCCAGTACCATGCTGTCTTGGTGATCACAGCTTTGTAGTACAGCTCGAAATCCGGCATTGTGATGCCCCCAGCTTTGTTTTTCCTTTTCAACAGTTCCTTGGAGATTCGGGGCCTTTTTTGGTTCCATACAAATTTAAGGACTACTTGTTCCAGTTCTTTGAAAAATGTCATTGGTATTTTGATCGGGATAGCATTGAAAGTGTAGATTGCTCTGGGTAGCATGGACATTTTAACCATGTTAATTCTTCCGATCCATGAGCATGGAACATTTTTCCATCTTTTTGTGTCTTCTTCAATGTCTTTCAAGAGTGATTTATAGTTTCTAGAATATAGGTCCTTTACATCTCTGGTTAAGTTAATTCCAAGGTAACGTATGGTTTTTGGTGCTATTGTAAATGGGATGGATTCCCTAATTTCTCTTTCTTCAGTCTCATTATTCGTGTATAGAAATGCAACTGATTTCTGAGCATTGGTTTTGTCTCCCGCCACATTACTGAATTGCTCTATAACTTCTAATAGTTTGGGAGTGGATTCTTTTGGGTTTTCGATATAGAGTATCATGTCATCTGCGAAGAGAGACATTTTGACTTCTTCTCTGCCAATTTGGATACCTTTTATCCCTTTCTGTTGTCTGATTACTGTGGCAAGGGCTTCTAGTACTATGCTGAATAATAGTGGCGAGAGTGGGCATCCTTGTCGTGTTCCTGATCTTAAGGGAAAGGCTTCCAGCTTTTCCCCATTGAGAATGATATTTGCTGTAGGCCTTTCATAGATGGTTTTTATTGCATCCCAGGTATGAATCCCACTTGATCATGATGGATAATCCTTTTAATGTACTGTTGGATTCTATTAGCAAGGATCTTGTTGAGGATTTTGGCGTCCATATTCATTAGGGAAATCGGTCTGTAATTCTCCTTTTTGATGGGGTCTTTGCCTGGTTTGGGGATCAAGGTAATATTGGCCTCATAGAATGAGTTTGGTAGCTTTCCTTCTGTTTCTATTTTTTGAAATAGCTTTAGGAGAATAGGTATTATTTCTTCTTTGAATGTTTGGTAGAATTCCCCAGGAAAACCGTCCGGGCCTGGAGTTTTGTTATTTGGAAGGTTGTTTATCACTGACTCAATTTCTTCATAATTAATTGGCCTGTTTAAGGAATCAATTTCTTCCGGTTTCAATCTTGGTAGTTTATAGGTTTCCAGGAAGGATTCCATCTCTTCCAGATTGCTTAGTTTATTGGCATATAGCTGTTGATAAAAATTTCTAATAATCCTTCCAATTTCAATGGTGTTCGTCGTGACCTCTCCTTTTTCATTCATAATTTTAATAATCTGGGTCCTTTCTCTTTTCTTTTGGATAAGTCTTGCCAGTGGTCTGTCAATTTTATTGATTCTCTCAAAGAACCAGCTTCTAGTCCTGTTGATCTGCTCTACTGTACTTCTGGTTTCTGCTTGATTGATTTCAGCTCTAATTTTGGTCAACTGCTTCCTCGTGCGTGGATTAGGCCTGTCCCTCTGTTGCTGTTCCAGCTTCTTGAGGTGAGAATATAAAAACTGCATTTTAGATTTTTCTATTCTTTTGAGTGAGGCTTGGATGGCTATGTATTTCCCCCTTAGGACTGCCTTTGCAGTATCCCATAGGTTTTGGACCGTTGTGTTTTCATTCTCATTGGTCTCCATAAATTGTTTAAATTGATTTTTGATTTCCTGGTTTATCGAATCATTCCTGAGCAGGAAGGTTCTTAGTCTCCAAGTGTTTGAGTTTCTTCCAAATTTTTCCTTGTGATTGAGTTCCATATTCAAAGCGCTGTGTTCTGAGAATATGCAGGGAATAATTTCAGTCTTTTGGTATCGGTTGAGACCTGTTTTGTGTCCCAGAACATGGTCTATTCTTGAGAATGTTCCATGGGCATTAGAATAGAATGAGTATTCTTTGGTTCTGGGATGTAGTGTTGTATATATATCTATGAGGTCCAACTCGTCGAGTATGGCATTCAAAGCCCTTGTTTCTTTGTCGATTTTTTGCATGGGTGTTCTGTCTATTTCTTATAGTGCTGAGTGTTGAGGTCCCCTACTATTAACGTATTTTTATCTATATGTCTCTTTATTGTGGTTAAGAGTTGGCTTGTGTATCTTGCTGCTCCCCTGTTGGGGGCATATATATTTATAATTGTCATATCACTTGCTGGATACATCCTTTAAGAATAATATAGTGCCCTTCTGTGTCTCTCACTATAGCCTTTAGTTTAAAATCCAATCTGTCTGATATGAGAATTGCTACCCCAGCTTTCTTTTGAGGTCCATTGGCATGAAAGATGGTATTCCATCCCTTTACTTTCAGTCTGAATGTATCTTTAGGTTCAAAATGAGTCTCTTGTAGACAGCAAATGGATGGGTCATGTCTTTTTATCCAATCTGCAACCCTGTGGCATTTATGGGAGCATTTAGGCCATTTACATTGAGACTGATTATTGAGAGAATTGATTTTAATGATACCATGTTGCCAGTAAAGTCTTTGCTCTATAGATTGTGACTTTCTGTTCTGTATCACTCTTGGGGCCTTTTTACTTTTATAGAACCCCCCTTAATATCTCCTGTAGGGCTGTTTTCGTGGTTATGAAATTGGTCAATGACTGGCGATTCTGGAAAGTCTTTATTTCTCAATCAATTCTGAATGACAGCCTTGCTGGATAAAGGATCCTTGGCTGCATGTTTTTCTCTGAAAGAACTTTAAAAATGCTCCCCCAACCCTTTCTCTCATTCTAGGTCTGTCTAGACAGGTCTGACATAATTCTGATACCATTGCTTGGTACATGAGAAATTTCTTTGCCCTGGCCGCTTTCAATACTGTATCCTTGAATCTAATATTTGCGAATATGCACTATGACGTGACGTGGCGTAGGTTTGTCATGGTTGAGCTTGGGATGGGTCATCTCTGCCTCTTGGACACGAATGTTTGTTTCCCTTGCTAGATTAGGGAAGTTTTTAGCTACAATTTGTTCAAATATCTCTTCTAGACCTCTGTTTTTCTCCACCCCCTCGGGGATGCCGATGATTCTGACATTGGAATGTTTCATTGAGTCAGTAATCTCCCCTAACCTACATTCCTGAGCATGGATTTTTTTGAGTCCAGATTCTATTTTAGCTTTCTCTTCTACTAACCCATCCTCCAATTTGCTGATACGTTCTTCTGCCTCATTCACCCTGGCAGTCAGAGCCTCTAGTTTTGCCTGCATTTGGCTCATATAATTTTTAATTTCTTCCAGATTTGCTCTCATTTCTGCCCTTAGAGATTCTATATTGTCATTAACATTTTCGTTAATACTTTTTTTCAAGTCTACACATCATCTTGACCATTGTTACTCTGAATTCCATTTCTGATAATTTGGTTATATCCATATCCATTAGTTCTGTGGCAGAGGCCACAGACTCATTGTCTTTTCTTTGCTGGGGGGTATTTCTCCTTCTCGTCATTCTGATGAGGAGAGTTTGCGGCATTGTCCACAGCCCAAATTATTGACCGGGACCCAGGCCGTGCGCCCTTGTTTTATAGGGATCTTAGGGATGTGGGCTTCTTGATTTTTCAGCTTGCCTTCTGGGGGAGGGGACTGCCGCGCCGATACTCTACTTGGGTAGAGTCTCCATGTCCCCTGCAAGGGGGGTGTTCAGGATGGGCACACTGTGAGCTGGTATTTCCAGGCTTTTGTTCTCTGGCGGCTTTCCCTGGTGGTTTGCTGTGCCTCTTCTGAGAGTCACAGCAGCAGTGGCCGAATCTCAGCCTCTGTCTCAGAACAGAGGGATTGCAGACTGTTCTCCACTGATGTTCTGGCCACTTTAACTCTGTTACTGTTGGTGCTGCTCAACCCTGCAGCATCCCGGGATGTGTGCCCCACACCCGGCATCCCAGCCCTCTCTTCCAGGGCCGGCGTGTCTCTGTCCTTTGTGTTTCTAACACCGCCAGCCGCCAGCCGCCCCACACGCTCCGGAGCTCCCTGTCTCAGTCTGGTTCCAGCTCCCTGTCTCAGTCTGGTTCCAGTGAGCGCATGGGGTTCCGTTTCAGTCTGGTGGCTTGCGTTCCCCGGCTCACGGTCTCAGTCTGCTCTCTGACGGGTGCCGGTCCATGAGTCTCCCCGCTCCACAGGTGGCTACCACTTCCCGGCGCCCGAACGCGGCGGCTCCCTCCCCCTTCTGTTTATCTTCCGATATCTGTGCCCTGTTTCATGGCTCCCCGCTTCGTACTTCAATACTCAGCACTGGAGATGTTCATTTGTAGAGATCCAGATGTATCTTCCTGAGTCTCAGGCTGATTCCGTGGATGTTCAGGCTGCTCTGGTACCTATCCGACTCGACTCAGGGGACCGCCTGAAAAAGGGGTCCCCTACTCCTCTGCCATCTTAACTCCAAACCTCAGGGTCTACATATTTTTAACATGAAAGTATAGTCGTCATGCACTAAATAGTTAAAAGCTATTTACCTAAAGCATTTTATAATTATCTGAAGTAATATATCAGGATGTAGAATGCTATTAGTTGTAAGACTTTTTGGGCACCACAAAAACGAAAAATAAAATATGTAAATTAAAGTCATTATATCTACATTAAAATGTAGGAAAATGTGCACCTTAGAATCAAGTAAATGGGTATACTTGTTTGAGACTTATATAAGTCTTTCTTGACCATAACATAATAAAAATTGTCACTTTAAATAAAATAATGCTTATATAAGAGTAAAAGTTTAAACACTATGGCAAAGCTTGTGTTTGCAGGCAAGATGAAGGACGAAGAGGAGGGTTCAGCCTCCTACCTGTAATGACTAGAAAATTAAGACAAAATAGATGATTTTTTTTAAACAACTTGGTCATCAGGGAACAAAGGACAGTGATCCCTGAGTGACCAGTAATCAACAGTGTGAGAACTATGCTTGTCCCAGGTCTTGGAAGTTTCAAGATCATGGCCCAGTGAAAGTTCAAGAAACTAGAGAAAAGATTTAATGTATTAACTAGAAATACGGAAGATTTAACTAGGACCCAAATTGAACTTCTAAAGTTGAGAACCACAATGCCTGTTATGAAAAATGCAACGGAGGGATTGACAGCAAATCAGACTGCAGAGGAAAAGATTGCTAACATTGAGTATATATTAATAAAAATTATCCATAATATAACAAACATAAAAACAGAATTTAAATAAATATTAAGAGCATCATTGATCTGTGAGGCAACTTCAAGTAGCCTAATATATGTGTAACTAGATTTCTAGAAATGCTATGTGTAATTGAAGTCCAGAGAATTATTTTTCAAATTTGATAAAAATTGTAAACTAACATTTCCATGAAGCTCAACAATACCTAAAGCCTGGAAAAATAAAAACAAGTGTGTATGTATGTCAAAAATTACAGTTTAATTTTTAAAGCTTATACTTTAAGCTGTAATTTTTCCATTTATAAAATTTTACAGAAAAATTAAAATTGTATACTTTAAATGTATGTAGGTAAATGTATATCAATTATACCTCAAAGCTGTTAAAAAAATAACAAAACTTAAGAAGATTCCATAAAATGGTTATCTTAAATATGTCATTTCATGTAGTAGGACTTACTCTATTTGGGCTGCTGTAGGATGGCTTTTGCTGTCCCCACATGTCTCTCTCATCCCTTCAGTTGCTATTTTAGGCAGGTTTTCATTCATTAAGAAGGAAGAGAAACAAGAGAACAAGACTTTTTCAAGTCCCTGCTTGCATCTTGATTTCTAAAAATTCTATTAGCTAAAGAAAGTCACATGAATAAGAGAAGCAAAACACATCACCCACTTGTTTTGAGGACTGATGTGATAGTTTAAGTGCTACAACCACAACATAAAATGGAAGAATAATATGTTTATGCAAATGCATGCTACTTAATTTACATTAATTCAAAAGTATAGTGCTATATGATATGTATTTATACACAGAATATAGATTATGTGGGGTGCCTGGGTGGCTCTGTCGTTAAGCATCTGCTTTCGGCTCAGGGCGTGATCCCAGGGTCCTGGGATCGAGCCCTACATCAGGCTCCCTGCTCCACTGGGATCCTGCTGCTTCCTCTCCCACTTCCCCTGCTTGTGTTCCCTCTCTCGCTGGCTGTTTCTCTCTCTGACAAATAAATAAATAAAATCTTAAAAAAAAAAAAAGAATATAAGTTATGTTCATTCACAGAATTAAAAACTGAAAAAAAACAAAAAAACAAAAAACCCTCCATCTACCCATTCATTCTAACTATACATTTTCAGAGTTTTTTTTTAAATAACTGATCAAGAGTCACATGCTCTACCAACTGAGCCAGCCAGGGGCCCCTAGATATATTTTAAATGGTAGACATATTTATATGATAATATATTGATTTCACTTTCAGGAGAAATATGTAATGTGTTTGGCACAGGTGAATAAATATAGTGAAAAAAGAAGTAAGAAAGGAAGGATGGAGTTGCTTTGCAGGAATATAAAACCCAGGCCTAGCATGATGATTGATAAATAGATAGATAAATAGAGATAGAGATGGATGCACAGATACCTTTTACACACACAGAGACACACACAAACATGAATACTTTACATGTAGACTCCAACATATAATATATGGTTTGAAGAGATCAATAGAATGATAGCTGAATATAGGCAATAATTTCCAAGGAGTTTATAAAAGTATCTGTGCTAACTATACATGGCAAGAAACTGGAGGCATTTGGTCTATGAATATTTTGGGAATTTTGAAATAACCTCTTAAAATATTTTAATAACTTATAAGTATTCTAGTTCTTAATATATAACTCACTTTATCTTATTTAAAAGATCTATTTACTAAAATTAACTAAATTAAGATTAATTCATTCTGTGAAAAATGTCATTGGAATTTTGATAAGGATAACTGAATTTATAGATTACTTTGGGTAGTATAGAAATTTTAGCAGTATTAGTTATTCTAATCCATGAACATGGGATATATTTTTATTTGTGTCTTGATTTCAACCTACAAAGTTATAGCAACCAAAACAACATGGTACTAGGATAAAAATAGACATATACACCAATAGAACAGAATCAATAGCCCAGAAATAAACCCACATGTATATGGTAAACTAGTATTTGACAAGGGAATCAAAGATACTCAGTGGAGAATCTTTTATCTTCAATAAAAGATATGGGGAAAACTGGATATTCACATGCAAAAGAATTAAATTGGACCCCTATCTTACAGTACTCACAAAAATTAACTTGAAATGGTTTAAAACATAAATGTAGGACCTGACACCATAAAATTTCTGGAAGAAAACATAAGAAAAAAGCTCAAAGTGTTGGCAAAGATTTTTTTGGATGTGACAACAAAATACAGCAACAAAGCAAAAAATCTATAAGAGGGACTAAATCAAATTAAAAAGTTTCTGCAGAGCAAAAAAATAATCAACACAATGAAAAGGAATTTACAGAAAGGGAGAAAATATTTGTAAGCCATATATTCGATAAGAGACTAATATCCAAAATATGTAAGGAACTCCTATAATACAATAATAAAAATTAGCAAATAATTCAATTATAAATGTGCAAATGACCTGAATAGACATTTTTCTAAAGAAAACATGCAAATAGGAAAACCTACAAATGGCCAACAGGAACTTGAAAAGATGTTCAACATCACTAATTATCAGGGAAATGCAAATCAAAACCACAATGAGTTATCACCTCACACTGTTAGAATGACTATTATCAAAAAGATGAAATAAGTGCTGGCAAGGATGTGGAGGAAAGGGAACCCTTGTGCAGTGTTGGTGAGGATGTTAATTGGTGCAGCAACCATTATGGAAAACATTATGGAGGCTTTTCAAAAATTAAAAGTAGAACTACTATATGATCCAGCAATTCCGTTTCTGCTTAGGTATGTGAAGAAAGGAAATTATTATCTCAAAGAGATATCTGCAATCCACTCCCATGTTCACTGCAACATTATTCACAATAACCAAGATGAGTGTCCATTGACAGCTGAATGAATAATGAAAATGTGATAGGTATACATTGGGTAATATATATGCATATATGCAAAGGAATACACTTCAGCCATAAAAAAGGAAGGAAGTCTTGCCATCTGTGAGATGAATGGACCTTGAGGGAACTATGTTTAAGGGAAATAAGCCAGACAAAGGCAAACAAGACTGTACTGTATGATTTCACTTATATGGGTAATCTAGAAAAGTCAAATTCATAGAAACAGATAATAGCATGGTGGTTGCTAGAACCTGAGGGGTGGGAAAATGGGAAGATGTTTGTCAGAGGGCACAGATTTTCATTTATAAGATGGGTATGTTCTGGGGAATATAATGTACAGCATGGTGACTACCATTAACAATATTGTGTTTTATACTTGAAATTTGCTGGGAGTATAAATCTCAAATGTTATCTCCCTGCCCCCACCACATGCATAGAAACAGTAACTATGTGAGGTGATAAATGCGTTAACTAACTTTGTTGTGGTAATCATTCCACAATACATATTCATTTATACATGTTCATTTTTTATGTTTTAAATATTCTATCATTATTATTATTATAACTATTCTAATGTTTTTCTGTAATATAGCTGAATCTTATAATATGGTCATTTCACATTATTCTCTGATATATAGTACTTAACTGAATAATGCATGTTAATATTCAATAGACCATCTAACATATAGTATCTCTGTAACTTAAAATTGCATAGTCAATTACAAAACTATTTTAGTTGCTAGTGTTTTAAACAAACTGAGGGCTTCAGAGGGGAGGGAGTGGGGGAATGGGATAGTAAGGAGGGCACGTATTGCATGGTGCACTGGGTGCTATACGCAACTAATGAATCATGGAACTTTACATCAAAAGCCAGGGATGTACTGTATGGTGACTAACATAATATAATAAAAAATATTATTAAAATAAATAAATAAATAAATAAATAAATAAATAAAGGATATAAATTATTTACTCTTTGGCAAACCAAAGCTCAAATTTAAATGCACTTTTTAAAAGTGTTCCCAGATCTACCAAGTTTTAGATCTTATATAGAAAACAGTTGAAAATCATTAGAAAAAAAAAAACAAACTGTGGGATAATTATGGGGTTTGAAATACACAAAATGAAACAATTTTATTTTTGTTCCCTCTGAATTTAAATTATTTCTACTCAGTTTTTAAAAAGATGGGTTTGGTAATTTTGTGGTGACCTAAAATTGTGTGCAGATCTACCAAGTTCTAGATCTTATATAGAAAACAGTTGAAAATCATTAGAAAAAAAAAAACAAACTGTGGGATAATTATGGGGTTTGAAATACACAAAATGAAACAATTTTATTTTTGTTCCCTCTGAATTTAAATTATTTCTACTCAGTTTTTAAAAAGATGGGTTTGGTAATTTTGTGGTGACCTAAAATTGTGCAATTTTATTAAAATAACATAAAATCATTGTTATTTGACTCTATTAAGGCAAAATTATCTACTTAAAGAAGTATTTCAGTTCTGTTAAATATGTGACTAAATTTTGAATTGAATTATTCATTATTCATTATTATACAGCTTGTAAGCTAGCAGTGTCCATTATACACTGTCTACATACATAAAATAAATGTCCTAAAGGTAAACTTTCCTATATTTCATAGTGTTTCAAATAATATAACTTATAACAAATTAATGGAATATAGAATTAAATTTTAAAGTTATAAATAAAAAAGTTGCAGAATACTTATATTTTATAGTTATCCAATGTTACAAAGATTTAGATGAGTTCATTTTAAAGTTAACAGAAAGACTTGTGGCATTATTCTAAAAGTTGTATACTTGAATTGAATCCACAGATTCACACATATTACAGATTAGAGTGCAAATCTTCTAAATAGAGAGAGCAAACAGCCATATTTTTAGGTATGGTGTAAAGGACCTACTTAGATTGCCTGTGATAATACATTCTTAAGGGGATAAAAGGAAGTAAAATAATCCTGTGATAAGCCATCTATCTTCAAGGCCTTCAGGCAGATAAACATCTAAATCCTTCCTAAGAGTTGTGTCTTGTATTCATGAAGATAAGGAACCTTGCCTTGAGCCAACAGTAAATGGTCATATAATTTAATGTATGCTTAGCTCCCTATAAACCCATCATATTTTTGTACATGGTTATGTTTTTAATAAAATGATAGTTCTTAAAGTTATGACTGTAATGTCTAAATTTGATTTACATAAAGATATTTTCAGAAGCAGTCAATAGTGAGATTTCATTTACCTGACCTGATCAAAATTAAAAGGTATCATTTAAGACTGTGATCATTTTATTCCTTTACTGTGCCTAATCATTCCTTATATATTTGTTAAACGAAGGAATGAATTCAATTAGTGCATTGATTTTTAAAATTAACCTAAGACCTTAACCATATTTATTTTCAAAGGCATGTAGCATCTTTCACTGCATAGGAATGTTTACATTAAAAAATGAGATAATTTCTTAAACTTTCTAAGTTACTATCTGATACATGAAATAAAGCTTAACTACAAGCTTCAGATATTTTTCAAGGCTTTGGCTAAAAACACTGTGCAGTATTTTTTTCTTATTATTATATGATGAGTTATTATTATATGATATTATTATATTTCCAATGACTTCAGATCAGTCTGTAATGATCACTTGAAAACTACTACATCATATCCTCCCTTCTTTCCCTTGTCCAGATTTTTGTCTTCTCTCTCCGTTTCCATCTCTAGTTCTCCTGAGACATATTTTTCAATAAGGTCAAAAATAGAACTATTGATTGTGTCTGACAAGTGTCAAAAGTATTTTCTGTTAAAAAGAAAGAGAAGAGAACAATACCTAAAAGTCTAATCAAAGCTAGTGAGATGGATGGTGTTACATTAGAAAGGAAGCTCCATTATTTCCCCACGTATAACTCTCAAGCCCTTAGTTATTTGTTGTTATATTTCTGTAAAGCTTTCTTTTTTTAGAGATTATTTTTAATTTAACACTCTATCAAGGAGCTTATAGTTTCCTTACCTTCCATGAGTAAACAGATAATACCTTGAAGGCTATATATTACAACCAAATAAGGAATCAGTCAATTTGGCTATACATACATCTAAATTTTTCTTATAAAATGTGAAGCTCTTCTATCGATATAACTGAGTTGAGAATTATGTTAATAAAGACATTTCTATGAAAAGTCATTATTTTCCCAGTGCTATTGTTCTAAAAAAAATGTAATTCTCTTTTAAAAATAAAATTGTATTCCCACGTAAAGACATAATGCTATACAAAAATTCCCATGTACAAAATAGATAAATTTAAAATCTCAAAATATATTTCAATAAATTTGCAGGAAAATGGTTATATAATTCTTTATTCAAAAGTTCTAGATCTTAATACATTATGTTATTTGACTTTTAAACTTTCTTTACACTATTGTTTTTAATTTATCAAATAGAGAAAATAATTTAAGTATTAATAACTAAGTTAATTTTGAAGATAGGCCTTCAGGTCAGAATTAGTACACACTTAATATCAAACATTGCAGACTTCTGCTTCCTAGTAAGCCATACATGTTTCAAGAGAATATTACTTTTACTTTAATAATGAGAAAAAAACAGATAACTGACAGAAATCATAGTTTTAACAACCCATTAGAGAAAT
Source organism: Ursus maritimus (assembly GCF_017311325.1). Classification (NCBI taxonomy): domain Eukaryota; kingdom Metazoa; phylum Chordata; class Mammalia; order Carnivora; family Ursidae; genus Ursus; species Ursus maritimus. The sequence continues at coordinate 49,176,800 of NW_024423453.1, read as the reverse complement.
AAGGATGCAAAGAAACCTTAATGAACTAAAACCAATGAAGCAACAAGACCCTCCTAGGGGGAAAAAACCTAAGTCCACTTTCATCCCCGGTGGAGTGGATAGCAGAGGAGGAATTCACCAGAGAATGGGGTAAGGAGAAAGAAGCCAAAATTAAAATACACTAGTAGTTGTAGTAACAGTAGTAGTAGTAGTAGTAGTAGTAGTAGTAGTAGTAGTAGCAGCAATGATAATGGTGGCCAAGTGGTTTCTGGCATGATGACTTATAATCCTGAGGGGCTCCACTCTCCAAGCAAGCCTTCATCTACCTGCCAACTCTCCAAATTCTTCAGCGAGAGCTGGAGTTGGAGCCAAAAGGCTAAAGACAATAGAAGAGTGGACAGAGAGAACTTTCCTGAGGCATTTGGAATCCACTGAAGACTGAGGGCAGGTCAGGATAACTGAGAGAAACAAAAATGAGGCATCCTGGGCCTTCAGTAACCAGGAGGCGGTGGCCTTTGAACACTGTAGGGAAGGAGAAGCAATTAAGATAAACTCCATGGTGGTTAACATTCTGGGAAATATCAGGCATGGCTGCTGCAGGCTGTGTAGCCCATGAACTAAAACAATGCCTCTGAGGCATATTGTGTCTTCTCAGAGGCTGAAGCATTGCATCTTAAGAATGTGGCAGGAGAGGAAAGTTGAGAAAAAAATTTTCCAAGGATTTCTAGGCTTTCACTGAATGCTGGACCACAGCCCTTCAAAGCTTAGGCTCTGGGCAGCAGGGAAGAGGAGAACAAGCAAGAGAGAACATCTTAAGGACAGAAGTAGGAGGAGATAACAAATAGAATTTCTCATAACCCAAACATCTGAGAACCAAATCTCCTGTGGTTTAGAGTATTGGTTCTGTGTGTAAATCAGCAAAGAGATTTTTATAGTGTCCTTGGTAGTAAGAACTTTTGCCCTACTGAAGTAAATGAACCTCACCAGTACTGAACTCAATCTAAGCATTAGCCTAGCCTAGAATTTCTCAACAATGGATTTATTGTCTCAGAGACTCATATTATTGTTCAGAAAGAGATGTGCCCTTTTCTGAAGGTAATATTATTTATTCCATTCTCTTCCTAATTGTTTTTTCTTTAAACTTATGAAAAGGAGCCATAAAATATAACATCATCAAGAGATAAAACCATTAATTGTAGCCAATGTAGAGATGGCCTAAATATTAAAATTATCAAACAGAGAATTTTTAAAATCTGTACTAAACATGTTTAAATATACAGCAGAAAAGAAAATAACTTGAGTGAACAGAGGAAGAATTGAAGCAGAGAATGTCAACTATTTTTAAAAATCCAAATAGAGGGTGCCTGGGTGGCTCAGTCAGTTAAGCAACAGCCTTCAGCTCAGGTCATGATCCCAGAGTCCTGGGATTGAATTCTGCATAGGTCTCCCTGCTCGGCAGGGAGTCTGTTTCTTCCTCTGCCCCTCACCCCGCTGGTGCTCTCTCTCTCCCTCTCTCTCTCATGCTCTCTCTCTCAAATAAATAAATAAAATTAAAAAAAAATAAAAATAAAAATCCAAATAGAGATGTTAGGAAAGACACATTTCAGTTTGAGTATCAGAAAAGTGGATGCGGGAAAGGAAAGAACCAGTGAATTTGAATAGTGACTTTAAAGATGATCTAAACTGAAGCTTACAGAAAATACAAAGTATAACTATAGACAGAACATTTGAGATCTTTTCTACAATAAGATATATTCTATATATGTAAACTGGAGTTCAAGAAGAAAAAAAAGATTGGAATAGGAAAAAAATTGATGATACGATTGCTAATATTTTCAAAATTTGGGAAATACTTGTATAATCAAGAGTCTCAGCAGACATTATGGAAGAGAAAAAAATTAAACCTTACACAGCTATATCAAAGTCAAATTGAAGCAAATCAAATATAAAGAGAATATTTGTAAGAAACAAAAAACAGGAAAACAACAACACAAACATATTAAAACAAACAAAACTGTGTGTACATAGTTGCTCCCCAAAGATGTCCATATACCAATCTCCAAAACCTTCAATACCTTACTTTATGTGGCTAAGGAACTTTGAAGATGACATTAAGAGAAGGATATGAATATGGGGAGATCATCCTGGGTTATTTGGTGGGCTCAATATAATCACAAAGGTCTTCCTTACAAGGGAAAAAGTGAGAAAAAACACTGAGGGTCTGAGAAGACGATGAAAGCCCAGAACAGAGAGGAGAGATATTTGAAGACGCTGTGTTACTGGTTTTCTTTCTTTGGTAAACTGCCGATTTATATCTTCAAAAAAAAAAAAGAAAAAAAGAAAAGAAAAAGACAAAGGAAGGGACCACAGCCAGGGAAATTCAGGCAGCCTCTGGAGGCTGCAAAAGGCAGATACTCCCCTAGACCTTCCAGAAGAAACATAATACTGCCAATGACTAACTTTTAACTCAATATTTTTCGAACTTCTCACTTCCAGAATTTTAAGAGGGTTAATTTGGGTTGTTTAAGCCATCCCATTTGTGATAATTTGTCACAGCCTCAATAAGAGTACAAGCTACCAAAGGAGAAACCTACAGATCATATTGAAAAGCAGTAAGAAAAGAAAAACAGCAAAATTTTCATCATAAAGAATGCAGTTAAGAATATATGTTGGCTAACTGAACATAATAATTATTAAAAAAAAAAGAATATTGTGGAACAACAAAAGCCTAAATTTAAAAAAAAAGAAATGAATGAAAATTCAATAACTAATTAAACTGTGTACCCAGAATTCAATTCGAGTAAAAATATTATTCAAAAATTGAAGGTGAAAAAACAAAACAAAACACTTTCAGAAGGATAAAAAGTGAAAAAAAAAACCAACATTATTAAAATAACAGTAAGAATAGCAACATAATTGTACTGGTTGAAGGGTAATTGTATTAGATCAAAACCTAGATTTTTAGAACCAAAAAAATGAAGAGTATCACAGACGTTAAACCAATCTCTCTCTTTGTTTCTTATTTAGAAAATAAAATAAAACAACATTTAAAATAGCTTTTACATCAAATAAATAAACATAAATTTAACAAAGCAGTGAAAGACCTCTCTATGGAAAACCCAAATAATGGAGAAGCATACCACATTCATGGATTGGGAAACTTAATATTATTATAATGTTTATTTTTCCAAATCAATCTATAGATTTAAATAAAGCTCAAAATCCTAGAAGACAGTTTGTTGGTTTGTTTTTTTCTTTCATTTCAGTGTGATTCTAAAAAATATATCTGGAAATTCAACAAATTTGAACTGGACAAAACTATTTTGAGAGAAAAAAATGAAATAAAGAAAAGAAAATGCTGTAGCCTTCACTCTACCTCACAATTTTGACATAGACAAGGATATCTCACATAGCACACAAAAAGCAAAATAAAAAAACACTAAACAATTAACAGAACTCCATAGAAAATAAATTTATATTCATAAAAGACTCCATTAAAGAAATTAATAGGCATAAATAAGCCTATAATAATTAATCAGTAGGCATAAACAAGAATAAGATACACACATACATATATATCTGTCAAAGGAGTATATACAGAACTTATAAAAATCACTATAAAATTATATATGATCCAATAAAAGTGGACAAAAGGCTATTGAATAGAAATTTTGAAAAATGAAAATATGAATGTCGAATAGCTACATTAAAAGATGTTCATTGTCATCATTCATCAGGAAAATTACAATAAATATGGCTATGAGATACCATCGCATACCTACTAGAAAAACTAAAATTCAGAAGGATGATAAGAACATGATTTAACAAAGATGTAGCACATGTAGAACTCACATGTGAGTGTAAAATAAGAAGCTACCTTGAATATTAACTTGGTAGTATTCTATAAAATGGAATATACATCTACTTTATGACAAAGAAATTCCACCACTAAATATTTACTTAATAAATGAAAACATATTTCCAAAAATATTTGTCCATAAATGTTCATCACAGCCTTGTTTCTAAACAGGAAAACAATTTAAGTAATTGTCCACAGGAGAGTAGATAAGCAGATATTAATATATTCATATAATGGAATACCACTCATCATTACAAATGGAAGAACAGATATGGTAACATGGATAATTCTCAGAAAAAAAAGTGTTGAATGAAAGATGCAAAACACAAAAGAGAACATACGGTATGATTGATTTCATGAAGTTCGAAGCAGACAAAAGTTTTCTATGGTGAAAGAAATCAGGGCTGCATTATGATTTTTGGGGTCCTAAGCTCATTTACCTTGATGGGTTTCTTCCCCCACTTGCAAAAAATAAAAATTAAAAATATATATATTTAATATTTTATATATATACACATCTATACTTTATGACCCTTCTAGTATAATGACAAAAATAGTAATATTATATAACATTTCCTTTGACCTAAAACTTATTTTTCCTTCCTGATTTAAAATAAAACATTTCCATGGGCACCAAAGAGTACTGAGAGCACCAGGTAGTATGTCTTGAATGGTGCTTCTCTCTGAGGTGGGGAGTTGAGCTTGGAATTGACAGGAAGAAGATACGTTAAAGCCTCACAAAGTTCATGCTTTTGGTCCAGCTTAATATTGTCTTTATGTACATAACACAGTCATTTCAGAGTGAGAGACCAATGGCTTAATCTCCATAAGTTAGCAGAACTAAACAATAATAAGAAATTTAAAAGGAATTTTTCTTTACTTTTCTTTCTCAAGAGAGAAAATGTGATACTCTTTTTTTTTTTTTTTTGCTGTGTAATATTTATTTTTAGAAATTTCCTTTGTCAATCCGATAAGGCTATCTAGCAACCTGCTCATGCTTTATTATAAAAAGGGGACTGTATGCCACTCGACCTGATCTATCAGATCACCCCTTTTTTCTAGACAAATGGATTAATCAGGCATGGACATCTGATCCAATTAGGACCAGTTAGAAACCTTTTGAAGAGGTTGATACCCCAAATGATGGTTATCCCTTCTACTTAGATAAATAGTGGTTAGCCCCATGTAGGACTAGAGTAACTTGGAATCATCATTGCTGCTGCATGAAAGTATTACTGCAGAAAATGAGGCCAACAGTAAGGAAAGTAGTTTCAGAGAAAAAAAAAAAAGATTCATCATGACATTGAAGAGTATCTGAAAAGAGCATGTCTAATATTAGAAACAACCCTGGGCTTTGAGTTACAAGGGCCAGAGATTCTCTTTTGTATAGAATGAAAGGAAGGCCATGAACATTTCTACACTAATAATTTTTGTCTCTTTTTTTGCAAGAATTGTTAGAAATATAATCTTGTTTACAGCTATAATTATCATTAGCTCTTTATAATAAATTCAGTGTTGAAATAAAACACACATTGCATATTAAATTTTAATTTTAAATAAAATAAATGCAAAAATACTGGTATGAGCAATCATTTATGTTTATTTATAAATTTATGCACATTCATATGGGTATAAATAAATGGCATCCATGGCTAAGATATATTAACATATTTGTCATCTATATATTGTTTAAAAATAAAGTCAACTTTTCTTGGCTAAGTACATTTGCATTTTAATTTTTCAGTAGATCTTAAATTACTATGGTATATTTTATAAACTTTGCAGGAAAATTTTAAAACAATATAAAGCAGAGCTAAGCAACCATATAGATACATTAACAGAAATTAATATGTGTGGCTTTGTGATGTATTTGGAGCAAAATTTCTTAGACAAGGAAGGCTAAAAGGAAATCTATTAGTCCTTGAACATTTTTGTGTGTACTCTGAAATTCCACATCCATTATGTAAATCAAAGCATAGGGCATGGGACAGTTCTTTTACATTCCCTATTCCTGTAGGTATGCTGAACTCAAGGAATGTTACACATATCTAAAGTACAACATTGATAATTATTTTCTCCAGTTACATTAATATAATTTTTAAAAATTTATACTTGTATTTTCAAGAACAGAAATTAACTCAAGTTGTTTTAAGTGATAGCAAGAACAAGAGAATTTTGAATTAAGCTTGTCTTATGAAACCAGCTAAAGGCACGATGTAGAACTGTACTTGACCCACAAGTAGGGACATGAACAAGGATACATAGAGTCATTAGATATCCAGATAGTCTTTTTCTTTTTTTGCCATTGTCAATTCTCTGAGCAGAAAGCTGTCCATACTCTGTATAGAAGCACTGATGAGCCCACATCCTCCAATTTGCATATTCGACTTCCTCAGCCACATGCAGAAAGCCTCTAGTAGTCTCTCAGTTCCAACTCCAAATTAGAGATAAAATCTAATGAACAAATTTGGGGTTAGTCCTCTCCCTTCATTAAATTAGCTATAGTCCGCGTATGCACATTCTTATCTGAGGCCTTCTAAGACATCTCATACCCACTGTTCTTAAATTACATTCTATAAACCAGATCATGTTGTATTAAAAATAAATCCACAACAAACAAATAAACCTATTTCCTCTTTTTGCTAGGTTCCAAATGTTGGTTCCTCTCTAAGTGTTCTATCAAATGTACAGTTCAAAATCTGAAGATTAGTTACAACTCTATATACAATACTACAGTCCAAACAGCTCCCCTTTCCAGATGTGCCTACTAAAGCAAGCAAATGGAATGACTCTTTACGTTCTACTTAGAGATTCCACAGAAGGTATGCTTACATGATTAATAGTCAGCTGTGAGACATTATTACTCTTTGTGGACTCGAAATTAATAGTATTTTGAGCATAGAATGGAAACAATTAGATCTTAAAGAATGGATCCTCAATCTTCTTGGGTGGTCTTCAAAGTTTTGAAATTATTACAAATTACAATGACAATATTTCAAAAGGACAAACTAATTTAAACTCAATCTGATTTCATCAAAGTATCAGAAATTCAATAAATATTTTGCATTCGGTAGCTCAGGTTTAAAAAGCACAGCAACTTTAAGAAAGTAGCATAAAATCACAGTAGTGCTTCAAAGTGTAGGAGAGGAAAGCAGCTTTTCCTCTTTCCTCTTGCTTCAGTACCTCAGTGCCTAAGAATTAAGCTGACAAAAAAGATGAACACAAGAAAAAGTTTCTGTATGCATTCTATGCATGGAATCAACGAAAGAAGTAAGGTTTCTTTAAGAAAGATAAGTGGGTCCTTAGGAGAACAAAGAGAAGATAAGAAAGTTTATATTTGTGTATACAGATATGAGAGGTCTCTCTCTCCTTCAGTGCTTCCTGTAGGCTTATTTTTATTCGTCCTCCTGGAGTAGACCCACCTTGAAGAGGGAATTCATAGCAGCCTCATTTCCAGGAAGTTGCTGATTTTAGTCAAATAAGGGAAGTTCAGAGTAGGCTTCCTTCTGCATGTGTTGAATTTCAAATGTCTTCAGTTTAAAATAATCTTCCTACCAACTCTGGGACTCCCAGGGGGTTTCTGCAGAAACAAATGGAAAACATTGAAAAAAGGCAAACTGAGGAATATTAAAAATTTTACGTTTATTTGGGCAAAATTCAGTTTGAATTGGCCAAACTGGAAGTGTTTAGCAACATTCCACCACTGGGAGGCAAGAAAGAATTATACAGGGAAAGTATGGAAGCAAAGAAAGGAAATCATTTGATTGTCTATAGATCAAAGCCTAGTTGGCTGTTTGTGATTGTGATTGGTTATCCTTAGTGCTTTGATTTTGGAATTTTGAGGCATTTACAGGCTTAGACTTTGGGTTTGCTTATGTAAGCTGCCACAGCATTAGACCTACCTCAGTCTAATGGCCTCCATGTTTAATTTATCTAACAACTATGATGTAAATCTGCTCACTAGATTTCTACATTATTTAAAAACTGTAAAAGCTTTGTATCTTCTGAAGCCATATTAATAGAAGGAGGTGAGGGAAAGACAGCAATTAGTGAATACAAAATTAATCACTTACGACTCAAAGTTCAAAAGTTACCAGACAGAACTGGAGACCATAAAATTTAGATATGTCATTTGAAAAATAAGTTAATGAGTGAACACATCAGATTGGTTTATAACCAGTTGGACAAAGGAATTTGAAATATGGATTATAGTATACAGGGAGAAATATATGGTAAGTTTGTAAAGAAACCTTTGACAAGCTTGGGTTATATTCTTTTTGTGTAAGTATATACCAAAAATTATTTTATCTGTACAAATTTTAATATTAGTAGCATTGATTAGAACAGAAAAAGATTAGCAAAATTTTTAAGTAAAATTATAATATGATGATGTTCAGAAATATTCTAAAAATTGTCTTTAGCTCCCTTCCTATCTCTCTTTCCCTTTCCACTTTAAGGTCCTCTCTCAGAATTCTACATTTTTTTGTTCTTAGTTTTCTCTGACTCGACTCAAAGAATGTTGTAACATGCTGCACCAGGATTTCTTCATTCCTCATCTGTAGTTTGTGGAATTGGGAAGGGCAAAAGAGATGTGGATGGGATTCTTCCTCGTGTAAAGGAAATCTAGAAAATTAACAACTTTGTTGTTTGACCATGGATAAATTCTAGGTGGAAAAGATTCCAGATCTACATATGAGATAGTGTTTGGCTTGGAAATAGTTGTCCATTCTTTGGCTAATCAGAAGCCGTCAGCCTCCAGCCTTTGCCAGATTATTTTAATAGCAACAACAAAATTTTTTGTGATATAGAGAATAAATTTCCCCTAGATACAAATAAAAGTGTCAGCTGAGGTAAACACTATGGAAAGACAGAACTGCATTAGTTTCCCCATCCCTGCTCATTGAATGTTTGGGAATTTTCTAAAAAATTTTACTACTTCTAGCATCGTATCTCCTAACCAAACTATAAAACCAGTAATACCAAATTTTATATCATTAATTTAATTTGACAGGCATTATTTTGCTAAAATAAAATCATTATTTTCAATGTATATATGATACATGATACCATGATGATAGCTCTTAGTATAAAATATGTTCACTTTTTATGAAGCAATTTTTCTACCCAGTTTCTCTATTTATACAACTATCTGATGCTTACTACTATAGCAGGCTGTGACACCATGTGGCCTTGTTTGACTAAAATACATACTGAATTCTTTATGTCTGCTTCCATATTTTTCTAATTAGCCAAGAACAACTAATCAATTACTTCACCATTATATTATTTCATTATGTCAAATATGTCTCATTTTATGAAACGGCATAAGACAAAATTTTCATTTTTGAAATTGCTGTTCAATTTTTAATTTATTTTAATTTTAATTTTATTTTATTTTTATTTATTTTAATTTATTTTAATTTTAATTTATTTTAATGTAAAATAGACATTTGTCTTTTAAATTGGCAAAAATATTTCAGCATGAGTTCTGAGGCTAGCACAGATGATTACTGGCAGTTGATATTAGGGTGTACAAGTATAATGATAACCATGATTAAATTTTGGAATCTTTCTGCAAAATGGTAGCCTATGTTGTTATCAACAAGCAACTTTTAGCTATAAATACATTAAATTTCAGAATGAAATAAAAGCTAATGTAGTGACTCAAGAGGTTTATATCAAGATAGAACTTAGAAGCTGAGATTTGGCATTTCAGAGAAAAGAGCAATTAATTTATACCTCAGAAGACTGGAAACTTTGAAGTTGTAACCCGAAGAAAGACTAAAGCCTTAAACTGATTCTCTGCCTGTTAAGAGACCCAGGAAAACCCCAAAACTCCAATCCTCAATTTAAGGCAGTGGAAAAAGAAAATCAGTTCTATTTATGAGAAGTTGATGGAAAGGAAAACTTTTTTAAAAAATTAGTTATAGAGTAGTTAAAGATACAGAGGTTATGGTGAAAAATAACCAACAGAAAACTTTAGGACTTCTGGGAATGTGATTGAAGTAATAGCCCCAACAAATATTAGTCATTTTCCAGATTTTTAAAAATTTTCCAATCATCTAAATGATTGTAGAAGAAAACACTTGAGAAAAATAAATGGAAAAAAATTCCTATTTAACCATATCGTGTTAAAACTGCAAAAATAACCAGCACACCTTAAAAATAATGACAAGTATAAGCATGTTTCTCATCAGCATTAAAAAAAAAAAAAGGTTAAAATAGGGGCACCTGGGTGGCTCAGTCGGTCAGACATCCCACTCTTGATTTCAGCTCAGGTTGTGATCTCAGAATCGTGAAATTGAGCCCCGTATTGGGCTTGCGCTCAGCCAGGAGTCTGTTTCTGATTCTCTCTCTCCCTCTCCTTCTGTCCCTCCCTTGTTACCTCTCTCTCTCTCTCTCAAATAAGTAAATAATACAATCTTGTTTTTTAGGGTTAAAATAAAGTAAAATAATAATGATAGACACAATGGAAACTTTGGGCAGTATTGCGATCTTAACAGTATTTAGTCTTCAAATCCATCAACATAGAATATCTTTGTATTGGGCCGCCTGGGTGGCTCAGTCGTTAAGCGTCTGCCTTCGGCTCAGGGCATGATCCCAGCATTTTGGGATCGAGCCCCACATCAGGCTCCTCTGCTGGAGGCCTGCTTCTTCCTCTCCCACTCCCCCTGCTTGTGTTCCCTCTCTCGCTGGCTGTCTCTATCTCTGTCAAATGAATAAATAAAAAATCTTAAAAAAAAAAAAAGAATATCTTTGTATTGACCTTCAAATAGGTCATTTTAAATTTCAGCAATGTATTTTGTTTCTAACGTGTAAGATTTTCACTGGTTAAATTTACTCCTAGATACTTTATTGTTTTATGTGCTGTACTGTAAATGGAATGGTTTTCTTAATTTCTGTTATCATTTTGGATTGATTATTCATTGGTAGTTTATAAAAACTGATTTTTCTGTGTTTTTATTGTATCCTGCAACTGTGTTGAATTTATTAACTCTAATTGTTTTCCAAGGCTTCTTTAGCATTTCTCTATATAAGATCATGCATATGTAAGTCAAGATACTTTTATTTCTTCCTTTCTAATTTAAGTGTCTTTTATCCTCCCCCATCCCAGCGCAAATTGCTCTTTCTAGAATTTCCAGTAAAATGTTGAATAGACTGGTGAAACTGGGAATTTATGTTGTGTTCCTGATTGTAGTGGGAAGACGTTTTAGTCATTCTCCATTAGTTAGCAGTGGGTTGTCTCCTAAATGACCTTTATAAGGTTGAGGAAATTCCCTTCCATCCCTAGTTTGTTAGGTGTTTTTATAATGAAAAAAAAAAAAATTCTTGACTATTTTCTAGAGTTCTGTTAAGTTTATTGTGAGAGTTTATGCTCAAATTTTTTGATTTTTTTGTGAAGGACCAGACCCTTGGAGCTACCTGGTTCACTATTATCACTGACATCATCTTGCACATATCTTTAAAAGTAACTTTCATGATTCACTATTTTACTCATGTTACCACTTGTTCAGCAATCTGGAATACCTTACTTCCTGTCTAATATAGCCAAACTCCAAACTGGCAATAAAAATTGCTACACATAAGTAACAAAAATCAAGTCCTCCTGTACAGTCCTTTTCATTACATGGTCATTTTTATGCCTGAGTTATGAAGTGTGTTAGCCAGCTTAATGAGCCTGAATACAAACTATCTAGAAACAGCCAAAGGTTATAAAGAAGAAAACTTACTGAAACCATTGACTGAATAAACCTAAAATAGAATTGAGTCTTATCTTGATTAGTTGGGATTTTTTAAAATGTTTTTTTATTATATTATGTTAGTCACAATACGGTACATCCCTGGTTTCTGATGTAAAGTTTGATGATTCATTAGTTGCGTATAACACCCAGTGCACCATGCAATACATGCCCTCCTTACTACCCATCACCAGTCTATCCCATTCCCCACCCCCCTCCCCTCTGAAGCCCTCAGTTTGTTTCTCAGAGTCCATAGTCTCTCATGCTTCATTCCCCTTCTGATTACCCCCCTTTCTTTATCCCTTTCTTCCCCTACTGATCTTCCTAGTTCTTATGTTCCATAGATGAGAGAAATCATATGATAATTGTCTTTGCTTGACTTATTTCACTCAGCATTATCTCCTCCAGTGCCGTCCATGTTGCAGCAAATGTTGAGAACTCGTTCTTTCTGATAGCTGAGTAATATTCCATTGTATATATGGACCACAACTTCTTAATCCAGACATCTGTTGAAGGGCATCTCGGTTCCTTCCACGATTTAGCTATTGTGGACAATGCTACTATGAACATTGGGGTGCATATGGCCCTTCTCTTCACTACGTCTGTATCTTTGGGGTAAATACCCAGGAGTGCAATGGCTGGGTCATAGGGTAGCTCAATTTTTAACTTTTTAAGGGACCTCCACACTGTTTTCCAGAGTGGCTGTACCAACTTGCATTCCCACCAACAATGTAGGAGGGATCCCTTTTCTCTACATCCTCTCCAGCAATTGTTGTTTCTTGCCTTGTCAATTTTTGCCATTCTAACTGGTGTAAGGTGGTATCTTAGTGTGGTTTTGATTTGAATTTTGATGGCTAATGATTTTGAACATTTTTTCATGTGTCTGTTAGCCATTTGTATGTCTCCATTGGAAAAGTGTCTGTTCATATCTTCCGCCGATTTTTTGATTTGTTTATTTGTTTCCTGTGTATTGAGTTTGAGAAGTTCTTTGTAGATCTTGGATACCAGTCTTTTATCTGTAGTGTCATTTGCAAATATCTTCCCCCCATTCCATGGGCTGCCTCTTAGTTTTTTTTTTTACTGTTTCCTTGGCTGTGCAGAAGCTTTCTATCTTGATGAAGTCCCACAAGTTCATTTTATCTTTTGTTTCTCTTGCCTTTGGAGATGTGTCATGAAAAAGGTTGCTTTGGCCGATGTCGTAGAGGTTGCTGCCTATGTTCTCCTCTAGGATTTTGATGGATTCCTGTTTCACAACAAGGTCTTTCATCCATTTGGAGTTTATCTTTGTGTATGGTGTGAGAGAGTGGTCAAGTTTCATTCTTTTGCATGTAGCTGTCCAGTTTTCCCAGCACCATTTATTGAAGAGATTGTCTTTTTTCCACCGGATGTTTTTTACTGCTTTATCAAAGATTAGTTGCCCAAAGAGCCGAGGATCCATTTCTGGGTTCTCTATTCTGTTCCATTGGTCTATGTATCTGTTTTTGTGCCAGTACCATGCTGTCTTTGTGATCACAGCTTTGTAGTACAGCTCGAAATCCGGCATTGTGATGCCCCCAGCTTTGTTTTTCCTTTTCAACAATTCCTTGGCAATTCGGGGCCTTTCTGGTTCCATACAAATTTAAGGACTATTTGTTCCAGTTCTTTGAAAAATGTCATTGGTATTTTGATCAGGATAGATAAAGAGAAAATATCCTAAACATATGTATATACAGTGAAAAGAAAGCTTCTTATGTTACAAATATTTTCAATATAATTTCAAGTTATAGGTGCTCCAACAAGGAATATGTATTTTAGAAATTGACTATAATTTTTACTCTGTTATAATTTAATACATAAAAACATAATTTCCTTACATCTAGTCTAAGAAAATTTTAACCCTATTTTCTAAATTCATCCTCTTTTATTATTAAATATTTGAATAATTTTCTGTGTTGATATAGAAAGTGATAGCACTCTAATAGTTAATGTGTCATTGTTTTCATCTTTAGATGATATAATTAATAATATCAGTTGTAACTAAGAAAGTGATGTATTATGCTCAGTGTCATTCTCTTTTTTTAAAGATATATTTCCATATTACTAGCTACACTCTGTTGAGGACTGAAGCGACAAATGTACATTTTTAAATTACTGATTAATAAGTTAATGAAAATTAACCACTGGAAAACCTTTTTCTATGACTTATATCACCAATAAAAGGAAACTTAAGTTTAAGAATAATTTATTTCCTAGGGCAAAGAGTAAATATAATATATACTTAATAAATAAATATATAGAGTAAATATATAAAGTAAATAAATATAATACTTATTCATAAGAATGTTGCTATTAAATTATTAAAAGCATCTTATAACCAAAGTGCTCAGAGAAAATGGAGATCAGGGACAATCATTTTGAACTGTACACACTGCAGTATTTCTGTAGTTATGTCACATTTTTTTAAACTGTTTTATTTAATCAATTTATTATTTCTTAGTATTCCACATTTTACTGCTCTGACTTAACACTGATATTACATTTTAACCAACCATGATATACAGAAAATGATGTGCACCAGTGCTTCATATCACAAATCTTCTCATGTAATGTTTCTCATGTATAAAATTCGTGCCAAATTTATGGGATTTTAAAATAATAATTTTAACTGGATATCTATGTATCTGTCACTTTAAAAGATAATGTGTGTGTATACATAAAATAAAAAAATATATATATATTTCACAATGTAATTCAATTTGTTGGTGCATTTTGATCTTTTTGGATACAATATCAACTAGTGTATCAAGCATTCACTTAGTCACTTATTAAGATTCAACAGCGACTCTGCTAGGGGACAAAGATAGAGTTGTTGAACAAACAGGCTGCGTCTTTGCTCTCTTGGAACCCAGATTTACTGAGACACAGACATTAAACAAATACTCAAACAAGTAGCCTTAAAATCACAGTTTTGTTTTAGGTGTTATGGAGAAAAGACACAGAGTTCTACAAAAGTACATTGACACTGATGACCAGTGGTGGAGTTACTTCAGTAGTTAAGTAGTGTAAACAAAGATATAAAGGAAGGGTGTGAATGAAGGTCTCTTTGATGAGAAGCCATGTAACGGGAGACCTGTGTGATGCCTGGGCGTTAGACAAAGAATATTGGTGTGTTGGTAGGGAGATGAGATGATTTCAAAGGCATCACCATATTGGAATATCTTGAAGACCAGGAAGTTTGCAGTAAGGCAGTTGGCAGGGCTGTAGTGTGAACCAAGTACTGAAATACAGCAGACATACGGGCAGAGAGAGAGGTCGTTGAATTTTTTTGCTTCTAATTTTACCACTCCCTAACTCCAGCTCTCAGAAATAGGTCAAAGCAGAAATACCTCTATGGAGAGAAAGAGGTGTCCTCAGGAGCAGGACATGAAGAGCAGAGGAGGTGCAGGGACAGCATCAGCACAAGGTCCTTTGTCCTTCAGCATTTTGTTATGCTTTATGGAGTTCTTGATTTTCCTGCTACTGCTGGGAAATCAGAAGCTACTCTGTTTCCTAATCCATTTTGTGTGACTGAACATTTTTTTTTCCTTTTAGAAGCTTGTAGAAAATTCTCTGTTTTCGATATTTTTAAATTTCACAATGTCATTATATGAGTCTATTCTAATTCATTTTACTGAGTACTGGGTGAACACTGTCAATTTGGCAATTAATGTCTTTTAGTTCTGGGAAAATATTTTAATAATTTTATTACTTCCTACCATCTGTTTTTCTTCCCTCTCCATCTGGACCTTCTATTATTTGGACTTTGGAATTCTGGAAGTGATATTCATGTTGCTTTAAAGTTGGTTTTTTTTTTTCCTGTGTTGTTTTTTCTATTTATTTATTTTCTGTAAGTTTTTCTTAACTTTATTATTCAGACTTCCTCTTGAAGTTTTTATTTAACTATCAGGGTTTTAAATTCCAATAACGGTTTTGGTTTTTAAAAAATTTCTTCTTGCTCTTATTTCGGGGATTAACTATTCTCTTTTATTTCTATCAGAATATAAATTACAGATTTGGTTTGTTTTTTGTAGTATTTTTCTCCCTGCACATTCTCATTTCACACTGTCTTTGTGTGTTTGTGTTGGCCTTATTTACTCAGACGTCCAGTTAATGTTGGCTTTCTGCTTTGGCTCATGAGAGAGATATCAAAAAGCTGACTTGGAATTTCTGAGTACTGGGTAAGGTTTTGTATTTGTAAACTTCTCTGTGAGTGACATAGGTGGATTAATTTTAGGGAACTCCCAATACTAGGTTATAAATTCCTCAGAGAAGCGTCTTTGAATCACCTGCTTGAGGACTATGCTTATGACTGCCAATATTCTTGCATGGTGCTAGGATTGAATGCACTGTGGGGAGAGAACTTCTCTTCACTGCATTCAACATCCAGTCTTCTTCAGATTCCATATAACATATGTCTTGAGTGAATTAACCTTGGGACTTCTACCAGGGTTGTTCAATGGAGAGGATCTAGTAATTGAACAACTTATCCAATAGCTTTTTTCTTTTTTTTTTTTAGATTTTATTTAAATTCACATTAGTCTATTCTCCAATAATTTTCAGCAGGCCTCTATATTTTAAAATCATTGCCACGCTCACTTCCTGAGAGATACTTGGTCTTGTTAGTTTATATAATTTTCTGAGGAATCTGTGCAGTAAAGAAGGTTTTCAACTTTACCAGCAGAGGGTTCAGATTCAGTTTCCTTGGAGCCACTAAGTCAGCTCCCACTTATTTATATGCTTTCAAACTTCTAATATTTTGTTGCTGTCTTTTTTCCAGTTCTCCTCACCCTTGAACATATCTTTTTTTTAAAGGTTTTATTTATTTATTTGAGAGAAAGAGAGAGCGCATGAGTGAGAAAAAGAGAGAGCATGAGCAGGGGTAAGGGAGCATCCTTCCTGCCGAGCAGGGAGCCCGATGCAGGGCTGTATCCCAGGACCCTGGGATCATGACTGGGCTGAAGCTAGATGCTTAACCGACTCAGCTACCCCGGCACCCTATTTTTTAATATAATTTCCTCTTAGTGGTTTTGAAGGGCTAAAGCTGAGAGCAAAATGATGTTCATATGTTCAATATGCCACAGTAAATGAAAACTGCACTAAAGAGGAAAATATATGTGTGGTAGTGTATATGTACATACCCATACACATACTTAGATTAAGGATGCTGTACGTATGTGTGACATATATGTAAAAGAAACTTTATTGTTTTCTTAATTTCTGCAATACCCTAAGGTAACAACTATTAAGAAACTTTAATCTGTATTGCGTTAGGGGAAGATCTGTGCTGGGTGAACACAGTTCCTGTTTTTTGTTTGTTTGTTTAATAAAATGTTCAGAGGCGGGTCTTTAAGTCTATGCATTTCTCATAAGATTATTTGTGAAGGATATGAGTTTATCCTGTTAGGTGCCATTAGGACTGTTGAGAAACCTAGAAAGACGTCTGCTAATTGGGCCTGAATGGATAAAAACTGAATATAAGGAAACTGATACAGGGCAAAAACGATGGAGATTGAGAAGCAACAGAGACATGTACAGAAGAGGAGGCAGAATGTGACATCCAACAGTTTGGAAGAAGTCCTCGTATTCTCTAGAAGAGTTCAGTGAACAGTCCTGCCAAAATGCCCAACTTTTAATTACTTAATCTTGGTAATTAAAGAGATGGCTCTGACCATGTAACCCTACATGTCAATCAGAAGTTTCATAACAGAGATACATTCAGTGACTTCCTTATGTCAGTGAGGACAGACATTGGTAAGCTGATGGATCTGAAGCATCAAAAGATTGCTTTTTTCAGAAAGACATCTTGGGATGGCAGGACACCCCTTACTGGGGAAAAGCAGGGAGTTTTGCACCATTGATGCTGTGTACCCTAGAACAGAGAATAAATTGGAAACAAAGATTCTCTGAAAATCAAAATTGACAGTAACGACTGGTCTCCAAAATTTTCTCTCCCTCCTATCTTGATGTTCTCATTTTTCTTTTTACCAATCCCTTATAAATGCCCTGCCAAACTAGAGCTGTACTGTCAATAAAATCATTAAGTAGAAACTGGAGGTGTTGTTACTTCCATTACTTGATAAATTGAGAATGTGGACAGGAAATCTTCTACAAAAGAAGAAATATGGTCATAAAATTCAAAGTTAAACTGCTGGCCACATTTTTGTTGGAGAGCATTTTCTGTAATATCATCAATACAGTACCATACTAGTAAATCAGCACGGCTTAAGTAGAGTTTGTGGGATAACCTGAGAATTTATCTTGTTAGATATTGTACCAATGAGTGTTAAATAGCACATAAGCTTAGGATTGTTACGCTTTTGAAAATCACCTCCTTTTTTGGTTATCCATTAGAATTAAATAAAATAACAGCAATAACAACAGCATCAATAATATTGATGTTAATAATAACTAACAGTAGTATTGTACTTATTAATATACAAGTAGTATTTTAAGGGCTTTACATGCATTAATTTATAATAAGTCTATGAAATCAGTTTTATTACCATTTCTATTTTGCATATAAGAAAACTAAAGTAAAAAGAAAGCAAGAAAATTTTCAAGATTATACAACCAGGGGCGCCTGGGTGGCACAGCGGTTAAGCGTCTGCCTTCGGCTCAGGGCGTGATCCCGGCGTTCTGGGATCCAGCCCCACATCAGGCTCCTCCACTATGAGCCTGCTTCTTCCTCTCCCACTCCCCCTGCTTGTGCTCCCTCTCTCGCTGGCTGTCTCTATCTCTGTCGAATAAATAAATAAAATCTGTAAAAAAAAAAAAAAGATTATACAACCAGTTACTGATGGAGCCAGGTTTTACACCCATGCAGTGGGACTCCTGGTCCAAGGCTCCTAACCACTAGTGAACAAATAAGACTTTTTTTTAAAATTACAAATTCTTTTATTACTAGAGGGGAAGGTACTCTCAGTCTTGTGAAAACTTTCCAAAGTCCAGGTTGCTGTACTTCCAACTCATCCTTCTGTATATACTTCTTTTTTTCTTACAAAGCATTCATTCAGGTTATCACCTATCATTTTATACAGATGGCTGTCAAATTCAGATTCCTAGACTTTCTACTAGTTCAAGTTTTACCTTTCCGGTTGCCTATAATACATTCTCCTATATATAACACCAGAATTATAAAAAATCAATAAGAACAATATCCAGGCAAAATGATGTAATGGCTAGTATTTCAAACAGGCATGAGTTTGAAGCCTGGTACCATCTCATACCGACTGCATGACCTAGGACATGATAAATAACCATTTTGAACTATTTTCTTTTTTATTTGTAAAACAGAAAACAAATAAAACTTAGTTCATTGGTTATAAAGATTAAAAAAGGGAAAATACTTAAGAAAATGCTTTAGTTCATATTCATAAATAATAGTTGTTTTTAGAAAGGAAACTTGGTTTGGAGGTGTTTCTCCATTTCAGAGCTACCACTCAAAGAACTACATAGAAAAAAACTATATTGCTGCTTTTTATGTAATTTTTAAAATATATGATAAGTAATTACCTAAAAATAATCATATAAGAAAATATATATCCTAAGTTCTGTTAGCTTTCCTTCATTGGGACAATGATAAGGATTGGCTTACCAACTTAGGAAATTATCATTCTGAAACTACTTGTAAGGTTCATATAAAAATGATACGAGATCCAAGTTTTATATGGATCATGACATAAAATATTGGTTTTCTGTCTTCCCATGCCCTTCCTTTTCCAACCAATTTCCACCTGTCAAAATCCTAGCCAATTTTTAAAAATCTCTGATCAAATATGACTTCTAATAGGAAGTTTTGTTATTACGTTCCTCAAAATAAATCTCCTATTTTAAAATTTCATATCACTTTGTATCTCCCATGTGACAAGGTTGTTTTTTTTTTTTTTACCTTATAAAATATTTATGTTTTAATTATCTCATATCTCAACTAAAATGTAAGGTCCTTTGGAGCCTGAATACAAATGACATGCATGTTAGTATACTTTCCAGGACTTGGCTGATCACTTTTTGTGAGTTCTATATCATAACCTTTACATCCAAGAAGATAGGTAGAGGAAAGAAATAAAGATAGTCACCAAGTTATAAACACCATATAATATTAGTCCAGTGGGATCATGTGGCACTGGAGCCTAAAGGCATAATGAGAGAGAAACCCCTGGAAAAGAGTATCAATGCCAGATATGTTGGCAGGGTAGGGAAAGTGAGGTGCCAGATCATGAAATAACTTCTAAATTTACACCAAATCTGCCATATCTGTCTGCCAGTATTGTAAAATGGAAAACCAATAATATTATCTATGCAAATTGTACATGATATAAAGGTTAGTGTAGAGATTATCATGTGCATATGGTAATTGAAACATTTATAAAAAATAAAATATTTCTTTATATATTGTAGTATAATATTGTGTTTTGTTATGTAACTTATAGAGAGTTTATCAGTGGTTTGAAAGTAACCAACATCCAGTGATGGGGAGAACACCACAATAAAAATATTTGGAATGCTAAGAAAACAATTATCTAATAAAATTAATAAAATAATTTTAAAAATAACTGAAAACACTTTTGTATTACTTACACAATTAATTAAAAATATTTATTTGGTGGAAAAATGAGATTGCAAATATGCAGATTTGATAAACATAGGATAAGTTGAAAAACCAAATTGTTTTTTTAGAAAGTGTAAAATAATAAACAGTGATATGAAGCAAAACAATAACAAACAAAAACCAAAAAAAAAAAAAAAAGTGTAAAGCTAGAGATTAGAGGTAAATCAGTAACACCAAAGACCTAGAAATCATAGTGGAACATAAGCTAAATAAGATTTTACATAGAAATATATTAGGGTAATGTTAGCCTGACAGAATGAATTTGGAAATTTTCCTTTCTTTTCTATTTTTTGGAATAGTTTGAGAAGAATAGGTATTAACTCTTCTTTAAGTGTTTGGTAGCATGCCCCTGTGAAATCATTTGGCCTTGGACTTTTGTTTTTTGGGAGTTTTTTTATTACTGATTCAGTTTCCTGGCTGGTTATTGGGCTGTTCAAATTTTCTGTTTCTTCCTGTTTCAGTTTGGGTAGTTTATATGTTTCTAGGAACTTATCCATTTCTTCCAGGTTATCCAATTCACTACATAGTTTTTCATAATATTCTCTAATAATTGTACTTCTGTGGTGTTGGTTATTTCTCCTCTCTCATTTGTGATTTAATTTATGTGGGTCCTTTCTCTTTTCTTTTTGATAAGTCTGGCTAGAAGTTTATCAATTTAATTTTTTTTTTTTTCAAGAACTAGCTCCTGGTTTCATTGATTGTTCTATTGATTTTTTCTTTTTTCTTTTTTTTTTAGTTTCTATATCATTTATTTCTGCTTTAATTTTTATTATCTCCTTCCTTCTGCTGGCTTTAGACTGTGTTTGCTGTTCTTTTTCTAGCTCCTTTAGGTGCAAGGTTAGGTTGCTTAGTGAGATTTTTCTTACTTCTTGAGGTGGGCCTATATTGCTATATAAAATGAGATATCCCCTCACACCTTTCAGAAAGGCTAAAGTCAACAACAACACAAGAAACAACAGGTGTTGGGTGAGGATGTGGAGTTAGGGGAAGGAACCTTCTTGCAATGCCAGTGGGAATGCAAACCGGTACAGCCATTCTAGAAAACAGTATGGAGGTTCCTCAAAAAGTTAAAAACAGAGCTACCCTATGACCCAGCAATGCACTACTAAGTATCTACTGAAAGGATACAAAAATATTAGTTTAAAGCAGCCTGGTGTTTATAGCAGCATTACCTATAATAGCAAAATTATGGAAACAGCCCAAGCGTCCATCCACTGAAGAATGGATAAAAAAGTTATATCACTTCAGTTTTGGTACTTTATAAGTGTGTGACACACACACACACACACACGCACACACACACACACACACACACTGGAATATTACTCAGCTATGAAAAATAATGCAATCTTGCCATTTACAATGATATGGATATATATATATATATATATATATCACTTCAGTTTGGGTAGTTTATATGTGTGTATATACACACCCCCCCCCACACACACAGACATACACACACAATGGAATATTACTCAGCTATGAAAAAGGATGAACTGTTGCCATTTGCAATGATATGGATAGAGTTAGAGAATATTATGCTAAGTGAAATAAGTCAGTCAGAGAAAGAGACAATACATGGAATTTAAGAAACAAAACAAACAGCGGAAAAAAATTTAAGAAACAAACAAGCAACAGCAAAAAAAGCCAAAAACAAAAACAAAACAGAGGGAGGCGAACCAAGAAACAGACTCTTAACTATAGAGAACACACTGATGGTTACCAGAGGGGGAGGTGGGGGGGGGAAGAGTTAAATAGGTGATAAGGTGATAAGTGCACTCCTTGTGCACTTGTTGGGATCAGCACTGGGTGTTTTATGGAAGTGTTGAAACACTATATTGTATACTTGAAACTAATATTATACTGTATGTTCCTTAACTGGAATTTATATAAGAACTTAAAAAATTTTAAATAAGATTTTAAAAACAAGTTTATTAAAAATTCTAAAATGATAGTCATTTTATTGTTAGGATAATTAGTTTTAAGCTATGTAAATTATATTTCTGCTATATACAGCTTAATTTTCAGACACATGAAAAAGGCACATATGTATTAAAGCTTCTTAATATAAAGGAGATATTAAACAGTAACTTAAAAAAATAAAAGACAAGACTTTGGCAATTTTATATATAAAAAATGTCTATTATTTGGTTGGATGGAAGGAGAATTTTTTGTTTTCCATATGTATTAGAGAAACATCATAATGGATTGTTGTTTTAGCTGGAAGGAATATGTTGGACTTAATTCCTTAACTATAAGTGATACTGAGGTACTAAAACAATTTACCAGGCAAGAACTCCGAAAACTGCCTATTCCCCTATCTGCACCCTGTTCTTTGTACCCTGTTTGCAGTACTTTCTTTTGAGTTTCTTCTGCTTTTTATCCATTCAAATCCTTCCACCATGTCCTCCTCATCAGTATCATGGTGAGTATCCCTGCCTGTCAAATCCTTCCACCACACTTGACAAGTAGAACCATTACTCCGAATAGTGCCGTAGTCTTAACTTCCCCACTCTTCTATGTGAGATGACTGAGTGTTGATGAAAAAAAAAACCAACAAAACAAAACACAATGATGTAAATTGATGCAATTAAAGGCATTTGAATTCCACCCTCAATTGTGTCGTTTTAATCTACAGCCAATTATTTATTGTGCTTACTGTTATTATTATTAAAGGATGTTGAGACTGTTAGAATTTCTTCAACTGCTTACAATGCTATTCACAAAATTATCTTTATTTGTAACTACTCTTAAACTCTTTCTTTATGTTCAAAGATACTCTTTTTGCCTCCTCTCTTTATGACTGATACTATACTGCTCCATAAATTGATTTTCTTATAGCTGTCCTTGTTCTGACTCACATTATTTCCACGAAGGCCAGCCTGGTAGCTTTCTGACTAGTGTTTCTTTTCTATTCAGCACATAGAATCCTTCTTAAAACTATCAAATACCAGCTTCCACTGCCACAGTAGCACGTCCTTAACATAGCCTTCAGGACTGTTCATTATAATCCTTTCCCTAATTTGCTAACCACATCTTCTAACAATCTCAACCATAATCTCTGCATTCTGGTAACATGGAATCGTCATGTGCATATGTTCACACCTTTGTTCAAAATCTCCTTTTTGGATTCTCTTCTTTACATGACTAATTCCCATACAGTGCCAGCCTTTTCTCTTCTAGAATGCCTGCTAGAACCCTACTGAGCTGGGGTACATGTCCTTACATTATAAGGTAGTGACATAATACTTTTGAGGTAGTATTCTTATTTCCTCCTTGAACTTTGTCCAATTCAAACTGTGGATTGAACCTGTGTCTGTTACCTCTAAGAAGTTAAGTGCATGAAAAAGCCGAAAACAACTGCTTTTATTCCAAACACCTAAGCCAGGGGAATTGACAGAATTCAGAAGATAAAGTTTATGGAGAAATTGTATATGAAGTAGATTTAAGCCACAGTTGGTGGAGGGGAGAAGTAGGTTGTTGGTTGAAAGAAATGAATTTGATGAGAGTAGAGAGAGTGCTTTGTGTTTTGCTTGTTTGCTTGTTTTAACGTGCAAAGAATTTGAGTGACCATAGGAATAGGAGCTAGAGTTGTAAAGTAATAAACTGTGTATTTTGAACCTGACATCAAATGTATTTGATCTCTTATGTCTTGCTGTTTCAGAAAGCCCTCCTTACATTGACTTACACCCTCAAAGAGGAATAAAAAGAACCTCAAAAATGACAGAGATTGAAGTTTTATAACTTAATCATGGAAGTATAGTGTCCTGGATGTGTTGATTCTTAGGAAATAAAGTTTCTTGGATAATCAAGTTTTGTTGATGGTGGAGAAAGTTGTGTGTTTTGGAGGAAGGGGACATACAGGAACTCTTTGTACTTTAAATTTTTTCCCAAATTTTTACTGTGGTAAAATACGTATAAAACTATCTTTTTAACCATTGTTAAGTGTACAACCCAGTGGTGTTAAGTACGGTGATACTGTGCAACCATCACCACCACTCTTCAGAACTCTTCAGATCTCTTTTCATCTTGCAAAACTGAAACTCTATATCCATTTAACAATAACTCCCCATTCCCCTCTCTTAGCCCCTGTCAAACTACCACCCTACTTTATGTCTGTATGATTTTGACTCCCTAGGGAGCTCATTCATAATTGGAATCATATTGTATTTGCCTTTCTGTGGTTAGATTATGGAACTCTCTGTACTTCCCACACAATTTTGCTATGAACCTAAAAATGCTCAAAAAAATAAAGTCTATTAATTAAAAACATAAAATCAAGGTACTAAAAACACTTTTTATAAAGAAAAATATTTTTTCTCTTTTTTAAAAGATTTTATTTTTGTATTTGAGAGAGAGAGAGACAGCACAAGTGAGTAGGAGGGGCAGAGGGAGAGAGAGAAGCATCATCCCAGCTTAACGGACTGAGCCACCCAGATGCCCCAAGAAAAATAATTTTTCAAAGGAAATGAAGCATATTTAAAATAATTTATTGAAGAGTGGATTTTAAAATTGAAACTTTTATGTTCTAAAAGCAATGTTCTTCTTCTAGCAGTCATTTTTGCAGTTCTAACGGAAATTGCTGTCTTCTTTTCTCCCTTAATACCCTATTAGCCATGTGGTTGGTCTGACTCCAACAATCAGCATTGTAATGAATCTGAACATTACCTACCCAAATCTACACTTCCATTACAATGTTTGATCTTCCCTTTAAATATTTATTTTGTTATTTAATATTCCTTTTTTTTTTTTAAGATTTCTTTATTTGAGAGAGAAAGAGAGCACAAGCAAGGGGGAGAGGCAGAGGGAGAGGGAGAATCAGGCTCCCTGTGGAGCAGGGAACCTGATGCGGTGCTTGATCCCAGGACCCTGAGATCATGACCTGAGCTGAAGGCAGATGCTTAACCAACTGAACCACCTAGGCACCCCATTGTTATTTAATATTCTTTATCAAGTGTGAAAATATCTACATTATTTGAGAATAATCCATCTACTGCTTTAAATTTTTAAATAAATAAGAAATAAGATATTTTTAAAGTTTTGGGTTTATTCCAAAGCCTGAAATATTTTAAGTATCACAGATGATTTAACATATGTCTTTACTCTTATTGCATGTACTTCTATAAAATAAAGCTTTTATTATATGTCTGCTAATTACTTTATTTTCTTGTTATATCAATCAATATCATTTATAGAGGACAGTAGCAGCTAACTACCAAGCAAAAGAAGTATTTGTTTCTTTTAATATCCCTCAAAATGTTTACAGAACTAAAATATCTAAAATATTTTATTTTTAATAATCACTGTCATCTAAAAAAAAGGTCTTAAATGCAACATACTCACCTATGATCTATCCATCTATCTGTTTCCCAAATTATTTATCTATTGACCTATCTATAATGCCATTGCATTTCTAGCTACTAAAGGAAAAAATTATCAAGTGAGATTTCTTTAGCTTCCAGCCCATTTCCATGATCTAAATAAATCACACAGATGATATGAGTATTTTTATCTGGTAAAGTGTATAACTGCAAGTACTACTCAAAGTTCTCAACAGGATAGAAATATTAAATTAATAAAGAAATCGTGGCTCCTAGATGGGACTTGGAAAGGATAAAATTAATGATGAGGAAACATTTTTGTGTGCTTTGTTATCAAGGTCACTAGTTGGGGTTGGAAAGAGTTTTGAGAGTTCATCTTAAGCTCTTTCAGTGTTCTGCTTGGAATTATACCACAGTTGAGAATATCAAACAAGAAGTAAATAGCTGTTAGCATATTAGCTAGTGATAACTTCTTGCAATGACACATCAGAAATCATCTGTGCTGGCAAAAATTTATTTGATTTAAACAGAAACTATAATTTGGATGGTTGGAATTAACTGAGTTCCTGTTCTTTTTTCCTATCTTTTTTCATATTTACTTATTTTAAAATCAGTCTGATTGAAGAATTACATGAAGGTGCTTACAAGAAGTCCAATGGACTGTCTAAAATAAGATGGGAAAGAAAGTTCCAAATTCACTGAAGTACAGACATGTGACCATTCAAACTGTCTTTCGATAGTGGCACACTGGGCAAACTACCATTCAGGCAGCCTTATTTTGACCGAGTTCGCAAAGTAGCAGCAGGACATACATATCGCAATCATTAAAGGTCATGAAAAGATCATACTGTGCTCAATCTTCTGCAGGCATTGGAATATTTACTTGAACTGCTACTTGCCATGAAGTTTGTGAGGACTGAATGTGTTTTGTTAGAGTTTGCAGTGTGCAACAAGAAACTGTATTTTGTATTTACTGAAGAGTTTTGCAATTTTTCCATATGTGGATAACAAAATGTCACCAAAGTATTATACTTATTTATAAAGCAAAATACGTAATCATATAAATTTGAGGGTTTTTGTTTTGTTGTTGCAGATGAGGGAAATTCTGATAGGGTGGATACTCTTGAAAATGTTAGATATGTTATTTGGGAAAAACATATTTCCACACTCCCGTAAATACATTTCTAATGGACATATTAAAAGCTAGAGCTGTCAAAAGCTGTTCTTTATTCATGCAGTGATTTTAAGTCAATATAGTCTACATGCCAAGTCTATAGTAAAAGATAATTCTTAACAATTATAACTATGTTTGTTAAGCACATACTCTAAGCCAAGCACATGCAGTGCATTATCTCACAGAATCTTCTTGTAGGATCAATCATATTATCCTACGGCCATTATTATTATCCTCATTTTATTTATTCATTAAATAATACTTACAGAGTTTCTTCTATGTTCTAGTTAGAGAAACTGAGGCTCACTAATTTTAACTAATTGCCTAAAAATTATACTTATAGTGACAGTTAGAATACAAATTATAGGACTCTGCTTCTATGATCCATTGTAATTAATAACATGGTACAAAAATAGAGTATATAATGACGAAAATCTTAGAAAAAAGAAATTAGAAAATCTAAGTTAAAAATAATTTTACATTTTATATGGCTGAGGCTGTTTTTAAAATACGAAAATATTTAAACTAGAGAATTATAAACATATGATTAACATAGATGAGTTTAAATATGAAGCATTCTAGAGAAAGCTTATTAATATATTTCTCAGATAATAGCTTTTATTAAAACAGTGTTTTGCCAAGCATTCTTAAATGAAGGGATTGGATGAGAGTAAATCTAGAGATAATTTATTAGTTCCCTCTTACCTTACATTTGAATACCAGGCCTAGAGACATTACAACCTGGATGAGGTCAGACAATTGGTAATGGAAAAGCAAAGACTGTAACCCTGTTCTCTGACCAAAAATCTTTTGTTTTGTTTAACAAATCAAAGTTAACCTAATACTTACATTTTGTACTTCAGCATTATACATTTTTATGAGACAATTAACACCTCAAATAACTCAGCACTCTAAATTAGTTACGTTTATATTCCATTGGAATCATTAGAGGCATAAGCTCATCAAAATGTTTTTTTTCTTCCTCCACTGTTCCTATTTTCAATTCAGTATCAGCCTATTTCATACCCTGTCTATCCCTAGAGCAGCCTTCTGAACTCCTAACCCATTTTTAAGACATAACCTCACCTGTGACATGATACATTGCTTGTGAGGTTTTCCAGTTGTTATCCATCTCACTCTCCTTTGTGCCCCTAAATGTGCACCTAAATCTCTGCCCCACTACTTGGGCACACTCAAATCCTGCCATATGTCCTTTGTGAGTCACTAAAAAAGTGTCAATGACTATTCTTTTCACCTGTCCTATAGCAAATAACCTAGAACCTTGCAAATAAAAATAAGTACAGTTTATTAAAGTCTATTTCAATTTACATCAATTCTATATTAAGTACTGTTTGATAAATTGCAAATTCTATATATAAATGACTTGAAGAGGAGTGCATCATGATTGAGAATCTGAAAAGACCATCTTTAGAATTCTATAGAATTATTTTGCTTTATGATTTGGTGTCTTTCATCTTTAAGGTTTCTTCTTTGTTTTAAATCTGTTTGAGGAGTTTTTATATTGCTCTGAAGACATAGAAATTATAAAATGATGTGCGTGTTAAATATACAGCACTTTTTTGGGAACAAATGCTTTTTTATCAAGTTATGAGAGAGCAGGATATAAGTTCTTGATTAAAATTCATTTAGTGTGTCATCTGACTGAATGTACTTAAAAGAAATCTTTGACATGTTGATCAGATTAAATTGATTTAATCTCAGCTGAAACTTAAGTTCAGCGTTAGTCATGGATAATTACTGTCAGAAAGGATATGTTCTAGCTATTCATTTACATAATATGAGCTTTCTTTTGGATTGCATATGAATTAATTAAATTTCCTTTAATTGTAGCAACTACATGCAACATGCAGCTTCTAGCTAGTTCATTAACTTCTAGAAAATGGCATATATCCTAATACAAATCTCTGAACTGGAGTACAGGCTTTGAGAGGAAAAAATTAAGAGGAGAGAATCTGGGAAAGCAATTCACCAACCTAGATATATGAGAAATGACTTCATTTTTAGCAGATAATTCCTCCCCAAAAAGAGAACTACTGATTCAGTTAGCCAACTCATTTGTGACGAAAATGTAAAATGATCAGACTCTCAATAAACATTAAACTCATTCTTTGATAATAGAAAATTTTTCTCTTGATAAATCTTAAGCTATTTGATAGCAAAAAAAAATAGAATTAGATAGTAAGAACACAAAGAAAATGTAAGGTTTAAAATTATGCAAAATACAAATATGTGAGTCAGATTCCTGACTGTCACATCTTGGACTCTATAAACATTAGATCAACGATTGGCATAAATGCTAGCATAAGGATGAGGAAAAAGATTTTCCAAATTGAAATTGGTCATTTTTTACAGTTACAATTGACATAATTTCGGACTTTTTTAAATGTATTGCATTGAACATTAAAAAGCAATAATGCCAACAGAAAAAATTTTCCCAGTATTATATCCACCTAGCTAATCGCTTGTTTTTCTTTATCATTTCTTAGTTACTTCTAAATACTTGCATTATTTTACATGTTTTTAATCATCGCATAAATTTCTCATCAGTTCCACTTAAGAATATTGCCTACTTGTTTACCTAGCCTTTTTCTTTGTGTTATATTTATTTTAAATATAAAATAGAATTTCAATAAATCAAATACCCTGAGGTATGATACCAGAAACAGCATTATCACATGAGAACTTGGAAATATAAATTTTGGGCTACACAAAGTCCAGATCTGAATCAAAAGCTCTGAGGTGGATTGGAGGCAGAATCAATGTCTTAACTTTTCTAGGCCATTTTAATGCATGCCAAACTTCAGGAACTACCATATTAAATATATTTTACAAAATTTACTAAAATATTTCAGTGAATTATCATATAAAATAACACTACATTGGAAAGATTTATTCAGTAAATTATGTTTCTTTTTAATTTATTTGTCTTATTTTTTTAATTTTATAGATTGTTTTATCAACAATTAGAATGTCGTATTGAAGAGTTCAAATACTTAAAAATTGTTTTCAAAAAGATTTATTCCAATTTATACTGCTATCAAAAGACATACTTTAAAAAAACACAGTATTGGGGCGCCTGGGTGGCACAGCGGTTAAGCGTCTGCCTTTGGCTCAGGGCGTGATTCTGGCGTTACAGGATCGAGCCCCACATCCGGCTCCTCTGCTAGGAGACTGCTTCTTCCTCTCCCACTCCCCCTGCTTGTGTTCCCTCTCTCGCTGGCTGTCTCTCTCTCTGTCAAATAAATAAATAAAATCTTTTTAAAAAATTAAAAAATTTAAAAAAATAAAAAAACACAGTATTGGTCTTTTCTTTTTGTAATACGAAATTTGCTACACTCCATTTGGAAATACATGTATATGTTAAAATAAAAGTACTGCATAGGTTTCCTTTAAAAGCAAATGAAATTGATTTTTAAATACTTTTTCATTTGTATATATCTGTCCTTACAAAATTAGTCTTCAAAAAGATGAAGATGAAGAAGAAAGAAGAAGAAGGAGGAGGAGGAGACCTATTCTTTTCTGATGGCAATGGAGATTGTTAAACAAAATAAGTAGCAAGGAAATTGAATTCTTCATGATTTATTCATTTAGTTGAGAAATGTATTAGTGATTGTCCAGTGGCAAAGGTCAAAGCAAGATCAGCTATCAGAACCCACCAACAAGTTTTCAAGGCATAATTATTTTCCATTCTTATTTCCTGCTTTATATACATACATGTCATTTATCCTATCCAGAATTCAATTAATGTAAAAGTTGACATTTATTTAACATTTACTATATGACAGAGAAGTGATTCCTGTGGATTATTACAGGTAACATTTTGTACAACTTTAGGAGGTGGTCTATACTATTACCATCATTTAACAGGTGGGACAACTTGGCACAAAGAAGTAATTTATCCAAAAACATAGACCTAATAAATGGTAGAATCAGGATTTGAACTCAAGCAGTTTAATTTTGGGGATCATGTTCTTAAGGACCACACTACTCACTGGAGAAGGAGAGGAGAACTACAGCACAGGGAGGGGACGAATATTGAGCGTGTTTTCAAAAGGTCCTCTATATGTCTGATACAAGTCTCTTTTGCACTGAGAACAACTGAACTCTGATTATACTGTATTTCTCTTAGACTTCTTTTTATTTCATACTTTGACATGCACATATTATTTAGACATATGACTACAAACGATCTTCCTCTTCTTTATCTTCAGGATTCCTGATTCAGGATGGCCCTTTGGGGTCTTGTGAAAATAAATATTGTGGTTTGGGAAGGCACTGCATCATCAGCAGAGAGACAGGGCAAGCAGAATGTGCCTGTATGGACCTTTGCAAGCGGCACTACAAACCTGTGTGTGGCTCTGATGGAGAATTTTATGAAAACCACTGTGAAGTGCATAGAGCTGCTTGCCTGAAAAAGCAAAAGATTACCATTGTTCACAATGAAGACTGCTTCTTTAAAGGTAAATACAGGGTGAAACTAACGTGTCACCTTCTATTTCTTTCCTTTTCTTAACTACGGCCTTTAAGTTTAAATGCTAGCATGATTTTATATTAGCAAGTATTTAAAAAGGGAAAGAAAAAAAATGTGAGTTTAATTACATCAATAAGCGGTAACTATATAGAAGTGTACATGGATACAATTCTGAATCTCAATTATGAGTACAAAGTTGGCCAAAATATGACTCAAATTTAATATAGCTTACAGCATCGCACCATATGGCTTCCCAATCATGGCAGTTATCTTAGGACACAGGGAGGCCAATTCAGTCAATAGGCCAAATCCACCCAGTGAAAAGCACCTGGAGTGGAATTGAGCGAATAGTGAATGCCAAGCCATGCTGTGATAACATCTCATTTCTTCCTGATTAAAAACGATGGGTTTCAGTTTGCACCACATAATTCAGATTATATGGAACCTGTAACTGTCCATTGAAATAACTCTAAAGAACTCTGCTAAATTTAATTAGTAAATCTGGGATTACAATAATTTAAAACCTAAAAATATTGGTATTTACTTTCATGGTACTCAAAGCCATTGGTTGAAAACGTACTGCTGAATTAGTAATTTGAGAAATTATTTTAACATGCTATATAAGTAAATAAATCATCAGACATTTCCAATGTCATTTCCTCATAAACCTGTTTTGCCTTATTTGTTTCTACTAGACAAAATATTTGCCCAGCATGACCATGAATAACATGGTCATAACCCAGACTGAAATTCTGAAGTGTTAAATATAAAGATCTTCTATCACTTGAATTGGTTAGTGATCAACCTGATTTCTAATCTTCAATGGGTTCCCATCCCGTTTTTTTCATAATTTTCCTCAAGTTTATTTACACTTAATACTTGTCTGATATTAAGGTACAATGACTAAAAACTTTCCTTTTTCAAACATGGTACATAAATAAAATATTATTTCAAAGTTGGTAATAAAATGATACACAGAGCTTTTCAAATGATATAAGGTGCAATACTCTGTAGTCAGTGTGGCTAGTAGAAGCCCATTGATATAAGTGAAGTAAAATGATAATAGTTTCTTTACCACAGTGAGCTATGTGCAACTTGAATTCATGCACAGAGTATTTTATGGTATCAAGTTTTCTTCTAGTATAGAAAGAATAGCAGTTGCTTTAGTTTCAAGTTCAATTTATTCCCTTCTTCTATCAAATCTATTTTACAAATAAAATTAATTCTATTAGCATTGTGCTTTAAAACTCATGAAAGAGGGGTGTGTGTGTGCATGTGTAAGTATTTATTCTGTCATTCTGACCTGAGATGGTACAGTGGCAATATGGCTATGCCACTGATGCATGACATCATAGAACTATATAAATAATATTCTATTAAAGTAATTAAGACACATTCTCAAAATGAGGTTTCATCCAACTGACACCCAGCAATTGATTATGTGGAAGCATATGATATTAAATATCATGTAAGGAAAAAAAAACATTTGGTATATTCTAATGTTCAGCTTTACTGCTGGATACTTAGGCATAATGCAACTCAATATGTATATCAGTATGGACATAGATGAACTAGATATAGCTAGGAATTTTGTCTTCCTTGTGAGTTCATAAAACAATGTTTGAAAAACTTTTGTCTTTCAGACTTATACTGAGTATATTTATCAAATCTATTGTTTCAGAATACTTTCTTATCATATGTAAGTCAAAATACTTCCTTATCTCATACATAGTATTAAAATTCACTTATATTATCTGGGTTAGTTACCAAGGGTTTACACATTTTTCAGGTCTCAGAATTTGTGTCTTCTGCTTATTTTGGGATTTGCCTAACACATATGACCTCCCAAAAGGACTTTATTTCAGCAGAAAGGAACTAAGTGATATACAACAAAACAATAAGTTGCCTGTCTTATTGGTGTGCAGTTGGCCAAGTTTTAGGTGTAAAACAAGATTCATTATAGCTAAATGCCTGACATGGTTGTGATGCCAAAATTAATCCTTGTGTTTGTGAACTTTATTTTCCATAGAATGTCTGCAATTATATTGTTTCCAATAATGGCCCAAAAGAAGAAGCAAAATATTGTTCAAAATATTGTTCAAAATATTAAGTTCAAGAACTGCTAAAAACCTATGTTTAATTAGATTTTTAATAGAAAAAAAAAACAAAACAAACTAAATAACAGGAATGAGTTTTCCTCAAAAAAACACATTCCGTATTTTAGGTCTAATAAAAGGTAATTATGCAAACCTTAGAATAAGAGTCAACAAACAAGAACCTAGAGGCCAAACCTGGGTTGCAGTCCACTTTTTTTTTAAGCAATGTGTTAATGGAACAGAGCCACAACCGTTTATTTAGGAATTTTCTTTGGGTGTTTTTGCAAAACAAAAGTATAGATGAGTATTTATAACAGAGATAGTGTGGCCTGCAAAGCATAAAAAAACATTTTGTCTGGATCTTCCCGCTAACATTAACATCTGCTTTAAAAGATTATCAGTGTCTTAAAATTAATTTTTAAAAATATTGAAAGATTTTTTTCTATATCTTCTTGGCTATGGTGGTAAATGTAGGGACCTACTCACGTGTTACATTTGAATAAAAATAAACACATACCCATACACAAATGGATACATGTAAAACAGGAAATCTGAGTAAGATCAGTGGATAGTGTTAAAGATGATATTTTGGTTATGATATTGTACTATAGTTTTTCAAAATGTTACTATGGGTAGAAACTGAGTAAAGGGTACGTGGGATCTTTATTATTTCTTACAACCCCATATGACTACAGTTATCTCAAAATAAAAAGACTTTAATTAAAAAAACCTCCTGGAAAAATATTAGCAAATACTTAAGACAAATTTAAAGAAAGTATGTTTTGCATTACTCATTAATTATTTCAACTTTAAGCTAAGTCCTATTTCACATATCAAATTTATCAGGTTTATGTCTGCCATTTATATTTAAACTTATTAAAATCAATTATATCTGTACAATCATGTTTATTGAGTGTATTAAAATTAAGATTAGAGTGCAAGTTAAAGAGATTTATAACTATATTTACATTTAAATCTTCATATCTATGCATATATCTATACTTATAACTATATCTATATATCTCCCTTCTATTATATGGGTTAAATATTTAAATGCCTATGTAGTATGCTTAGCATTTACTATTACTAACTCTTAAATGGAGACATGGAATCACTAAGAATTTTCTTTAATGATTTATGATTTGTGGAACTATAAATAAAACATATAATAGATCTAGGAATATAGCATCTTTAATTTCTATTTGCATTTATGTGATTACAGAGAAACTGGCTATAATAAGATATAGAATATTGTAGTATTTGTTTATTGGCATCAAATATTTTAAGATGATACTTGACATATGTTGGGGAGAAAAAAAGTTTTCTCTACGTTTCTAAATTCTTCTGGCTGGCCTAATCAAATAGACATGAAACAGGCAAGAAGAGAAAAATAAATTTAATTACATACACATGGGGCCCCATAAGAATATGAGACTCATTGTCAGGGAATTGAGGTTGATATGCATCCTGAAGTAAGAAGAGAGTAAGGGTCTGGGACTTCAAACCGGAGAAGACAATTCACAGGGAGCTGGAAGAGCAAAGGTTTAGTAAGCAAATGTTTGCCATGTCTTGCTGAGAAGTTTTCCTTATGTTAAAAAAAAAAAAAAAGTTATCTTTAGTAATAACTCTCTTCCTGGTACAGGCCCCCTATCTAAATTCTCTTAGGGGCTAAGGGGGAGGGGAGACCAAAAAGCTCTTCTTGAGTCTGTAGGGCCTTTATTGTCTTCAAATAAGATTTTCTGGAAATAATCCTCATGCCAAAGAGGCACATTGTGAGGTAAACTGTACTGAACCTCATCACATAGCATAAAACATTCTATTTTTTGTGTAATGCCTAGCTGTTCCTTGTGATGGCAGCTTTGGCTTAAAGTCATCTCCCATCTCCACTCCACCCCCCAAAGGGCTTCTAGCTTCTGCAATTCACGTCACTAATAACAAGTATAATTTTCTCTCACCCTGACTCCAGGTCAGTCTGTCTTACATAGCAGAAGTTACTTACTCAGGGAATATATATAAGCAAGAGTAAGAAACTCAAGATATAACCTATGCCAAAATGAATAAGGAATTAAACCTTTTATGAGAAAGTCAATTGAACAGAAACCCTTTTGCCATTTACTGTGCTGAGAATAAAACTGCCATAAAAGCAAATGTTCTGTGCACTTAAATGTGCATCACAAACAATAACAACTTGGGAAATATGGTTTTTATGGCTATGTGTGCACTATTTGAATGAGATCTGACATTGTGTTCTTTTTCTTTGGTATAATCTGGAGAGACATTCATATTCCATTTTTTAATTGGTTCTTTTACCTGATTTCTTTTTTTTTTAAAGATAGGACTCAGAACTTGGGCTAGAAAACTAGGCTGCCAATGATACAATGATACTTTAAAATATAACAGTAATTGCTGTGTTAATACACGTGGGATTTTAGATTACTTTTTTTTTTTTGAAGGGAAGCTTCATAAACCTTCTATTTTATGTTTAGTCTTGTATGCCATTTAATGAAATTTAGTAATCTTGATAAATATGTAAACTTTGGAAAGTAACACCCAGATATTTGTTTGTTTTGGTTTGGGTTTTGGTCAGTATTAGCCAAGTGAAACTGCAGGATGGTAGTGAAATTAATAAATTGGACAACTACAAATGTGCATTAACTCTTTAAGGCTGTAATTCAGACATAGAAGCTCTAGTTCTTTTGAGTGCCCTCAGTACATGTACATCAAAACCAATTTGACTAATCCCCTAAATTTGGGTAGATTTACAGTAAAACTTTCTGAATTTGGTGATGTGAAATTGACTTAGTTGTGTTTCACTTTTAAAATTTATCTCACATTTAACATTTAATCAAATTTAACAATATAGTTTGTTGACACACTAATCGAAATGTGAAATATAGAATTCTATGTATTGCTTATCACATTACATCTTTAGAAATCATTGTAATGTGTACACTCAGAAAGTCACCATTTGTTATTAAAATCATACCTAATGTTTATTTCTCCTCTGATTTTTGAAAACTCTATAAAGGATTCTGTAAACATTACATATTATGTGGGCTTGCCTTCCATTTACAGATAGATAGTAGATAAATGATAGATTTTACATAGAACATGAAAAATAATCCAAAAGAAAGAGATTTGGATACTGACTACTTAACAAATGCATTAAAAGATATTACCAGAAAGTAAGAAAAAAAGAGAATACTGGTAGTAATAATAATAATACATTGCATATTATTTATTTCAAAACACTTTCACAAGTATTATATTATTGTTTCTTCATAATAACAAGCCAATATACTATAGAGAAGGCAACAAGACTAAGATTTTTAAAATGGCCTGCCAGGGGTGCCTGGGTGGCACAGCGGTTAAGCGTCTACCTTTGGCTCAGGGCGTGATCCCAGCATTCTGGGATCGAGTCCCACATCAGGCTCCTCCGCTAGGAGCCTGCTTCTTCCTCTCCCACTCCCCCTGCTTGTGTTCCCTCTCTTGCTGGCTGTCTATCTCTGTCGAATAAATAAATACAATCTTTAAAATGGGCTGCCAACACTTGCATAGCAAGTTAATGCTACTGGGATAAGAACCAAGGGATTCTATCTTCTCCTTTAGTGCATGTATGTTCCAAATATTCTCCTGAAATATGTAATACCATGATATTTTACTTGCCTATAATTTTTAAAACTTTACTTTTAATAGTGATTTCCATGAATATGTGACGTTATCTAGAAACATTCTTACGGTGGTATTTTTAAGGATTAAATAATGCATTTGATACAGTTCTTAGCCAACTGAAGAACATAGTAACAGATAATAATTATTTAAGACTGTAACTTTTATACAATAACTGTGAACATTTGATTGCAGTAAATTCTCAAATTTGAATCTGTAAAGCCACACATATTTTCTTTTAGGTTTATATTAGGTTATAATCTTGTAACAAAAGACTCTGGTTAAATTATTACATAACTGAATTTTCCAGGTTATAATGGGCTAATTTACAGTAATAAATTTTCTGATTGTCGATAAGACTACTTAAAAAATAACTAGCTTGAGTTTAGAAATATATTTATTATTAGTTTCTTGGTTGACATTTGAGAAGTTATCTTATAGTCACCTTCCTCACAGATTTATTTTAGGCTGATTTTGCTTATCTTATGCTGTAGAAAGAGTATCTATTAGATATGTGACAATATTATTTTACTTCCCTACCCCCCTCACAAAACCCCCAAAACTTTAGAATGCACTCTAAGTGCATTTCTTGAAACATTTAATTTATGTCAAATTTTGCCATTTGTTTACCCTAAGAACTAAATTTAACATTGAAATACATGGATAGTCTTTTTTGTTTTTATATATTTTCATGTGATATCATTTTTCTTCAGTTTCAAGTTATAGAATAAATATTTTCATTTAACATTTTATTTCATGTTTTCTATGGATGTATGACTATTCCATTAAGAGTTATAAGTACAAAATTCAATAGTGACAGAAAAATGAGAACACTTTATATATTTTATTGGTTCAAATAATTTTTCTTCTCTCTTGAGACTGTTTAAATATTACATCAATCATTACCACTTACTGACACCTTCACTTATCATGTTTATTTTCTCAGTATGCTATTTTCAAATGCAGAGTGTGACATTTCTGTAACTTATAAAGTGAAGAACATTTTTTACAACCATTATTTTTTAATGTAGTTAAAATCTTCTCTTTAATATTTCTTTGCAAAATAGGATGATGAAAATCTTTCCACTGATTACACTCAGCATATATAATTGGGGATAAAATGTTCTAGAAAATGAAATTGAACATTTTTCTCTATTAGTCTGATTTATATTTCACTTTTAAAATCCTTTTTGAGGGGGTGGCTCCTGGGTGGCTTAGTTGGTTGAGTCTGACTCTTGATTTCTGCTCAGGTCATGATCTCAGGGTCATAAGATCGAGCCCTGTGTTGGGCTTCATGCTGAGTGTGGAGTCTGGTTAAGATTCTCTCTCCCTCTGCCCCTCCCCTGCTCTCTCTCTCTTTCTCTTTCAAATAAATAGATATAGATTAAATAAATAAATAAATAAATAAATAAATAAATGAAATCCTTTCTGAGTGGTGTCTATAGATACTTTAGAAGACATTTGAAAACCTATTAATGCTAAAAATTTAGAACCAAATGGGAAAAGTGAGAAGCTCTGCCTGTGGTTATCATCCAGATAATTATGTGAAAAAAATATTTGGAGGAAATCACATTGAAGAAAGGAGATTTGACATTTTCCAACACAATGTGAGGCATAGGTAATTAACAGTGTTGCTCTTTTGATAACTGATTAAGCAAAATATAAGGAACTTCAATTAATAAAAATTCAAATTAATTTAATGCAGTAATATGCAATCAGTTTGTTTTAGTTCAAGACACCACATCAACTAGCTATAAATTACTTATCAAACTCATGGTTACAATAGAGAGTGGTGTGTACTCACATAAATGTGAAACATTTAATATGTTCCCCTATGTGATAATTACTTTAAAGATTTGTTTCTATATGTTTCTTTCATCAATATATGAATTTCTAGTGACTTGTATAATGTTTCTCTAAAAGTCTCCCCCCAAAATCTAGGCATGAGTTGTGATTACATTTTGTCAGTATTTTTTTCCTGTTGATGACATCTAAAGAGATGTTGGGTGAGAATTCATTAGTACAGAAAAGCAAGGTGTAAGTCAAGAGGTCAATTAATATCTAATTATGGTTGCCCAAAAGAGAGAAAGAGATGACAGTGGTTTGAATCAAGATGACAGAGGTAGCTGTCAGAGCAGAAGCATTGGATAGGCCAGAGAGAATAGGATCCAATGGACAAGGGTTAGATTTGACTTTAGATGAGAGCATGGATTCTTCATCCATTACGTAGAAAAGGATTGGAAAACTAAGCACTTTCAGGTGCAGGTAGATGGACCTACTTTATTATATAAAAGTGTGTTGTTCTTATCTGGTTGCTGATGCAGATGCAGACCTGGATGCATACGCAACCAGATAAGAGCACATTATTTCTTATATATTTCATTAAATTCAAATATATTTCATATATTTCTAATATGAAATAAGAAATGAAGCATCAGTTGAAAGTGACAGAGGAAAAGGTTTTGAAGATTTGAGAAAAACAAAGAAAAGATTTTGTGAAAAAATAAACAAAAACAAAGGGAGAAAGGACAAAGGAAATATGGTAGGATTTACTGCAGTTTTGAAGAACTATATATCTCTGCTCATAAATTTAAAGTGAGAGTAGTCTTTTGTGCTTGTATATTTTTCTACAAATATAGTCAGCTTCTTAGATTAAGGCATCAAAAAAGATGAAAAATTAGGTTTAACCAGGATTTCCCCCCCCAGGAAAGAAATAGATGAGAAAAGAGTCCAAAGCCATATTTTCCATATCTTTCAGGGGTAGTATAATTATCTTATCTCTGCTTTTTTGTGTGTACCTCCTCTAGTATCCAGAGATTTCCGGGTGGGTATCTCTTGCCTAAGTCTGCAGATAGGCGAGAATGAATTCCCCAACCATCTCTACATTTTGGAAATTGTATCACATATTTTGGCTTAACTTCCTTAAGTTAACATTCTGTTTACATCTGTGCCTCTTAGTTAAAATTTCCAGGATTGAAATCTGTTTAAACTAGTTAGCCAGGTCATACCTTTCCAAGACCTTGGAAAGCATATAGGCCTATAATAGCTGTTTTGTTTCAATGGCTCTCTACCTCTATGATCAATTAGCAGTCACTGTGATGGGCATGGGGACAAGATATCCATATCTATATCATCTATATCTGTATCCATATCTATAGATGGATAGATATTTTAGAAAAAAGAGGGACAGTTAGAAGGTAATTCTCCAAAACAGAGTGTGGATGGGAAATTACCTTGAAACATATCTAACATAATATCACTTTATTATTAATTCTGTAAGTCAATGTTCTTGACAAGAGAAACTGCTTTGTTTAGCTAAGCAAGTAATTTGAAAATTTGAGGCAGCTCAAAATTTTCTGCCTAGTGTTTCTACATTTGAACATATTCAATTTTTTATATGCTTTAATCAATCTGGCTGCCAATAATGTTGAAATATAGACAAATTTAATGTGGATATTTTGGGGTCGTTGGCGTTTAATTCATTTTTGAAATTTTTTTTTCCTAAAAGAAGAAAGTGCTATTAAAAATTCAGAAAGATGCATGAGCATTTGATGAATTTAATTGATCATTAGTGTAATTAGTTGAAAGGAACAATATTACATATGCTTGATTAATTTTATAAATGCTCAAAATATTACATGGTTGTCAAAAGACTTCAGGTAATAATTAATATAAAATATCTGTAGAAATAAAATATATGCATATGTACACCATGGATAGGTATGTATGGGCAAATTAACCATTCACAGTGATTATTTATTGACACCTAATCCTGTGGCAGACCCACTCTTAATGCTTTGTCCAAAGATGAAGATGACAGCAGTTCTTATTTTTGCTAACTAGGTGGAGATGAGCGGCTGGACAAATCAATGAATGGCCAATGATGATTTCCACCTTTTTGGACTCATGATATGAGGTTAGATTAGCATCTCATTTCAAGTACATGAAATTAGTCTGTCAAAACAAACCCATGATATGAGGTTAGATTAGCATCTCATTTCAAGTACATGAAATTAGTCTGTCAAAACAAACCCATTTGCCTTTTGTTTAAGTGAAACTTTTTTTTTCTCTCATAGGGTATATGTGCCACATTACATCCAATTGTTGTCTACAGATATTTAGGTTTTTTTCTTGGAGGTTTATTGAGTATAAGGTCCAAATTAAAAGAGCGATCAAGGATCCCTGAGAAACATATTTGGCAAGAAATAAGAATCAAATTTAGGAAACAACACCAGGGAAGTTAGAACTCAAAAGGAATGTGTGGAGAACTAGTTTTGCCTTCTCATAATGTATGTTAACTCTGCAACTTTGCAGCTCTGCATATCGTTCTAATCAGCAGACAGTGTTTCTTTATAAGCGTTTACATCTTCAGCCTGTCTAAGTTCACTCTAACAGCCTAGAAAATACTGGTCGTTCACTCTACTTTCAGATAAGTGATGATATCAAGTAAGGTGTAGTGATGTAGTATAGCCTGAGGTTAATGCCTGCCTACAAAAACCCAGAGAACCTAATACCACATATGTAGTGCATGGCATATTTTGACTCAGCGAATATTCCAAGAAGAGAAAGACATTTGGGAGTCATTGTATCTATCTGGTCATTAGACCTTCATCTGCTCCTAAAAAGCATAGAATATTAACACTAGAACTCCAGCTTCGAGGTGGAGTTTTTGTGACTTAACAAAACCCATAATTTCTTTTGTGTATCTCCGCATTTACTTACTTTCAAAACAGACACATGTGTGTAAATTAATTACATAAGACAAAGTGATTATTGTTTAATTTTCACTTGAAAGATGCTACTAGGCTTACATCCACTGCACTTTTAGTGAAATATAAAGGAACCTGTAGGTTGGTATGGGATGTGTTTTCCTGTATTCAGAATAACAACTATGGCATTTAGCTGTGATGACAGTCTACAAAACATAAGAGTAGGATTTGGGGATTAATTAAATTTATGTCAAAATTACTTCCAAATCCCGGGGAAAAATATGCTTGAATAATACAGCACATGTTTTGGCCTTTAAAAATTTTAACAAGTGGAAACATTTACATGACACATTGGCACAATCTCCATAGCTCAGAAACAGCTCGTATACAACATAGCAACAGCTTTGTTCATTAATTCCATAGTAAACACGCACACCGACTCCTGTATAAATTTGTCAGTGCTGTGTCTACATCCACAGGAAGCAGCAGGCACGGAAGTGAGTTTCTTTTCTACTTATCAATAAACATATGAAAGAAAGATTATGCCATGCTTTTTTTATATAATTCTAATTATTTCAACATCAGAATACCACAATAAATAAATAAATAAATAAATAAATAAATAAATAAATAACAAATAAAAATCTTATTTAGATATCCAGACATTATACAGCAAACAATAGGGAGCAGAAGGTTAGTGTATTTGACCCCAGGTTATACTAAATATTTAGAAATTTTCTTGCAGATATAGAAAATAGTTTGTTACTTAAAGCCTCTTGTTACCCTTCCCTCCCCAGTCCTTGCCTCCCAGCCCAAAGAATTCCACTGTTCCCTGAGACTTGAAACCAGTGGCCCTGACAAGGGAGAAAAAAAAAAAAGTTATTATAATGTGGTTTTTGGAAGAGGCCAAGGCATCAACCCCATTTATAACCCAATCTCCTGACCCTCTTCTTAAGGAAAGCTCAGAAGGACCAAACTGTTAAATTAAAAAAAACA
Organism: Ursus maritimus; assembly: GCF_017311325.1. Lineage (NCBI taxonomy): Eukaryota > Metazoa > Chordata > Mammalia > Carnivora > Ursidae > Ursus > Ursus maritimus. The sequence goes on along the minus strand of NW_024423453.1, from coordinate 49,134,137 downwards.
GCCTCTATTCCAACCTTATTTCCAATCAAATTAAAGCGAATGGATCAATTTGAGCTAGAGCATTTTGCCACTTCAAAAATGTATCTTCTTTTCACCGAACTGCTTAACCTGAATTCCTTTGTTTTTGTCATTCTGCTGCTGTCATTTTTCCTACTCCTGGATATCGGCACAGTCTCATTACTTCATCTTATCACTGACAACTAGGAATGAGGAAGGAAAAGATGGTTATTATTAATGATATCAGTGAGCATTCATAGAATGTGACTTGGCTGGTTTCTTGTCATTTTCTTAGGGCACTTAAGTGTGTGTTTTCCTCAGGACACTCAAGTCTTTGTTCCCCACTCTTCTATCACAGAAGAGTGTCTTTTATACTCACTCAGGAGTTTGGAATTTTGACTCTTTGAACTTATCTCGGGTTTGCACAGGTTGGGCTCTAATTTCGGAGTTCATATGCCAACATCACAGGTTAAAACATTGTCCAAAGGTAGGTTCCCTGGAAGCTTTCAGTCTCAGCCACATTCTGGGTCAAAAAAGAAAGCCTTTCTCACAAACCTGTCCATTTCTCCTTCTCTTCTGCTTGGCTGTGCTTTGAATGTTCAATGTCCTCTACAGTCAATAAATTTCAAATAGGACTCTACTAGTCCACTCTATCATGTTTTTCTCCTTTTGATTATCCATGGCAAAGGTCATACCTTTCATTCTTACCTACCTGTGCATCCCCAGTGTCTCCACATCAACAGAGAAAACAGTGTTTTGTGGGGGTTTTTTCTTGTTTTTTTTGCTTCACATGTTCACTGATTTTGATCATAATCTTCTTTAAAAATGAATGTGGTTTGTGTGCGTTATATTCATGTTTTAAAAAGAGGCCATTTAAGGGTCTTTCTTGATCACAGAACCTCTGTGATGCGGTGGCAGCATCTCTAGGTGAACACACAAAGTGCAGTTATTTCTGACTCAGTACCTATTACACATGAAGTTTCATTGCAGATAGATTTTATTGTTCACCAAAATTGTCTATGATAGTTATATATAAGTTAAACAATTTTTTTTAATTTTAAAGGAGCTGCAATGTGAAAGAACATCTCCTTTAAAATGAAAATTACTTAGCAAAATGATCATTTTTTTCCAAATTTATTATAAAGTGAATTTTTATATATCAGGTTTTTTAAAGTACAATATCACCCAACTGCCTATTATTGTGATAGACATCTAATAAATTCATAATCAGAGATAAGAATTAAGTAATTCAAGTATAAATTGAAAAATGAAAGATATATGTACATATATACACATTCATGATGAAACTAAAATGTATGGTAATATTGTTAATCTTTATAGTCCCACATATTATAGCAATAGAACAATGACTTTTTCAAAGACTGCCATTCATGCCTCAATACTTAACTGGCTGAGGATCCAGTGATTTTTAACATGAAATATCAAATTAAATAAGTAAGTATATTGATATTGGCATTAATACTCAAGTCATTTTTTTTTATGGAGTGAAAAATGATGAGGTTGTGGAATATACGTGAGGTTCAGTGGGGTGGAGTCCGGAGCCGACGACCAAGAAAGAATTCTTGAGGCGTCTTTGGAGCAAAATTGGTAGTTTATTAAAGCACAGGGACAGGACCCGTGGGCAGAAAGAGCTGCTGCCCTGGGTTGTGAGAGATGGCTGATTATATACCGTGGGTTTGGGGGAGGTGAGGAAAAAGGGAGGCTGAGAAAGCATTTTCATATGTCAAAGAAGACTCGCAGGATATTGGAGGCCCCACCACCGTCAAGCCAAGGCTGTTTACACTATCACTATAATGAGCTGCAGGTCCTTTCCTTAGTTTTGGGGCAGCCAGGAGTGCTGAGGAATGTTGCGTACATGGGAGGGGGGGGTTGCAGGGTGTCAGCTTCTGCTTTGTCTTCAGCCAGCCTTCTATTCCCTCATCAAACAATATGTGTGTATTTCATGGGGTTTTTCTTGGTCTGTGGTTTTCTAAGACTAACATATAGTCATCCTTTACTGGTCTGAGTTTCTGCTGAATACCAAACATGCCCTCACCCCTTCAAAATAAAATCAGTTTTAGGGATGCCTGGGTGGCTCAGTTGGTTGTGTTTGCCTTTGGCTCAGGTCATGATTCCAGGGTCCTGGGATGAAGCCCCTCATCAGGCTCCATGCTCAATGGGGAGCCTGCTTCCCCCTCTGCCTGCTGCTCCCCCTGCTTGTGCTCTCTCTCTCTGATAAATAAATAAATAAATAAATAAATAAATAAATAAAGGCTGGGAACGGCCAGCAATCCCTATACCAACAGATGAAAGATTACTTCAAACTTTACTGCGAAAGAGAGAAGGGCAAGGGGTTCAACGCTCAGAGGTGAATACCATTTGCTCTTCCTTGCTCTAGCTTTTATTGGTCCTTCAGGATAATCACAAATCATTAGCACTGTTCCTCAAGCACATGATGTGTGAGGAGGGGTCTTACTGAAACTGGGAGGATCTGTTTACCGGAAAGATGTGATGTGCTCATTTGTGCTTGTTCTAAGAGTGCTGCTAAACATACCCTAAGGGGCAATGTCTACATCTGTTAGATCACAGGGCGGCTTTTTGGGCTAAGAAAGCTTCAGGAAGGCAACTCCCCGCGGCATTCCAAGGGCAGAATGGTCACGCAGGCCTCGGCATTCCAAAGGCCTACGCCCTTCTTCTCCGAAACATTCCCTGTCCTCAGGGGCCTCCCTGTTACATTGTAGCAAGCCAGGTATTATGGCTGATTTCATGCTCTACATTAACCCCAACAATAAATAAATAAATAAATAAATAAATAATTAATATCTAAAAAAAATCTTAAAAAAAGATTTAAAAAAATAAATAAAAAATAAATAAAAGAATTTTATGTAAATTGAACACTATTAGTATTGCTTTGCATAAATTATTTAAAATAAAGTTTCAACAATAAATTTTCTTATTCTGAGAAAAAGAAGAATGAGATATTTTAAGTAATTAGCTCTCAGCACTAATCAATAATGGGTTGAATTTTGAGAAAATAAACTTCCTATTTCTAATTATCAAATCCTAAAACACTTGAATAAATTAAATTGTAAGCCAATTTAAGAATGATCCTCTTGAATCCCTCACCGTGTTAAGGAAAAATCATCACATTCATGTTGTACACCTGTACTTTCATGCTAAGATTGATACTTAACTGCCAAAGCCTATGAGTTTAAAAGTGACAAAATTGGGGGCCTTGGGTGGCTCAGTTGGTTGAGCATCTGCTTCATGATTTCCACTCAGGTTGTGATTTCAGGGTCATGAGATCTAGCCCCGTGTCAGGCTCCATGCTCACAGAGACTGCTTGAGACTCTCTCTCTCCTTTTCCCTTGCCCCTCCCCTGACTTATGCACTCTAAGTAGATAGATAGATAGATGATAGACAGATAGATGATAGATAGGTAGATGATGGATAAATTAAATCTTTGAAAAATAAAAGTGACAGAATTTATCATTTGCTTGTGAATCTAAGCAGGTCTGGAAATGATAATGAAAGTTGAGAAAACATTTCTTGAAGTTTTAGAATTTCAGACTATCGACAAAAGTGAGCATTTTTTTTCATATAGGACTTTTCTAACACAAGTTAGGATATTCAAGGGAATTTTTCTTTTTCTTGACTTTTTTCTCCAAAAATTTAGCTCTTGAGTTTGTCTCGCAGTACTGTTTCTATCACTGTCTTAAAGTTGCCTTTCACATTCTGCTATCCTTACATGATTGAAGCAAGGACTGAAGACTTGGAAGATAAATGAAGGGCCCAGAGTAACACTTTAAGGGTTTGGGTGGCCAAGGACATGCAGTGTCTGAATTTCAGTTAATTAGTGATTAATCTATGCACCTTATGTTTTTGAAGGAAAAAAGACAAATTATACTTTGAGAAGATGTACATACTATTTACCCAAGAGAGACTTATTGCCTGTAGCTACACACACACACACACACACACACACACACACACACACAAATGCCCCATGTCCTTAGTAAAACATCAATGTCTAATTTGGGGGAAAATCCAGGTGACATCAATAATTGAGCTATCTGGCTTTTGATAAGAATTTTTAAAAAATATTGAGGTATTATACCTAAAATCATGATGTGTGACTGTAGTTGTCAAAAAAACATATTCTACTAAAGGTTTATTATAGTTACAACAAGGGTGTTTTAATCCATTATACCTAAAATGGAGTAGGAGTAAAGAAAAAATAAACGAAAGGGTGGTTTCATGTAATAATAATTGAGGAAATGAATAAAAAAAGGGTTTCTCATTTTTCTTATTTTTATGGGACAAAGGTGTAATGGCTTTTGAGGGGTCTAGAAAAGGAAGGTTTTTAAATATTATCTCTTTATGCCAGAAGGAAATGAAAATTATGGTTGAATAGAACACTTGGGACCAGTCACATCAATAGTGTCTTTTAAAATGTGTTAAAAGTGCTGGCACATAAAATGAGGAGGGAAAGTTATAGAAGACTTAATAACCCGATCAAAAGAAAAAAAATGAATGAACTACATGAAAAAAAAGAATGTTAGAGCTTGGTATTTGATATCCTGTAGGATAACACCTATTAAAACCATCACAATAAAAAATCCTGAAAAGGTGTTTAATATAGTCTACTGTCAACTCTCACCGGGGTGAGTAGCCTGACTTTGCTGATTAATTAGACCTCACCATTCAAACATCTCAAAGCAGTTATCAAAATCTTAATATTTGTGGGCAAGCTAGCAAAATGTAAGAGAGTAGATATGAGAGTAGCAAGGATTAAGTATATGCACAAAATGTATTCTTTTGGAAATTTTTTAAAAAAGAAAAGCTTTATACGTTAATCCTTTCATCTTCACTTTAATAAGACACAAATTCTTGAAGATGAAGAAAAAGAGAATCACTGTTACATTCAAATTTAGCCTTATTGCCTTTATCTATTATTTAAACATGCATATGTTCCCTTGCCTGACCATTTAAATGTTATGTATTAAAAATAAAGCTCTACTACTGTAGCAAACAGAAAAATAATTTGGCTAAGGCTAATGAACACAGAAACGTGTCTGTGGGATTCTCTGTCTTCTCTTAGTGGACTTGAATAATTATTTATCAGATTGGATATCATATGATTTTATATATTAAATGGATTTTACAGAGGGCCTTTTAGGTAGGTACAATAGTCATTAAACTTATTAAAAACTAGGCAAAATACTGTTATGTATGATTTATAATTGGTAACTATTGAGTTGGTAGGTATTTTAAAGGACTGAGAACAATTAAATTTATCAGAATACATGTAACAGAGGATATATAGATAAAGAAACTAAAGATAAATTTGGAAATATTCCACATATATACTCACCTTTAGTGGGGTTTAATTTATGCAAACCTAGTCTTACTCTAGGTTTTTTTTTTTTGTAACTACATATCTATTTCAAAGATTAGAAAGAAATTTATAAAATACAAAATTATGTTACTCTCTCTCTCTTAAAACACCCTAAGTGCATTTTGATACCCCAAATGCAATATCTTAGCCACAATGCAGAAGGTTTCATGTGATCTGATCAATACCCATGTCAATGCCCTTCCTCTTTTATAAGTCTTCCTGACTGCTTACTCATTAAGGCTTCAGGTCTATTTTCATTGACACTAAAGATCTACAAAGATCTACAAATAACTTCTCAAACTCAATACATGAGAAACAAATAAACAAATCAAAAAATCAGCAGAAGATATGAACAGACACTTTTCCAATGAAGACATACAAATGGCTAACAGACACATGAAAAAATGTTCAAAATCATTAGCCATCAGGGAAATTCAAATCAAAACCACACTAAGATACCACCTCACACCAGTTAGAATGGCAAAAATTGACAAGGCAAGAAACAACAATTGCTGGAGAGGATGTGGAGAAAGGGGATCCCTTCTACATTGTTGGTGGGAATGCAAGTTGGTACAGCCACACTGGAAAACAGTGTGGAGGTCCCTTAAAAAGTTAAAAATTGAGCTACGCTGTGACCCAACCATTGCACTCCTGGGTATTTACCCCAAAGATACAGACGTAGTGAAGAGAAGCGCCATATGCACCCCAATGTTCATAGTAGCATTGTCCACAATAGCCAAAGCATGGAAGGAACCGAGATGCCCTTCAACAGATGACTGGATTAAGAAGTTGTGGTCCATATATACAATGGAATATTACTCAGCTATCAGAAAGAACGAGTTCTCAACATTTGCTGCAACATGGACAGCACTGTAGGAGATAATGCTAAGTGAAATAAGTCAAGCAGAGAAAGACAATTATCATATGATTTCTCTCATCTATGGAACATAAGAACTAGGAAGATAGGTAGGGGAAGAAAGGGATAAAGAAAGGGGGGGTAATCAGAAGGGGGAATGAAGCATGAGAGACTGTGGACTATGAGAAACCAACTGAGGACCTCAGAGGGGAGAGGGGTGGGGGAATGGGATATACTGGTGATGGGTAGTAAGGAGGGCACGTATTGCATGGTGCACTGGGTGTTATACGCAACTAATGAATCATCGAACTTTACATCAGAAACCAGGGATGTACTGTATGGTGACTAACATAATATAATAAAAAAACATTAAAATAAAAAAAAAAAACACAGTGAGCTCATTCCTACCTAAGGACCTTTACATTTCCTGTTTTTGCATTACTAGTAATGTTATTCCTCGGACCTGTGCATGGCTCATTCCCTTACTTCATTCAGCTCTCATATACCACCGCCTCACAGGATACCCTTTATAAGATACCTTTGGATATTTTCTTCAAAATACATTAAGTATTCTCTACTTCATTTTTAAAACACAAAACATTTTAAGTATACATTTGAAACATTGCCGGAAATGTGACTATCAGTTTATGTCTTCTGTTTTTTGGCAGGCTTTACTACTAAGTATAATCTCAGAGTGGGCAGGGACATCTTTCTTGTAGATCATCTATGCCAAGTCTAGAATTGAGGGAGTCACTCAGTTAATATATGATGAATGAATGATGAATGATGAATGAATGAAGAAATGAGTGAACACATATTAAAAAATACCCCTTCAGATGTCTTTAACAGCAACAATAAGAGTGGTGTAGGAAAACAGTAACAGGCTCTGAGTAAATGGCTAACTGATTTCTAGAGTTAAATAGCATAGATAATATCAACATATGTATTCTTATAATCTCTTTACAATTGAAAATTGTGCTAACTAATCACATGGAACCAGACAAATACCATAGTTCTACTGTTTTGAGTGTATTTGCATCGTCTTATGTTTCAAGGTATACACAGACACCTTTGGCAAGGCTCAGTGTCCACTGTTGCTATCCTTAGTAAGGGTTTTCTGTTCTTTCTGAGAATTCATTATTAGTCACTTTTTGGTCGTTCCTGCCACTCTTTGTGCTTCATTTATTATTTGCTTTTGTTCTGTGACTCTCCAAATGTGTCTTCTGTGGGCAACATGACATGCTTGTTCAACTACTGTTTAAAGCTGAGGTTTTCTAAACTCACTTTACAGCCTCACTTTTGAATTCCTAGATTCAGAACTTTGGTGGTAATGCTGTTAACATGTTTTTTTTTTTAAATGCAGAATCTCTTATGGGCAAGTTGCTTTGGTGTTTTGTTTTTTTATTTTTTTTTCCACAAAAGCCTGGCTACACTGAAGAAGGGGTTTACTTATCTTTGGTTATTTACTTGTTGACATATATTGTCTGTTTTTCTGCTTTTGTTTTTCTCCACTAAAATGACATTCCATGAAGTCAGAGACATTTATTTTTATTTTTCATCAGTTCATCCTCAAACCCTAGAACAGTATCCGACACATGGCAGATGTTCAATAAATAAGCATTAGCTTAAATAAATAGATGAATAGGAAGAGAGAACTTCCTGGAAGTTCTGTGACTAGCAAAAGAATTTTAGGCCTTTTAATGACACCTATATTTGAATATATCTGTTAATAACAGCTTTCAGACTTAACAGAAAAATCCAAAGAATTGGATTTAGCAAATAGGAAATTTAGTGGTATATACAATTAAAAGTGCAAGAGTAGAATACAGCTGGATACAGGGGTTCTAATAACATCCTAGTGTGTCCTCTGTCCCTGGCCTGCCTCTGTTCCCCTCTGCATCAGCCCCACCTGAGAGTCAGGAAGTAGACATCTCAGCAGACATTTTCTCATATGTCTGCAACATCTTGTGACTTCTTTTTTCCTAGTTTCCTGTCCAATGGAAAGATAGCTTCTTCTTCACACAAATTCCAATGAGAATGTCATAGTTGACACAGTTGGGTTACATGTTATCCCTGATTCTTTGCCTACTGCCTCACTCCCTATGCCAGGCATGCTTCAAATATTAAAGATGGAATTAGTCCATCCGCCAGGATATAGAATGGAGGAAGAGTATCTTCCTGAAGGAAAACTGTAGCGTAGGTAGCTGAAGAAAGGGGATGGAGATTGAGTAGTGATGGACACCTCAATAAAAGAGATAAGCAGGTGGCAAATAGTGTAAGAAAAGATGCTCAACATCATTTTTCATTTGGAAATGGCAAAGATAAATACCAATTAGATACTAATAGATACCTATTGGAATAGCTAAAATAAATAAATAAATAAATACACCCCCAAACTGACAATAACAAGTGACATTTTATTTCTAAAGGACTTGACATGACATGAATTTGACATAAGCTGGAACCCTTCAATTTGCTTGCTGCCACTTAGTGACTTTTGCATTCTGGTTGTTTAAAAAATATAAGAATTACACTTTACACTTGAGAGCTTGTAGTAATTAAAATCTCAAGACTGAATTACACTTTCTTGAAATCTGAATGTAAGAAGATTGAATTATTTACTTTGTTGTATCTGTGCAGGTACCATAGACCCGATTTATTGCTGGTAATTGCATTCAATTGTAGATTAGCACTCTGAATATTCAAATTTTAAACACATCTTAATAATTGGTGAAAGTCTCTTGGGAACTAATATCTGATTTAAAAAAAAATAAGAAAGCACACTTTGGGTTGACAGATGCAGGTCTTAAAAACATAAATGTAGACTAGTCAGAAGTATACCCTACTTTTATAATATCCAATGTTTCAAAATTTCAAACTCTCTGACCCCAAATAGTTGACAATTTGGCAGTTTCTTACAAAACCAAACATGCTCTTACCATATGACCCAGGTATTTGTCCAGTTGAGTTGAAAACTTACGTCCACAAAATACAACAAGTCCTGCACACAAATATTTATAGCAGCTCTATTCATAGTTGCCTCAAACTGGAAGTAATCAAGATGTCTTTTAATGGGTGAGTGGATAGAGTACCATAGCCATATGTTAAATACATATATGCATACATAATATAATGTGAATATAAGATATAGATTAAAATTTTAATATGTATTTATATTTATTTCATACATTTTAATTATGCAAATGATAATATATTTATAATACATAAAATATGTTTATATATCATATTTAAACATGAATATCATAATATTGATTAAATGCAGTAAGTATATAATATGACATATGCATATAAATACATATGTATATTTATATATACATAAAAATAAACAAAAGAAATGAACTATCAAGCCACAGAAAGGCTTAAAGGAACTTTAAATGCATGTTGTTAAGTTAAAAGGCTACACACTGCATGACTCAAACCATATGACATTCTGGAAAAGGCAAAACTATTGAGACAGTACAAAGATTAGTGTTTGTCAAGTACTCAGAGATGAAAGGAGGAATGAGTGGGTGAAACCTAGGGGACTTCTAGAGCCCTGCAACTATTCTGTATGATAATGTAATGATGATTACATTATGCTCTACCAAAACCCATAGAGCTGTACAACACAAAGAGTGAACCTTAATGTAAACTATAGACCTTAGTTAATAATAAAGTATCACTACCAGTTCATTAATTTTAACAGATACACCAAAGTAAGGTGAGATGTTAATAATAGCAAATGTAGGAGTTGGTGGGTAGAAGGACCTCTCTGCACTATGCAATTTCTTGTAGACATCAACTTTTCTAAATATTAGCCTATTAACTGAAACAACAGCAACAGCCTTTCACTATAAGTTATAGTAATCTTGCCACAAAGAACTTCGGAACTTTAGTTACGCAGTGGATACATACAAAAAATGAATGAATTACTTTAAAATATATATATGCCAATAGAATATATGTTACTTAGTATTCCCCAGTTACCTATTACAAATAAATTGAATGAAATATATAATCTATTCCTCCAATAATATTATATCACAAATAGTATGATCCAGTTTAATTCTAATGTTTGATGCTTTCCTTATTTTAAAGATATATGGTATTAACATACATTTACTATTTTTAAAAGATTTGTATATTTTATACAAATATGTATATGCCGATGGAATTCCATATGCCGATAGAATCCTTAACACCTAAGGAAAAACAATTAATACATTTCAGGGTGTATAATTGATTGATGTTTTCACACTGGAATTGAAAATGTGGAATGTAAATATAACACAATAAAATCTCTATAATTCAAAAGGTCTTATAGGAATAAAAGCAGGATCTTTTAAAATTTTTTTACAAACACTCTTATGGAATTATGTAGATGCCCAATTACCTAATTAGAAAAAAAATTAATATTTTTCAGGTTTAAGATATTAAAATTTTCATGTTTTATCACCTTATGCAGCTGCAGCATTATTAGATGCAAACTCCATTGTATATAATTATTAATGTTTATTGAGAAATGAAAACCAATTCTTAATATGATATAAAACAAAATCAAAGATTGAACTTTTCTCAGTTGCATTAAGCTGCTTTAATACTAATTTGGGTGCATGTGCAGTGGGAGTGGGAAACCTTTCTCCAGCATTTAAATTAAAATGTTCATAAAGCATTAATACATTAGTGGAGGTCGATTAGGAAAGTACTACCTGATAATCAAGGTTAGTATCAACATTTTAGGAAATAAAATTATCAGTTCAAAGCCTAAGAAAATGCTAATATTTACCATTTTCACCTACAAAACAATTTTGTATGCTTCAGTCTAACTTGTAATGTATCATTTTTATCATTAAAAAATGAAATAGTTCAAGTAGCAAGAGAATGAATAAGATGTCAAAACATGACTATACTATCATTAGCAGTATTTTAGAGTTTAGCATTATTATGGAATTCATCGGTCATGACAACATATCAAAAATATTAAGTCTAAACTGATACTTAATGATTAATTATCTAGGCACATACTGATCCTATGTATCAACTGTATATTTCCATGACCATATAGGTGGAGGAGGAAAACATTACTCTCTTGTGATTCACGGGGCTGTTCTGGGTCAGTGATAAAGTGCAATACAGATATCTAAGGGAAAATAATATAGGAAGGAAAGAGGTAGATATGCTCCTCTGTATTTTTGTTTGTTGCTCACCAGAAAATGCAAGCTCTGGATTCCAGAATACTCATTCTGAATTTCACCACTGCCACTTAGAAGCCAGTGGTCCTCTGGTCAATAATTAAGCCAAACATATTGTGACATGTAAAAATAATTCTAATAGTCTGTAGTGAGGATTAAACAGCATAATGTGTAAACAACTTTATTACAGTAGTTGGCACAAAGTTAAGCTCACTCTTAAGTAAATTAAAATAATTAACTTTATTATTTTCTTTTTTGCTCTTTGCTGCATTTCCACTCTGATATATCATAGATAACTTCACAGTTACACCTGCTTTGGATGGAGGCTCAGGCAACTCCAAAAACTCTGTGCAAATTCAATTTCGTATTTCTCTGTTTAAGATAGCTCTGGACTTAAACTCAGAGGGTTGGGTTCAGTTTCTGTCCCTGCTACTTACTAACAGCGTGGAAAGTCTTGCAACTTAATTGAGCTCCTCAATTAAATGCAAACCATAAATCTCACTTTAAAGGTGGTTCCAAATAAAAGAACATGAGACAATTTTTTTAAAATTAATGCTTCTTTAAAAGGTAGAAAGAACTGTAACAATAGATTTTTTTTTTATTCATGCAGAAAAAAGGACATTTTTATAAAGATTTGTTTGTTTTAAAGAGACAGAGTGGGGGAGGAGCGGCAGAGAGAGAGGAAGAGAGAGAATCTCAAGCAGACTCCATGCTGAGCGCAGAGCCCCATGGGGAGCTCGTTCTCACTTCCCTGAGATCATGACCCCAGCCAAAAACAAAAGTCTGATGCTCGCCCGACTGCACCACCCAGGCACTCCAGAAAGGATATTTCTAATTTACAACACTTGAAATGTTATAGTGGATTTCAGTGTAGCTAAGTGAATAGAATAAAGGACACTGGAGTCAGATCACACCTGGTTGTTGTGCTCCTGCTACTTCTTAGTTGTGAGGTCTTGGGCAAATTTGCCAACATTCAAGTCTGAATTTTCTTATCTGCAAAATGGAGATAATAACAATACCTACCCCACACAGTTGTTGTGCTGGCTGAACACTCTCTAGGAGTGGAGCTCACAAATCACAGCGCTTGTCACATAGTAAGCACCCTGGACATACAAGCTATCATTATGATTGATGTCTCCAAGCATTGATTTACTTTTGGCAAGTACTGAGATAGCCAGGAGAGCTTTACTAAATAGTGTGCACATTCTTGAAGAAAATAATTTCCTGTCTTAGAGAAGCTTCCTGTACAACATGGAATACAGTATAAATATGCATCTCATAAATTAATGTGTGTGTGCATGTGTGTTTCATAAGTATATTTTGAAAATCATATGTATCTTTGTCCACAGGCAGACACACAGAAATGACCAAGAAAGGTTGTTGTTGTTGTTGTGTGTGTGTGTGTGTGTGTGTGTGTGTGTGGGTATAAGTTAGTTGCCCAAATACTCCACTAAAATGGACACTGATAATGGTCCAGTAATGATGTGAGCATGAACTAAGAAGAATTCCGACTTTTCTGAAGTCAGAACTAATACTTTTATAGTGTAATGGAGAGGAACTGGAACTCTGGAGTCGGGGAGGCCTGACATTAGTCTATGCTCTACCTCTTACAGTGTAATTTTATCCAAACACTCATCTCAGACTTAAATTTCCACATCGGTGGACATAACATTGAGTTAGATGAATGGTAATATCCTCTTCATGTAAAATTCCAAAACCAAGAACTGCATACTAGCTTCTGACTTCATGAAGCTTATAGTACAGCCTATATTGAAAAAACATACCTGTTTTTTCTACAATGGATAAAATTTAAGCTCTGCAGTCATTCCTTAGGAAAGTCTGACGAATATTAAGTTTGCAGGAGTAAAAAGTTAGTTTTACCTTCCAGTCTGGAACATCATTAAAATATTTAGGGACCACGATTATTGAATATTTAGAGAAAGAAAAAAATACCAGTTAATAAAAATTGCTGATGCCAATTTAGAGCCCTGGAAGTTCTTAAGTGTGATTTCTAAGGGATTAGTGCTTGTATTGTAAATCAGTCAGCAGTATGCTGTGCTCATTTGTTCTGTTTTAATGGACCTTATATAGCTTCTCAGGAATTATCCTGTTAATGGAGAACCCAATAAATACCCAATGTTCAGAAACAGTTTTGAACTACCTGATAAGAAAACAAAAGTGTATATCTGCTTATTTTTTACTAGGCAAAAGACATTTGGCGTTTTCTTTCTCTATTGTGCTATTTAATTGGAAATAGTATGAAAGCATTCTGATAATTTCAGTGGTTTGGCTGTTAAGGATTATGTGATGGCTTTAGCTTACGATTGATGACATTAGAAAAATGAAGCAAAACCATAATCAAAGAATTATGGTAAGATGACAAGTTTAAAATATCAGAATGCAATATAGAACTTGAAAACAATCTTTCCAGTGTTAAAAGCTAATTATGACTTAGAAGTTCCATTATCTGTCTTAAATTTAAAACAACTGCTAAATGGATCATTTCTTTGTTATTTAGCCATTTGAGCTTCTCTTTGATAAAGGTCCTTGCCATCCAAACGGAACATAAAGATTTTATTGGTCTCTAATGATGCCAACTACAGCTGTACAATCATCATTTTAGAGTCCAAGCTCTGTCTGCTCTTAGATCTGCTGTCACTTGATCACAATTGCAGAAGTATCTTTAAGTGTTTTGTTTAACCAGATGGTAAATGGCTGTACAGGGATTACATCCATCTTTTTTACTGTATGACTAAGTGTTAAAACAGAAATTTTAGCTATGGTGGGAAAACACAGACTTGTATCATGCAAAAAATAATTTCTCTTTGTTTATTGCAAGAAGCATAAGAGTACAACATTGTGGCAAATATTTTTATAATATGCACTTAAATATATGAATAAGACTTTAAGTTAAAATTTAAGTAAAGCGTAAAATATTGAGATAAAATATTATGCAATGCCCTGCATATTTTTTCAAAAGGAAGCCTGAAGATTTCTACTTGCTGTACTCTTCTTTCACTGTTAACTTACATTATTAGGATGATAGACCTAGAAATCATGATATTCAAAGCATTTTAATTTTCTACATATAAATAATGACATTTCACATTTGTAAAAGTTACCAAATAAACTTATAGTGTGATATGAGAATTATTAAGAGTTTATATTAAATACTTGCAGTTGATTTGGAGTTAATTCTTCAAATTTGAAAAACTGTGGAGAATATGTGCATAGATATATTCAATATATATTTAAACCTATAGACTTCTATGTGGTTTATAGATTTAGAAACAGCTAGGATTAAAATCTCTGTGGCAAAGAAGAAACTTTGGTGGTGTTCTTTTTTTACCATTCTTTTTTAAAAATTTAAATTCAATTAATTAACATATAATGTATTATTAGTTTCAGAGGTAGGGGTCAGTGATTCATCAGTCTTATATATTACCCAGTGCTCATTACATCAAATGTCCTCCTTAATGTCCATCACCCAATTACCCCATACTCCTACCCCCCTCCAGCAACCCACAGTTTGTTTCCTATGATTAAGAGTCTCTTATGGTTTGTGTCCCTCTCCGATTTCGTCATGTTTTATTTTTTCCTCTCTTCCCCTATGATCCTCTGTTTTGTTTCTTAAATTCCACATATGAGTGAGATCATATAATTGTCTTTCTCTGATCCACTTATTTCACTTAGCATGATACCCTCTAGTTCCATCCACGTTATTACGAATGGCAAGATTTCATTTTTTGATGGCTGAGTAGTATTCCAGAGTGTGTGTGTGTGTGTGTGTGTGTGTGTGTGTACACATCTGGGCTTTTTCCATGCTTTGGCTATTGTGGACATCACTGCTGTAAACATTGGAGTGCAGGTGCCCCTTCGGATCAATACATTTCTATCTTTGGGGTGAATACCCAGTAGTGCAATTGCTGGGTTGTAGGGTAACTCTATTTTCAGCTTTTTGAGGAACCTCCATACTGTTTTCCAGAGTGGCTGCACCAGCTTGCATTCCCACCAACAGTGTAAGAGGGTTCCCCTTTCTCCACATCCACGCCCACATCTGTCATTTCCTGAGTTGTTAATTTTACCCATTCTGACTGTTGTGAGGAGGTATCTCATTGTGGTTTTGATTTGTATTTCCCAGATGCTGAGTGATGTTGAGCATTTTTTCATGCCTGTTGGCCATATGTATGTCAACTTTGGAGAAATGTCTGTTCATGTCTTCTGCGCATTTCTTGATTAGATTATTTGTTCTTTAGGTATTGAGCTTGGTAAGTTCTTTATAGACTTTGGATACTAGCCCTTTATCTGATAAGACGTTTGCAAATATCTTCTCCCTTTCTGTCCATTGTCTTTTAGTTTTGTCAACTGTTTCTTTTATTGTGCAAAAGCTTTTTATCTTGATGAAGTCCCAATAGTTCATTTTTGCCTTTGTTTCCTGGCGTTTGGAGACATGTCTAGCAAGTAGTTGCTGCAGCCAAGGTCACAGAGGTTGCTTCCTGTATTCTCCTCTAGGATATTGATGTGGTGTTATTCTATAGTAATAAATATGACCTGAAAAGAATAACAAAATGTTAAATAAACTTACAAGCTTTTGTCCCCCCTTTTTAAAAAAACTGGGCTAGTAGAAGTATAATGTAAAGGCAAAATAAATGCATCTTGAATTATTTTAATAACTAAGATAATATGACCAGTGATTTTTATTCCCACATAACAAAATGAATATCCAGCTTCAAGAGAGCTGTCATTGCAAATGAAAGCAGATTTAAGGTGAAAAGTTAGTAGAAAATGAGAAGGTTATTGGTGGTCATATTAAAGTCTAAGCTGATAGTTGTTCAAACAATTAAGTGAATGAAATAAAAGCACAGCAATTTATAATCATAGGATACTGAAGTGTAAGATATTGGAGAACAAGCATACATCAGAAAAACAAAACCCAAGATGCGTTCGTGAACATGGATAGCTAATGTGGACTGGAAGTAAAACTTCTTAAATATGAGGAAGTCAAAGAAAATTGAAGTTACCCTGTCAATTAAAGTTGATCACTCAAATGGCTTCTCTGGTGGCAGAAACTTGTGTCGAAGAGAAAGATATATACTGTAAGCCTCAAGTTGTGAAACAAGGTAGCAGGCAGTTGCAAGGTAAATAGGAGAAACACTACACCCCTTTTTTCTTCCTCCTGGGCATGAAAAGGTCTTTAATCATCAGGACACATTCAGATTTTGTAGCATTACTTAAAGTCATGCTTTAAAAGTTGGATATAATGAAATCGCTCCTTGACTGGATGAGTTGTGCAACATTAGTATTCTGCCAATTCAATCAGAATATGAGTAGCATAAAGATGGAATAATTCATTTTTTCCAAATGTTCCCCAAAGTAACTGATAATGCATCTATAATTTATTGATTTCTAACTATATGACTGCAAATGCGATTTTGCCTAAAATTCAAAATATCATTATAGGCTGGGGGTATTATCCACATATTACTTATGAGAGATTATTTCATTTATGAGAGATCAAGTACTTACTATAAGATCAAAAGCTAGTAATTTGAGTAAGTAGAGAAATGGAGATTTGAAATCAGATGTGTAAACCATCTTTTTGCATTACTAATATTATTATACCAGGCTACTTCTCTTAGAAAGCAAAGTGTCTTTTCCCAACTTTGCCCTGATATTTCTGCATATAGAAAAAAACTTTGTCTCTGAAGAAAAGAATAGAACTTTCTGAATTGTCTTAATCGAATTCTGGGTGTGTAAAAGAACAATTGCAAAACTAAGGAAATAAAATTCTAAAATAAGAAATAAATGCCTCTGGAATGGCATAAAAAATAAAGAATGAATTCAACAGGGAAATTTTTGACCAAATAAAACAAATAGGATTAAAACAGTATAAATAAAGAGTAAATAAATACTTTACAAGCAGCGAGGAAAAATCGACAACTAAAAATACAAATATGGATAGAACCATAGCTAATGAAGATAAAAAATCAAACTGATTAAAGTAATTAGGAAACCACAGTATTTTAGACTGATAAGTATGTCAGATTTTTTTTTCTGCTTTTGTCCCTAAATCCTATCTTCCAAGTTTTTGTTTAAATTCTAGTTAGTTAACATACAGTTTAATATTAATTTCATGTGTAGGATCTAGTGATTCATCACTTATGTACAACACCCAGTGCTTATCACAGCAAGTGCCCTCCTTACTACCCATCACTCAAGGATGTCAGATTGTAGGGGAGGAAGCTCAGGCAGCACCAGTCAATTTAACTATGAACTCAGCATTATCATTGGCCTTGTCAGTAGTTGCTTTGCACTTAAAAACACAGCATATAACTTTATTGTTCAACTGAAGGAAAGAAACAGGTAGATAGAAAAAGACAGAGGAACACAAATGAATATTATTTCTTCTAACATGTCTTTCAATGGTTTTGAATAACTGATATTTGTAAATCATTTTACCAGTTCCAAAGTATTTCCACATCTTTTTCTCATTTTATGCAAAATGATTCTAGAAATAAAAGAATAGATACATTATACTTGAGATGATTTGTTTCACATTATTAGTTAATAGAGAAATAGGATTTAGCCTAAGGCTTATTCAAATTGAATTTGTGATATTTGACATCATCTTACATCTAAACTTCAATATGCCATCAACCCATAGCTTAATAAAGTGCATCCATTAAGTGCCAATCAGGCAAATAGTGGCATGTGAACTTCCTTGCTTAATTTTTTTTATTTTTTAGAGAGAGAGCCAGAGAGTGTTTGTGCAGAGGGGAGGAGCAGAGGGAAAGGGAAAGAGAGAATCCTAAGCAGGCTCCATGCTCAGTGCAGAGCCTAGTGTAGGGCTCCATCTCAAGACTCTCAAATCATCACCTGAGCCAAAATCAAGTGTCAGATACCTACTCAACTGGGCCACCCAGGCGTCCCTTAACTTCTTTATTTTATACCTTCACAGAGTTCATTGGAACTGATTATAAATATGTTATATAGATGGATTCATTTCCATTCGCTGACACAGAAAGTAAAGAGGGATAAAAATGGAGATGTATTACTTTGTAAATCTTACATAATTCAGAACCATATCAACTAGAATCTTCCCTTCAATGCGTGTGTTACTGACTCTAACTTTCTTACCTGCTGATATGTTTCAAAATGACAAGATCAGGTTATAAACTATAGATTTTTGTTATAATAGAAATAAACAACTTAAGTTTTTTTTTTTTTAATTTCCTTTTATGAGAAGAATCTTATGGTTATAGGAGAGAGGCAATATTATTTATGGACAGTCTAGTAGAGAAAACCTCTGTTCGAAGGTAGGCAAAGATGGCTTTTTTTTATTTTCAAATTTTTATTTAAATTCCTGTTAGTTTACATACAGTGTAATATTAGTTTCAGGTGTAGAATTTAGTGACTCAAGATGGCAAGTATTCCTAGGCCTTTAACTCCCAAGTCTCTATCACATTTTTCAACCAGCTGGACTACAACCACGTACATCAGAAACAGAAGCAGAAACAACTGAATTACATATAAGTGAATTTACTTACATTCCCAATAAGATTACCACCCTCTTAAAACATATTTATTTCATGCTTCCCCAGGATGTTCAAGGACAAACATGAATTACCATCACCCTGGATTTCTTCAACTAAATGATTCCATTGTATTACTATAAGAGAAGACCTTTTGTCTTTCAACAAAACCAAATATTATTTAAAGAAGAGCATTCAGACCTCCTCCATGTGATGAATGATCATAAACTGCTTTTCAAAGCTTTGCTAAATCTAGGATAATTTGACTGTTATCTAATCGTGAATGAAAAACAAATTACATATTTTCATTCTTCTTAGTTATAAACAAAAAAAGTCACATGTATTTTGTAATCACATCCATAAACTCCTTTTTACATCTATTAATTCTTAATTGCTACTACAACCAATATCAGAACTTCAAATAACCATATCTGTTGTAACACAGACACAATTCTCTTCATGAAATGTTTTGTGAAAAGATTAAAAAAAGAATATGCTGTATACATAGATGACTCATAAAGAAATCCTGAGTTAATTATTTTATAAAGGAAATTTGAATCATCAATGAATTAATTTAAAGTTATAAAATTAATCATTTCCCAGTATTTATATCTTACAAAATTCTTTCTTCCTATTGTTTTTTCCCCAATATATAATAGTTGAAATATATAGAAAACTAAACATAAGATCGATAGAAAAATACATATATATTTAGTACTCTATTTAAATCATTCTTTTTGTATAGACAAAACAAAGAAATAACAAAACTACTGAACATGTCAAGTGAAAAGGATTCAATGGCACTAACCATTTTGAGTGTTACTGCTTGGCTATAGTCATACAATAAAGCAGTGACAGAATTTGTCACTAATTGCTTAAAACATAAAAATTAATTGTGAAAATTCGAGTATATATTAAATATAATTTCACAGTGCTGTCACCTATTCTCCATTAGAATATTTGCTATTTTTAAATAAAGACAGCATTTTCATTAATGTATACTTCAGTGAAAGTTCTGACAAAACCCTCTCCTAAAGATCACCCAGGGCAAAAATCCAAGGTAACCAATGTGTATTATCAATACATATTGATTACTCAAGTATGCTACTTTCTATAACAAAATATTCCCAAATCAGTTGTGATGTAACACAATAAAATGTTATTTCTTGTACCTATTATAGTCCAGTATGTTTTCCAGGTTTAGATGGGCTCTGCTTCATGTTGTAATTCAGAGATCCAGGTTTCTTCCATCTTAGACCCCTGAATTATATCACATGTTATAAGCTCTCTCCATTCAGTCAGTGACTAAAAAGAGAATGAGGATCATTGCTGGGAGATTCTAATGAGCCAAACTAAAAGTGGCACACCAGACTCTACCACATTACATTGACCATACCGCATCACTTGACTAGATCTCACTTAAAGGGAGGGTGGGAAATGAAGCTTGGTATATGCATAGAAGGAAGAGAAACAGGTTTGAGGAACATTAGTTAATTTCTAACAACCACATGACCTTATCTGTTTTGCTATAGTAGTAGTGGGACAACCTCCAGTTGGACTTTGGTGAAATCAATGGGAAAATGGGGGGAGAAAAAGACAAAGAAAAAATAAACTTGAACAGATATTGATACTCAGGGACTGAGTGAGTCTTGATACTTTGACAAGGCATTATCCTTTCTGGACTTAGATGCCCTCACCTGTAAAATGAATGAACTATACTATGGTTGGTCCCTACTGAACATTTTTCTGTGGAAGATGAACTGTAGCTAATAAGTCTTATGAAAACTAGTCTTAAGGAGAAAGTGAATTAAATTGGAAGATTGACAGTTGAATATGAGTGCATATTTGGTCAATAAGTGAGATTGCTTATCAATTTTACTTATGTACATATTAAAGTAAAAAAAAATACTAGAGTAAACCCTAGAAAATATTAGGAGAGATGAATCTAAAAAAAAAACTTTTAAAAGATGCTGTATGTACTATTAAAAATATTATAGCAAAAAATGAAAAAACCTGAGAAGCATTTAAAATTGGGAAAGTAAGGAGACCTAATAGTTTAATAGGATGGATAGATAGATAGATAGATAGATAGATGGTAGATAGATAGATAGAGAAGCTCAGAGATAGAATACTGATTCATGGAACAAATTATAATTGATCAAAAATGTTCCTACATTTTGGTAAGACAAGGTTGGCAATAATGGGTAAAGTAGCATTGTTTTTTTGTTGTTGTTTTTCTTTCTGCTGGCTTTTTTCTTTTTCTTTCTTTCTTTCTTTCTTTCTTTCTTTCTTTCTTTCTTTCTTTCTTTCTTTCTTTCTTTCTCTTTCTTTGTCAGAGGTCTAAATGTTTAATATAATTTAACTGCACTTAAATAACTGTCAGTTACCCTTGAAAACAAGCAACATTAATTTAGGTTAAATGACTCGCAACCTTACCTGCTAATGCTGTTATGGGATTTGGGATTTGAAAATTTGCTACAGACTTTCTTCAGAACCATTAAATATTGCATTACTTTTAAATTACCAAACCAATAAAATGTTAGCAGTCATGAATTTACCTATTTTAAAGGTTAAGTTGACCGTGCTTGAAAAATATGTTTAAACATTGAAATTCCAACCAGGGCTACAGTCATTTTGTAGAGGATAGCTTACATGAGGATTGTTGTATTGACAACCCAGGGATTCTTGAATTGCTATACAAATGTTCGTGATGTGTGTTCATATGAGGTTTAGTATGTGTATATCCAAAAACAGCATGTTCTTTTTCTTCTGTATGAAGCATGTAACACTAGAATATACCACAAAGGTGGTGGGCCTTTCAGAATATACTGAGCTTTATGATAAATTAGTTATTATTAGTGATGACCTTCAGATTCAGATAAAGGTAAAGGTGTATGGAGATGTAGTCATTTGTTGTTGTCTGCTTCACAATCTATTTATATCTTTTAAAAGTACGTACTGACCCTGTCTTATCTAAATATGATTAAAGAATATGGAGGATATTTATCTTAATGCCTCTTGTTTATTAAAATAAAAATTTCTTCTAATATAAAGTTAGATTGATCAGCTATCCACCAATATGAATTATAAAACTTTATTTAATTGTTTCTTTCCCAAAACTAGATTGTCATTTCCTCAAAGCCGGATTTTTGTAATACCCTCAGTTGCTTAAACAGTGTCCAGTCTAAGAGTTGGTATGTAATATGTGTTTTAGAAATAACTATTTATTAAAGGAAATAAAACAAGAACTGGTTAGGTCTTCTGGCTAATTAGTTATGTTATTCTAAAGTCCTTCAGTAACTCTCGCTACCATTCCTCTGATACCTTTCACGTCGTTATAACAGTAGAATCCTGTGACAGTAGTTGCGGTTAACTAACTAAACTAAATTCTTGCCAAAAGAAAAACACACATGCATTCACATGCACAAATGCACAGAAGAAAACAAGGAAAAAAACAAATATATTAGAAATACAGTGATTTTTTAAAATTGTTATGTTCTTTCCTTGTTTTGTCATTGTATATACTCTTCTTCAAGGCTTAATTTGTCTGCAGAGTACAAAATGCAGTTAGATTCTCAAAACTCAGTTATACCATAAAAAAATGTATTGAGGAAAAAAATGGCCTAAGTGTCTTCCCTTGTTTACTTTTACTCATCATCCAAATTACATAAATATAAATCAAATATGATTTTAGCCCCATTTATTTTTTTTTATTTCCAGCTCATGACAATTTAAATGGCAAGTTTTATAAAATTCATTCTCTTGTGTGTCGAAATGCATTGATTTTAGACTATACTACACCCTTCAAGTTATTATATTCAATAATTTTGTTGATAATAACTGCCTTTTACTTTGAACATTTTGGGGAATAGCCGTCAATCAAATATGTCCCCCAATGGTTATTTATATCATTTGCACTGATCGCTCTTCCTCAGTCATAGAAATTATTCAAATATTTAAAATTGAGATGAGCTGCAAAGACTATCACCAGAATAATTCACCTAAAACTTCCTCCTGAATTTTCTTAGTTTTCAATTGCAGAAATTGAATTTGGGCTACATTGTTAAGGTCTCAAAATATGACAAAGATAAGTTGAAGATTTTAAAAAATGGGTGGTAGGAGCATGCATTTAGCTGAGATAAAGCCACTTCTGTCTTATTACTGTGTCTGAAAACGATGACTGCACACAATCTTAAATTCAACTATTAGTTGTAAATTAAAATTCTATAGTTTCCATTTATCATAGCATCTTTTAAGGATAAAGGTAATTGAAAATCAAAAGGGAATATAATCCAAGTTTCAGTTTCAATTTCTACCTGTAACTTTGTAACTAACTAGATACAGAAAGTCAGAGTGTGGGGATGCCAGGGTGGCTCAGTTGGTTAAGCATCTGCCTTTGGCTCAGGTCATGATCCTAGGGTCCTGGGATCGAGCCCCACATCAGGCTCCTTGCTCAGCAGGGAGCCTGCTTCTCCCTCTCCCTCCTCCTATCACTCTGCCTACTTGTGCATGCTCTCTCTCTCTGTCTATCAAATAAATAAAGTCAGAGTATGTATCTTCTCACTATTGTTTTGCAGAGTGGTTATTTGCTATGTAGTTTTCATAATATACTTATTTCCCTTTCAATTAAAAAAAGTGTATAGTAAGCTGAAGAGAGATAGGAAGACTTTTGTTAATATTTTAATACTTTCAGAATGTTCTCATGATAGATATAAAACACACACTATGTTCTATATATAAACAACATAGATATAAACAATTTCTTACATTTTTTTTAGTGCAGGAGGTGAAGTTGATAAGGACCTAAGGCAGTGGTGGCATAATGAAGTCTTTAGAGATTTTTAATTTAAGTAGAAAAAAAATAGGTTTGGGAAATGCAGTGTTATCTAAATATCTTAAGAATGATACTTTTATTTAAAATGCATTTTGTTTATAGCTATATCTCATTCCTGAAACATTAGATTTTACATAGAAGATGTCTCCTATTAATGAAAGCCCAATTAAAATGGCATTTTATATATTTAAGTAAAACAAATATATTAATCCTATTGTTTAAACTTATTTCTATGCTCTTTTACTTTTGATAGAAGGTGAACTCCCTTTTATATTGCATTTTACTCCATTGTGCACAGACATTTCTTAGGAAACATAGATTGGAGGAAGAGAAGGAAGGGACACTTGCTTCTGAAACTGATAGTGGACATATAGTATGGATCTCGTGTCTCAGTCTTTCACATCTGCTACTTCATCTAATCCCCAAAATATTTCTACCAGTGTAGAAATATCTGCAGAAATATCTGGGACAGATGCAGACTGAGAATCATGGAGGTCAAACCTTGTCCTAAGTTCCTTATCTAATAAGAATCAAGTTTGTACTACAATTCTTGCCTGTAAGCCTCGAATTCATCATTCTCTCCTTCCATCTTTTCATTGTAGTTTATACCATACTATTTCTAATGGAGACAGAATGATTCCTGACAAAAACTATTTAAATGTATTTAAACAATCAGAAATTCAAAGGAATTTCAAAAATTCTAACCTCTAAGTGTAATTTCACAGAAAAAAAATATTGAGTACATTCTGAAATATGTAAAAATTTCTCTTATAAATACCAGACAAATCTCAGAGAAATGTTCAAAGAAGTGAGGAAAAAATTTATGATACAGAACAAAGAATGATGCATCCTCCACTGTCAAAAAATTCTTGTCAACCTTCGGGAATCTCCCACTGTACTGGCAACACCATTAGTTAACGTCAGGAACAATCTTGGACATACGAAGCTCTCACCTCTGATCTCAGGGAGCTTAATATCTCCCATAAATGAACTTTTACCGCAGTTTAATTCAATTTTCAGTAATAGGTTCTTAATAAAATTTGATTTCAATTAAATGCTAACACAGTCCATGATTATTAAATCTGATACTATTCATACTGAAACATTTCATTATCCCAGAGGATTATCTTTGTTTCTTCTACTCGTTACAGTAAATATCAAGGGAAATTTTTATTTTTATTCAGATTTTAAATTACGTAGCAAACAGCTGCATGAGACCAATATAGGACTTATAATGATGGCAGAGTTAATGTGACATTGAGAAATGGAATGGATAAAGGGCATAATTTATATACACTTAATACAACAAAATACATTACTGATAAATTAGAACTTAAAGAATGTTTTGTTACTGATTCTTATTAAGTGATTGTGTCTTATTCAACCTAGTTTCCTTGATTCTATTCAGTTCAAAATAAATCCTCACGGACAGTCAATGAGGAGTTGAGGAATTTGTGGATTAGAGATTAAAGTACAATAGGTATATACAATTTATGCTGTTATTTTCTTGAGGCTATTTTTAGAGCAGTTTTAGGTTCACAGTAAAATTGGGCTGAGAGTACAGAGAGTGTCCATGTTCTTCCTGGCACCACAGCTGGGCAGCCTCCCCTGCTATCAATATCCTGCACCAGAGTAGTACATTTGTTACAATCCAGGACCTACACTGACATACCATTTTCATCCAGAATCCATGACTTACCTTAGAATTCACCCTTGCTGTTCTACACTTCATAGATTTTGACAATGCATAACTACCTGTATCCACCACTGTAGTGTCATATATAATAGTTTTATTGTCATAAAAATCCTCTATGCCCTGCCTATTCTTTCCCCTCCCAATCCCTGACAACCACTGATCTGTTTTTTTTTCCCCTGTCTCCATAGTTTTTCCAGAATGTCAGGTAGGTGGATTCATACAGTATGACACATTTTCAGATTTGCTTCTTTTACTTCATATTACATATTTAAGAGTTCTTCTTGTCTTTTCATGGCTTGATAGCTCACTTCTTTAGAGCACCAAATAATGTTCTGTTGTCTGGATGCACCACAGGGTATTTATCCATTTACCTACAGAAGGTTATCTTTGCTGCTTTCAAGTTTTGACAATTGTAAATAAAGCTGCTTTAAACATTTGTGCACAGAGTTTTTGTGGACATAAGTTTTCAGCTCATTTGGGTAGATGCCAGTGAATACAATTGCTGGACTAGAGGGTAAGAGTATGTTTAAATCTGTAAGAAAATGTTAAACTGATTTTCAAAGTGGCTGCACCATTTAGGGTTCCCTCCAATAGTGAATGAGAGTTCCTGTTGCTCCACATCCCTGAAAACATTTGTTGATGTCAAGGTTCTGGATTTTGTCATTCCAAATAGGAGTGTAGTGGTATCCTGTTGTTTGTTTATTTTACATTTTCTGGCGACATATGATATTTATCATTTTTTTCATATGCTTATTTGCCATATGTATATCCTCTTCAGTGAGCTGGCTGTTAAAGTATTTGGCCCATTTTTAAATTAGGTTGTTTATTCTTAAATTCTTAAATTTTAAGGGTTCTTTGTATAGTTTAGATAACAGTTCTTTTTGAGATGTATTTCTTGCAAATCTTTTCTCCTAGTCTGTAGCTTTTCTTTCCATTCCCTCGATATTGTCTTTTTGCAGAACTGAAGTTTTTAATTTTAGTGAAATTCAGCTTCTTTATCTCTAATGGATCATGACTTTGGGGTTTAACAAAAGCCCATTGCCATACCCAAGGTCATCTGGGTTTTCTCCTATGTTTTCTTCAAGAGTTTCATTGTTTTACATCTTACATCTACGTTTATAATCCATAATCCATTTTTTAGTTAATTTTTTGAAGGGTGGAAAGTCTGTGTCCAGATTTATATTTTTTGCATGTGGGTGTTCAGTCGTTCCAGCACTGTTTGTTGAAAAAACGTCTTTTTTTTTCCCCATTGTATTGTCTTTGTTCCTTTATCAAAGATCATCTGAGTATATTTAGGTGGGTCTCTTCCTGAGCATTCTAGTTTCTTCCATTGATCTACTTGTCTTTCCTTTACCAATACCACATTGTCTCAATCACTTAAGCTTTATAATAAGTCTTAGCATCAGTTTGTCAGTCCTGATCTTCTTCAATACTGTGTTGTCTATGCTGGGTCTTTTGCCTCTTCATATAAACTTTGAGCCATTTTGTCAATATGTGCAAAATAACTTCCAGGAATTTTAATTGGTATTACATTGAACCTATGAATCAGGTTGGGAAGAATGGACATGTTGATAATATTAAGTCCTCCTATCCATGAACTGAGTATCTCTTCATTTTTTTTTAAGTTCTTCTTTGATGTGTTTATCAGAAGTTTTGTAACTTTCCTAAGTATTTCATTTTGGGGGTGCTAATGTAAATTATATTGTGGCTTAATTTCAAACTCCACTTGTTCATTGTTGTTATGTAGGAAAGTGATTGGCTTTTATAAACCACATATCCTGCAACTTTGCTAAAATGGCTTATTAGGTCCACATTTTTTGTAGATTCTTTCAGATTTTCTATATAGATGATCATGTCATCTTTGAACAAAGACAGTTTATTTATTTCTACCCAATCTGTATACCTTTTATTTCCTTTCCTGTGTTATTGCATTATTAGGAATTCCAGTATGCCATTTAAAAGTAGTCTAAGAGGAGTCATCTTGCCTTGTTCTTGATCTTAGTGGGAAAGCTTCAAGTTTTTCACCATTAATTATGATGTTAGTGGTAGATTTTTTTTTGGAGATAATTCTAAGTTGAGGAAGATCTTCTCTTTTACTAGTTTGCTGAGTTGTTTTTTTTTTTTTTTTAATCATGAATGGGTGTTGGATTTTGTCAAGAACTTATTCTGCATTTATTGATATGATCATGTGATTTTTCTTCTCTAGCCCGTTGGTTGATAGATAACATTAATTGATTTTCAATTATTGTACCAGTCTTGCATACCTGGAATAAATCCTATTTGTTTATCATGTATAACTCTTTTTATACATTGTTAGATTTGATTTGCAAAAATTTTGTTGGAGATTTTTACGTCTATTCATGAGAGATACTGATTTGTTGCTTTCTTTTCTTGTAATGTCTTTCTCTGGTTTTGGTATTAGGGTAATGCTGGCCTCACAGAATGAGTTAAGAGTTCTGCTTATAAGCTCTGAAAGACTTTATAAAGTTGGTATAGTTCCTTCCTTAAACGTTTGGTATAATTCAGCAGTGAACCTATCTGGGCCTTGTGCTTTCTGTTTTGAAACATTTAAAATTATTGATTCAATTTTTTAGATCTATACCTATTCATATTGCCTATTTGTTCTTGTGTGAATCTTTGTAGATTGTAACTTTCAATTCAGTGGGCCAATTGTTTTTCATAGTATTATCTTATTACCATTTTAATATCCATGGGATTTGTAGAAATCTCTTCTCTTTCATTCCTGATGGTATTAATTTGTGTCCTTTCTTCTCTTTCTTTCATTCTCTCTCTCTCTCTCTCATTTTTTCTCTGTTTCTCTCTTTCTCTTTTCCCTAAACCTGGATGGGGGCTTATTGATTTTATTCATCTTTTCAAAGAACCAGCTTTTAGTTTCATTGATTTTCTCTGTTGATTTCCTATTTCCATTTTTTTAAAGATTTATTTATTTATTTGAGAGAAGGGGGAAGAGGGAGAAGGAGAAAGAGAACCCTAAGCAGGCTCCACATTCAGTGCTCAGCACAGAGCCAACAAGGGCTCAATCTCATGACCCTGAGATCATGACCTGAGCCGAAATCAAGAGTAGGATGCTTAACCAACTAAGCCACCCAGATTCCCCCCTGTTTTCAATTTCTTTGATTGCTGCTTTATTTTTTATTATTTCTTTTCTTCTGCTTAATTTAGATTTAATTTGTTCTTTTTGTTAAACAGTGCAAACTTCCAGTTATAAGATGAATAAGTTCTGAGGACCTAGTTTCCTGAGGTAGAAACTTAGGTTATTGATTTTGGGTAATTCTTCTTCACTAATATGTGCATCCAATGGTATAACTATCCCCCTAGAATACTCTCCATCTCATTTTATGAGGAAATATTACCCGGAAACCAAAGACAAATAAATGCACAATAAGAGAACTATAGGTTAATATCTCTAATGAATATATATACATATATATGTAAAAATTCCAAACAAAATTCTAGCAAACTAAAATCAGCAGCATATTAAAAAATCATACAACATAATCAAGTAGGATTTATCCTTGAGATCCAAGGATGGGTCAACATATGCACATCAATAAACTTGAAATACCACATTCATAGAATGGAGAATAAAAACCAGAAAAAAAAAGAAAAAGCCCCAAAATACACCTATGCATATATAGTCAAATGATATTTGATAAGAGAGCCAGAAATACTCAATGGAGAAAGGATGATATCTTCAAGAAATGGTATTGGGAGAACCGGATATTCACATGCAAGAGAATGAAATTAGACCCCTGTCTTATACCAGTCACAAAATTAACTCAAAATTGATTTTAAAAAAAAAAACCAACCTTAAATATAAGACATGAAACCATGAAACTGCTAAAAGAAAAAAGAGAAAAAGCTCCTTGACAATATCTTGGCAATGATTTTTTTTTGGATATGATAGCAAAAGCAGAAAAAAAAAAAGCTTTAAAGGGAACTATATCAAATTGTAAAGCTCTGCACAATAAAAAATAAAATAAAATAAAATAAAATAAAATAAAATAAAATAAAATAAAAAAACAAAGCCAACACACACACACAATGAAGAGACAATCTAAGGAATGGGAGAAAATATTTGCAAATCATATATAAGTGGTTACTATTCAAAATATATAAGGAATGCCTACAACTCAATAGCAAAAATACTAATAATCTGATTTTTTTAATGGGCAGAGGATTTAAATAGACATTATTTCAAAGAAGACATACAGATGGCCAATGGGGTACATAAAAAGGTGCTGAACACCACTAAGCATCATGGAATCACAACCACAAAGTCAAAACCACAATGAGATATAACCTCAAACTGTTAGAATGACTGTTATCAAAAAGAAATGAGATAGCTAGTGTTGGCAAGGATGTGGAGAAAAGAGAATGCTTATGCACTGTTGATGGAAATATAAAATTGATACAGCCACTATGGAAAAGAGTATAGCAGGGTCTCAAAAATAAATAAATAAAAAATGTCAAATAATCAATCAAGCAATCTAACATATGATCCAATAATCCCACTTCTGGGTATATAACCAAAGGAAATGAAGTCACTGTCTTGAAAAGATATCTGCATCTTAATGTTTATTGCAGTGTTATTCACAAAACAAAACATGGAAACAACCTAAATGTGTTTCAGTGAATGATCAGATAAAGGGAATGTGATATTTTCTGTCATTTGTGGCAACAAGAATGGACCTTGAGGGCATTGTGCTAGATGAAATAAGTCAGACAGAGAAAAAAAAGTGCTGTATGATATCACTTATATGTGGAATCTAATAAAAGCCAAACTTCTAGAAATAAAATGCAGAATGTTTTTGTATTATATACTTGGAAGTTGCTGAAAAAGTTAATCTTAAATGTCTTCACTATAAAATAAAATTGTAGTTATGTGAGAGGATGAAAGTGTTAACTAACCTTATTTTGGTAATCATTTTATAATATAGCATGTATCAAATCATTACATTGTACACTTTAAACTTATGCAATGCTAGAAATAAAATGCAGAATGTTTTTGTATTATATACTTGGAAGTTGCTGAAAAAGTTAATCTTAAATGTCTTCACTATAAAATAAAATTGTAGTTATGTGAGAGGATGAAAGTGTTAACTAACCTTATTTTGGTAATCATTTTATAATATAGCATGTATCAAATCATTACATTGTACACTTTAAACTTATGCAATGTTATATGTCTATTATATCTCAGTAAATCTGGAGGAAAAAACCCTCTAAGCACTGCTTTAATAGCTTTCACACATTTTGATAAGCTGTGTTTTCATTTTCATTTAGTTCAAAATATTTTTTTTATTTTGTCATGAAATTTATTCTTTGATACATGTGTTCTTTAGAAGTATGCTATCAATCTCCACATAGTTTGGGTTTTTCCCCTTATCTTCTTTTTATTGGTTTAGGGTTTAATCCCATTGTGGTCTGAGAGCAAACACTGTATGACTTCTGTGTTTTTAAATTTGTTAAGGTGTGTTTGGTCGACCAGAATGTGATCTATCGTGTTGAATGTTCTATGAGAACTTACAAAGGTTGTATATCCTGCAGCTTTGGATGAAGTAGTCTAGAGATGTCAATTACATCCAGTTGATTGATGTTTTTGAGGTCAACTATGTCCTTACTTTATATTTGCCTGTTGGATCTGTCATCTGTCCACTTTTTATAGTGGAGTGTTGAGGTCTCCAGCATGATGGTGGATTCATATTTCTCCTTGTATCCTATCAGTTTTTTGCCACAGAGAGTGTGATGCTCTGTTGTTAGGTGCGTTCATGTTAAAGAATATTATGTCTTCTTGGAAAATTGACTCCTTTATCATGTCATGGCCTTCTTATTCCTGACAACTTTCCTTGATTTGAGTCTCTCCTGTCTGAAATTAATATAGCTATCCCAGCCTTCTTTTGATTAGTGTTAACATGGTATATTTTTCTCCATCCATTTACTTTTTTTAAATGAAACTTGTCTGAATTAAATAAATCAAGGAAGAGTAAGAAACATATTACTTAGTATCATTGATATTGCCTCAGGCAGGTGAGAGGATGGGTTGGACAGGAAATTGATATTTTTCATGAGAAGCTATTTGGTATTATTTAAATATTACATTGATAAACACTTTTTTTTCTGATGCTAATTATTTTTTTAATTTTAATTCCAGTATTATTAACATAAAGCATTGTATTAATTTCAGGTATGCAATACAGTGATTCAATAACTGTATACATTATCCACTGCTCATCACAATAAATGTACTTTTAATCCCCTTCACTGATTTTACTCATCTCCCTACTCACCACCTCTCTGGTAACCACCAGTTTGTTCTCTGTAGCTGAGAGTCTGGGTTTTTTTGTTTGTTTGGAATTTGGTTTTGGGGATTGGCTTTTCGTTCGTTTGTTTTTTGTTTTTGTTTTTTTGTTTGTCTCTTTATTTCTTCATTCATTTGTTTGTTTCTTAAATTCCATATATAAGTGAAATCATATAGTATTTGTCCTTCTCTTAATGACTTATTTCACTTAGCAGTATACACTCTAGATCCATCCATGTTGTTGCAAATGGCAAGATTTCATTCTTTTTAAGGCTGAGTAGTATCCCATTGTGTATATATATACCACATCTTTTTTATCCATTCATCTATTGATGGACACTTGGGTTCCTTTCATAATTTGGCTATTGTAAATAATGTCACAATTAACATAGGGATGCATATACCTTTTCTTTGTAGTTTCAAGTTTTTATTAAATTCCAGTTAGTTATCATACAGTGTAATATTAGTTTCAGGTGTGGAATTTAGTGATTAATCATTTACATACAATTCCCAGTGCTCAACACAAGTGCCTTCCTTAATACCCATCACCCATTTAACTTGTCACCCTGCTGACCTCCCAGCAACTCTCAAGTTTGTTCTCTGTACTTAAAGTCTGTTTTATGGTTTGTCTCTCTCTCTTTTTCTCCCACAATGTTCATCTGTCTTGTTTCTTAAAATATGATGTGAAATCATATGGTATTTCTCTTTCTCTGACTGACTTATTTCATTTACCATAATACTCTCTAGCTCCATTCACATTGTTGCAAATGACAAGATTGCATCTTTCTATGGCTGAGTGATATTTCATTATATATATACTTCTTCTTTATCCATTCATAAATTGATGGACATTTGGACTCTTTCCATTTGGCTATTGTTGATAATGCTGCTATAATGCTATTGGGGTACATGTATACCTTTGAATTAGTATTTTGTATCCTTTGGGTAAATACCCTGTAGTGCAATTGCTGGGTTGTAGGGTAGTTCTATTTTTAACTTTTTGAGGAATCTTCATACTGTTTTCCAGAATGGTTGCACAGGTTTGCATTCCCATCAACAGTGTGAGAGGGTTCCCCTTTCTCCAAACCTCACCAACATCTGTTGTTTCCTGTGTTGTTCATTTTAACCGTTCTGACAGGAGTTAGGTGATGTCTCATTGTAGTGTCATTATTGGACATATGGTATTTCTATTTTTTTTTTTTAAGGAACCTCCATACTGTTTTCTATAGTGGTCATACCAGTTTTCATTCTCACCAACAATGCACAAGGATTCCTTTTCCTCCACATCTTCGTCAACACTTGTCCTTGTGTTTTTCATTTTAGCCATTCTGACAGGTATGAGGTGGTATCTCATTGTGGTTTTAATTTGCATTTCCCTGATAATTAATGATGTTGAGCATCTTTTCATGTGTCTGTTGGCCATCTGGATGTCTTCTTTGGAGAAATGTCTATTCACGTCTTCTGCCCATTTTTAAATTGGATCATTTTTATCTTTTGGGTGTTTAGTTGTATAAGGTCTTTATGTATTTTGAATACTAACCCTTTACCAGAATTGTCATTTGCAAATATTGTCTCCCATTCAGTAGGTTGTCTTTTAGTTTTGTTGATTGTTTCCTTTAATGTGCAGAAGCTTTTAATTTTGATCCATTTACTTTTAATCTATGTGTGTTTTTATATTTTAAAATGGTTTTCTTGTACACAACATATAGTTGGGTCTTGTTTTTTTGGTCTTCTCTGACAATTACTATCATCAATTGGTAGATTTAGACTCTTGACATTCAAAGTGATTTTGATATATTTGGATTTATTACTGTCATCTATATGTTGCCTTTGTTCCCTGTTTCTATTTTTTCTCCCACTCTTTTGCTGCCTTGATTTTAGTTGAGCATTTTATATAATTCTATTTTTTCTCTTTTCTTAGCATACATGTTATATTTTTTTGTTCCTTTTTTTTTTTTTTTTTTTTTAGCATTTGCCCTGGAGTTAACAATATACATTTACAGCCAGTCCAAGTCCACTTTCATATACCACTTCTCAAGTAGTGTTAATAGTTATAAAAACAAAGTAATCCTATTTCCACCCTCCCATCCTTTGTATCATTGCTGTCATTCATTTCCTTATGCACAAGCATACACATATGATATATATATAAACATACATAATCAAATACTTTTTTGGTATTATTTCAGACAAGTTTTTATCTGTTCAACAACTTAAGAATAAGAAAAATAAAAAGTTTTTATTTCATTTTTATTTAGTCCTTTTTGATATCTTGTTTTTGTTACATAGTCCTAATATTCTGACCTATATAATTTCCTTCTCTCTAAAGAAATGCCTTTAACATTTCTTGCAAAGTGGATCTGTTGGTAAGAGATTCCTTCAATTTTTGTTTGTCTGAGAGTCTTTATTTCTCCTTCAATTTTGAAAGATAATATTGCAGGGTGCAGAATTCTAGGTTGGTGGATTTTTTTTCCTCTCAACTCTAAATAAATCACTTCACTCTTCTTGCTGTATGGTTTCTGAGAAGCTATCAGATACAATTTCTATCTTTGTTACTCTGTAGGTAAGGTGTCCCTACACACACACCGTGTTTCAGGCTTTTTTTTCTTTTTATTTGATTTTCTGTAGTTTGAAAATGATATGCCCTGGTCTAAGATTTCCCTCACTCTCTCCCCTGTCCTTCTCCCACTTCTCCTTCCTTTTTCTTCTTCTTCTCCTTTTTCTTCTTCTTATTTCTTCGTCTTATTCTCCTTCTTTATTTATTATGCTTGGTATTGTCTGAATGTCCTGGATCTGTAATTTGCCATCTGTCATAAATATGGGGAAATTCTCAGTCATTTATTGTTTCAAATATTCTGTTCCTTTTTCTATTTCTTCTCTATCTGGTATTTCCATTATATGTACATTACACCTTTTTGTATTTGTCCCACTGTCCTTGGATATTGGATAGTCCATTCTTTTTTTTCTTCTTCTTCCTTTGTTTACTTTCCTTTTTAGTTTTTGAGGATTCTACTGATATATCCTCTGGCTCAGATAATTTTTTTTTTCTTCAGTCATGTCCAGGAGGATATTAATAAGTCCATCAAAGTCATTCTTCATTTCTCTTACAGTGTTTTTTAATCTCTAGA
Source organism: Ursus maritimus (assembly GCF_017311325.1). Lineage (NCBI taxonomy): Eukaryota > Metazoa > Chordata > Mammalia > Carnivora > Ursidae > Ursus > Ursus maritimus. The sequence goes on along the minus strand of NW_024423453.1, from coordinate 49,099,182 downwards.
ATTTCATTTTGCTTCTTCTTAGGATTTCTCTCTCTCTGCTTACATTGCCCATCTGTTCTTGCATGCTGTCTACTTTATCCATTAGAGCCCTTAACATACTAATCATAGTTACTTTAAATTTCTGGTCTGATAATCCCAACATCCCTGCCATGTGTGATTATACTACTTATTCTGTGTCCTCCAACTGTGTTTTTTGCCTTTAAGTATGTCATGTAAATTTTTCTTGATAGACATGATGTACAATGTACTGGGTAAAGAGAAATGCTGTAATCAGACCTTTAGTAATGTGCTGGTATGATCTAGAAGGAAGAAGAGCTTCTATACTCCTATGATAAAGTCTCAGTCTTCTAGGGAGCCTTTGCCTCTGGATTATCCATTTCACATATGCCTCTCAGTTTTTCCCCTTTTCATAGGTTGGAGAGGATGGTTAAAGTGGGCTGAAGTTGGGTATTTCTCTTCTGCAGGTTATTTAGGGTCTGATAAAACCCCAGGAGATTGGGCTATCCTTAAATAGCTAATTGTGAGGGCAAGTCTTATTAAGAAGAATGGAGTGCTTTCTCATATTTCAAAGTGGTTTCTCCCCTGCCCCCCACCCAGTGGAGGCATGAGGGGATTTTTCTTCAATATTTACTGTGAGAATCTGGTTGAGCTCCCACAGGTAAAACTCACAAAAAAGGTTGGGGGGCCCTATTTGTGGGTACCTCTGAAGCTTTTAACTCTCAGACTTGTCCACACTCAGCCTCAGCAATTTATCAGTTACAGTTTAAATTGTGTTTTTTGTTTTTTCTGGCACTCCCTTGGTAGCTTCTGCTGGTGAGTCTCTGCTCTGGAAAACTGTTACTCCCTATACTTGCCTGTCTGTCTTCCCAATCTGGAGGCAGCAGTTTGCTGGGTATCCTCCCTTATCTCACAGATCCAGGAAGAGTTTTGGATTTTTCAATCTGCTCAGCTTTAACTTGTTGTTAGGACACAGTGGTGACTTCCAAGCTCTTTACAAGAGGAACGAGACACCAGAAGTCCATATATTCCAGTTTAAAGTTTATCTTTCACCACTTGTTTTCAATTGCAATATTGTATTCTAAGCAGGAAGGAAATAATCACTTCCCCTGAATATTATGTGCTTTCCAAACATCCAAAACATATTTTTAATAGACTCTACCCACAAATAGATCATTCAGCAATGTTCTCACTGAAAATCCATAATTCACTATTGACCCAAATGGGATAATACATGGGGCATGTTGGATGATATCTTTTGCAGCCAGAATGAAACCAAACTATTTATACATTTCAGTGAACCATTTAGCAATAAGCCTCATAGATGGTTAATCAGAGAATTCTACTGATAATGTTGCCTCCTCCATTATGTCTAGTCTGTGGCTCTTTCCTCAACTGGAAAGATAAGTCGAGTTCTGTAAAATGATGATTCCACTATAAATGGAAATAGAAATGTGTAGAACAAATAAAGATAAAACATGCTTAAAATCATTTTTATTTTTAATTAGTTTTTTTGATCTATTTAAATAGGAAATATCCTAGATATGGTATTCTTGTTCATCATTATTTAAAGTTTTATGTTTCCTTAATAAAGAACTTGCCATGATTACTTTGGATGTATGGATAATATCGTTGGGTTGAAATATTTACTCTGGATTTTTAACATAATACTATTGGGATAAACGAGTATAAAATAGCAAACAGATAAGAAAATTCTTAGTTAAGAGAAATGCCAAAAGCTGTATGAATGTTTTCAGTTTTCCAAGTATTACAATTTTGCTTTGGTACAACAGATGAAGTTTCCAAATAATCTAATGTCAGGAATTAGTTGAGGATTTATCGTTTTCAAGTAGCAGGTCACTCGTGATTTGAGAAAATCCTGAATTAGAGAGGAACAATTTAAGATAAGACAAGTGATCAGCTTAAAGTCCATTACTGTTGGCTTAGGTCTTACTGTATATATATTTATATATATTACTGGTGCTCTCAGAGTCTGGATAAAGTTGACCAGAGAATAAGTGTAAAGGGTAGCTGGAAAAGGACTTTTATAGTGATTGAATACTATGTAATCAAATATAATAAATATTAAAACAGTATTCTGCTTGTAAAGCAGCTGTATATTTCTGTCTTAAAACTGCCTGATCAAATAGGAATTTTAAGTGATCAAAAAGAAAAGGGTCTCAGCTACTTAAGAAATAACATCAAATATTAGTTTGAGGCCGTTTTATAAAATCTTCTGGATACCTGCTGATATGGTTACTAAGTAAGCTTTGAGGGTTAATGCAGATTAACATTTAAGAAATTGCTGTGTTCAGAATCAAGGAATTATGCAGGAGAAACCAAATAGAGAAAAAGCATTTTCTGACCCTGACTATAACACAGAATACTATGTTGCATATGTAACACCTATTGTGACTGTAATCAAGCCAGATGGCCTGAGATAAGCCAGCAAAAGAGAAAGGAGTTTTTTTTCGTAAAAGGAAACAAAAACAAAACAAAAAGGGCAGTGACCTGAGTGTGTCCCCCCCTCCCCCCATTAGCAGAATGTCAGGACTTGTGCCTTTTCTTCACTAGGGGTATTTAGAACAAGACACTGTGCTGTCAGAAGAAAAAAAAATAGCAAGAAATGGGGTTCAAATGTCAAGATCAGAAAAATTAGCACTAATTTAAATAGTGATTCCTAAAACTTAAAGTGAATGAGAAAGAGAGTTGTTTGTACACCTTTTGTTTTGTGTGTTACTGTTTTATATGGTGTTCCAGGTAATTAGTATACTGTGTTCCTCAAAATATAAGAAATATTTACCAAATATTCTTGAATCCCCAAGCCCTGAAGTTTATTGATGCAACTTTAGTACATAATTACTCTTACTTTCAGAAAAAACTGTGTTTGTATGTGTGGTGTGTGCGCATCGTGAGTAAACAACAGAATGTTGAGTTGAAATAGAATTATCATACTATTGGCTGGATATACTAAATAGCTAAATTATTTGCTTTTACCAGTTAGAGTTGTTAAAATTAAGTTCCATTCCTCAGCAATATCACAAATTACTATATCATAGAACATTGTAAGATTAATATTTTTAAACTTTACAAAGTCAAATTTACTTTTTATTTCTTTGCTGTACAGTTTAATGAGTTTTAACACAATTATAGATTTACAGATACAGTGGTGTTGCCTTATCCATCCCAAATTCCCTTCGCTCACTCTTTGTAGTCACACCTTCTCCCTGCCCCTACCTGAGGGCAACCACCTTTCCCATCTCTTTCCCTATAGTTTTGCCTTTCTTAAAATGTCATATGAATGGAATTGTAAGGTGTGGGACCATTTGAAACTGACATCTTTCACCAGCATAATGCCTTTGAGATTCATTTATGCTGTTTTGTTTCTCAGTGGTTTGTTTCTTTTTATTGTTGAGTAAATGGGTATACTGTCATATGGGTATTGCTATCTGTTTATCCATTTACCCACCAAAGGAAAGTTAGGCTGTTTTGAGTTTTTGGTGAATAAGAATAAAGCAGCTAAAAACATTTGTGTACAGGCTTTTCCGGGGACATAACTTTTTATTTCTACAAAGTAAATACCTAGTAATGGATTTGCTAGGTCATATGGTAAGCGTATGTTTAACTTACTAAGAACCTGCCTAGTTGTTTTCCAGAGTGTATGTACAATTTTACAATTTAGCAATATATGAGTGTTAGCTTAATATATTAAAAAAAACAAATATTAGATAGATGAATCAAAGTTCTCTTATATTTAATAGTTATGTTTTGTGTTTAATCAATGTAGTAGACAGAATAATGGCCCTCCAAAAAATATTCAGGACCTAATCTATGGAAAGAATAAATATTAACCATATATGGAAAAAGGTCTTTGCCAATGTGATTAAGGATCTTAAGAAGGATAGCTGTTGACATGGTTAACAAATAATCATTAAGGGTTAATGAAAATTAACATTTAGGGAATTACTATATTTAGAATCAGGCAGGAGAAACATTTTATTCTTTCTACTGACATTCTAGTGAGAGAGAGTAGTCTAGAAGGAAATAAATATTAAATATAATTGTGGTATGTGTAAGCAAAAATAACTGATAGGGAAGTGTGCTAGGGTTAGAAGTTTTTGGATGGTCCGTCACATAATTGACATTTGAGCAGAAAATTGAATGAAGTGAGGTGTGCTAGTCATGTGACAATACAAGAAAAGTCACCACAAAATATAAAGGTATTGAAAAAGTTCTGAGGCAAAAGCATACAGCACATGTCAGGAAATTACTCCACGGTCTGTATAACTGGAGAAGAGTGAAGAGGAGGCTGAACAGTGATGATATTGGAGGCCTGCCTGAGATGAGCTCTTGCAGACTTTGACACTTCGCTGAACAGTCTGGATTTATCCTTTTATGTGAGAGAAAGTCACTGGAATGTTTTGCCTGGGAAAATACAATGAACAGATTCACGCAGTTGACTCTTGAACAACCCAGAAGTTAGGGTCACCGACCGACCGCAAAATCGACAATCCCTGTGTAACTTTGACTCTCCCCAAACTTTACTAAATAGCCTACTATTGACCCAGAAACCTTACCAAAAACATAAACAGTCAATGAACACTTATTTTGTTGTTGTAGTATTATATCTTATATTCTTACAATAAAGTAAGCTGGAGAAAAGAAAATGTTTAAGAAAATCATGAGGAAGAGAAAATACATGTACTGTGCTGAACTGTAAAAAGTCCACATAGAAGTGGACCCGTGCAGTTCAAACCTGTTATTATGATAACTACCTTGCAGGTTGAGGAGAGTGAAAGGAAGGGGCCCAGGTAGGAGGCTATTAAAAGTGTATTCACTAGGTGAGAAATGATGCTAGCTTAAAGCACTGTGATAGCAGTGGGGTGAGAAGAATTTCTTGGATTTGAATATAATTTGCAAGTAAATCCAGTGAGATTTGCTGCTGCTGGTCTAATATGGGGTGAAACAAAGATAACATCAGTGTTTCAGACCTCAGAAATCAGCTAGCTATTTCTTGGCCAAGGGAAGACTGTAAAAGAACAAATTCCGGAAAGGGAGAAAGCCACATTTTGCCTTTTAGAGTGAATATTACATATTCAAATACAGGTTTTTAATGGGCAATTCGAAATACAAATCTAATATTTAGGTAAGAGGTCAGCATTGCAGAAAAAAATTGAGAATTACCAGAAAATATAAATTTCTGAGCCCAGTGGCATCATCTGTAAGCTTAGGGTGATAATATCCATGTTAAATAATCAATGGAAAAATTATTTGAGATTTTATAGAAAGATGAAGTTTCTAGAATTTTCTATCATTCCCAATAATTTCATTTAAATTTATATCCATAGTAATGGACATTTAAATTGAAGAAAATGTAAAAGCACCTGGGTGGCTGAGTAGGTTAAGTGTCTGAATTCAGCTCATGTCATGATCTCAGGGACCTAGGATTGAGTCCCACATAGAGCTCCCTGCTAAGCAGGGAGTCTGCTTCTCCCTTTCCTTCTGCTCCCCCATCACTGTGCTCTCTCTCTCTCAAATAAATAAAATATTTTTAAAAAATAAATTAAGTAAAATGTGATCTTTTCAGGAATACTACATCAATAAGCTTGATGTTCTACCTTTGATGCTATTAGGATATTTTATTTTACATTTCATAACCAGAACCCTATTACCTTTTTTTTTTTAATCTTAAATTTCACAATCCGTGTTTTATTGTTCCTTTTTCTTTTTGGTTTTAAAATATATGTGTTTTGTTATTGTTGTTGTTAGTTTTTCTAGTTTGCTTAAGGAGGATACGAAATGTAAATAAATCAAAAAGATGATTCCCTTTACACAGTTTAGGTTAAACCAGTTAATCAAAATCAAAAGATCCTACAATCACCTCCTCTGTGGTATTCTTTGAATGAACAGTTCTTCAAATGAAGAATTGAGGAAATTACATAGATTGCTAAAATAAAAATAACCCCCAGTAATATTTGCAAAATCATGATTGGTTCTTGTATTTGAGTTCTTCTCAGTTCATCAAACTACAGTGCATTGGATACACATTACTCCCATAATTAACAACCAACCTAGGAAAGGGAAGGGGGAGAAAGCTCGTATTACTCTTCATTATAGAATTATAAATATATTCATAAATCTGTATAAATATAGAGAGGTGTTTAAATACAAATAGAAATGCACTTAACGAAACTGAGCATTGGATTGAACTTTTAGTAAGTTACTCAAGACAAGAATATTACTAAACAATTTTTTTTAAAGTAGTGAAGTATGGAAAATTTTAATGTTTATTTAAGGTAGAATTATTTTCCCACTTGGTAAAAATATATTTCTATAATATATTAATAAAGGAATTTTATGTAAATAAAAATATAAACACACTATTACATGTGTTTCTTATTTATAATAGTGTTATGCATTTTGTGCAATAATATATAGGAGAAAGTGATGATGGTTTTATATAAGAAATTTAAATAACCTAAATACTGTAATTTTCAAAAATATTGAAATTAGTATAAAATGAATGCTTTGATTACTAGCCACTTTAAACAACAACACATTTAAACATTGCACTGTAGCAGAGACATTTTTGTTGTTGTGTTTAGTTAAGATTTATTTTAATACATGAATATTTTAGCTGCCCTGGGGTCCTATTCAAATAGAGATAATTATTGGCGCAACTGACATAAAAGTTATACAAAGGCATACAGGGCTGCCCTAATCATCTCTTGAAACTTTTTTCTTTATTTAATGTTTTTCAGTTGATCAAATGTACTTTAATATTTCCTCCTGATGATAATTTAGAAAATGGTTTCAAAAATTATTTGAATGCTGTAAGACATTCAAAATAGAGCCATAAGTTTGCCTACAGAAATATCTTTAAGAATGTTTTTGATGATTTATTTAATAATTCAAGGCCTGCTTTTATATAGAATAGGAGAGTTATTTTTGCTTGGATTTATGTCTAAAATTCTGTGGTTTTAATTAAAAGTTTTATTTACAACAAATTTATAACGAATTTCATATTTTCATGTCTTTAACAGTTTTTATGAGTAGTGTTACACCAGAAATGAGAAGATATGAATGAATTGAACATTTCTAAAATAAAAAAAAAAAAATGACTTCTAGTTGCGGCTGTGTGATGCAATAAGTAACATGAACAACCATCCAAATCGAACATAAGGCTACACATGTCACATAAAACCTAAAACACTTTTGTAAATCAATTAGCTAAATGGCAAAAAAGGCAATTTTCATAGGTCAAAGCAAATTAATAATGGGAATCCAAAATTGTAAACAGTCCCTGAGGTCACTAGTTCATCAATAAGCATTGGCTACATCTGGTGATATTGAACTTTCATATGTTCGGTTATTTTAGGCAAAAAGTCCATGCAAAAAAGGAGAGTCTGATAGAACACCCTCGCCTAAGGTTAACTTTCAAAAGCCATAACAGAATGAAATAAAAATACATCTACTTTTCAGATGAAGTTATAAGTAAACTTTCTATCTTAATCTTGGCATTAGGGAGGGGAAGAAGGTAGGGAAGAAGAAAATACTGTTAAAAATAATCATTACAAACTATCTCTCCACTGAGATTCTGGTTTTAATTCACACAATAGCCACACTATGAAAAACATCAGTGATTCCACTTTAAATGGGATTTGGGATGGTAGTGCCGGGAAAAGGCAAACAGTATAAAAGTTTTCTTTACAAACATTTACCTTAGGTCTCTATGTAGTTCCACAGAGGAAAACAAAATCATCAAATGTAACTCCATTAAATATAT
>NW_024423453.1:49040618-49091389 GCF_017311325.1 Ursus maritimus | reverse complement strand
TATATATATATATATTTCACATAATGTAGTAAGAGAACTTGAGTGAGAACCAAGAGAGTAAGACATGGGGTAATCATCTTTGCAGATAAGCAAAATCAAATAAGTATATATTATAAGTATATATATATATATATAAAGTTGTTAAACATAACAAAAGCCTATAAAATGAACAAGCAGTTTTTAAAATTAAGTAGAAATTATAGAACCTATACAGTGTGTCTATGTATATATTTTTTCTGGTTGAATGGTACTTATTCTATCCAACCAGGAAGTTGAATAGTATAGATAAAGCCTTGAACAGTACTTTCTCAATCAAATCCTTTCAGAAAAGCAAGCAGGAACATTAAATTTTATAAAGGTCTTGAGTGGATTCTTAAGCATTCTTAAAGCTACCACATTAGACTTAGGAAAGTTCCTTCTGGATTCAATAAATTTTGTTTTTCTACAAAGCAATATATTTTGGTGTGAATAAAATGTGCAGTTGTCAAGGGGCGCCTGGGTGGCTCAGTTGGTTAAGCATCCAACTCTTGGTTTCCTTTCAGGTCATGATCTCAGGGTCATGAGACCCAAGCCCTGTGTTGGGCTCTGCACTCAGTGCAGTGTCTGCTTGTCCTTCTCCCTCTGCTCCTTCCCCCACTTGCACTCTCTCTCTTTCTCTCTTTCTTTTTTTTTTAATGTTGCTTTTTTAAAGTTATTATGTTCTCACTTTAAAATAAATGAATAAAATCTTTTTAAAATTGTGTAGTTGTCAAATGGACAGACAGTAATAGTTTTGTGGTTAAGAAGTTAATTTTATTATGTTCTTGAAATAATAATTGTAATACTAGCTTTCAGACTGTGCATTTATGATTACCAGACACTTTTCTGTGTGCTTTCCAAGAATGAAATGACTGGTTTCATGCAAACACTTTATAAAACAGACACGATATTTATCTCTGTTCTACAAATGAGAGAAGTAAGGTGTATTTATAACCTGCCCAAAGTCACATAGATAATAGAAGCAAGAACCATGATTCAAACCTGTTGCTTAGTCATAAATGCAACTTACATATTCATTATATTAAAAAATAAATCAGCTTGGAAAGTAGATAATTTGCCTGCAGGTGTTCAAATAAACCTTTAACAAGCATTTGTTAAACCTTCCATAGCTGGGTCTTTTCCCTGAAAATGGAGATAATTAATTCCTGGCTACCATAAGTCATACTATTGGGAAAGTCATTACTCTTATATGTGGAAATATATATAGGATTATGTTATACATAATATGATGTTAGGTAACTGTCCATTGTTGTTACTGTGCTGCTTTTTGAAATGTTTGAACAAATTTGCAATCTTGTTTGCAGTGATTCTTCTAATAATTTTTTTAAGTCACAAATAAAAATTTTCAATACCAAATTTTCCACAAATTAATAATTCATTTATCTATAAGGCAAACTCAAAAATTATTCTTGATTTTGAAAGTTGAAAGTAGTTAAATAAGTCTATGGAAAATTTTCATTACTGAGAATGCAAAGACTAGCTAGTGTCTGTTACATTCTACATTCATTATGTGGGGTAAAACTATATTAACATATACAGGATGTGCTAATGAATCTCATTATAAAAATTCTTTATAGTATCAAACAACTATAATTCATTCATAAAGGTATTTGCTTTTATGAATTGGATAGTTGTACATAACTTGTTTGAAAGATTGATTAGATATTTGTATAATAGTCGATTGTTCTTGACTTGGAAAAAGTAATGTGAAGATAATATTTCTCTTCTAAGTCTGTGATTTTCAAAGATGTGGCTACACATATACTTTTAATACAAATAAAATTATAATATATTTTAAATAAAATTTCTGATTTAAACATATCCATGTATTATTAAAACATATTTATGCATCAACAAGTTTTACTCTCTCTTGTGTCTGTCATTCCTTTTGGTCTTGTTTTCATTATGTGAAAAATTTGACCCATTTAGTACGCTTGATTAGCATCCATCTGTCTGAGATGTTTCTCAAGCAGAAAATTGTTTGCAAAAATAAAGACAGAAAAGGAATTAATATGTATTAAGCACCTGAAATGTGTCTAACGCTTAGCTTACTTTAATTAATCAAACAAATCCTAATAAAATCTGTAGGTAAGTATTGTTAGCCTTATTTTACAGAAACAGTGATGGCTCAGAAAGGTTAAGTGATATTTATTAATCTATTAAGAATTTATTGAAGGCCAAGTATATGCCAGACATTTCTTCTCCCAGACATTTGGAATACATTGCTTAACAGAAAAAGAAGAAAAATGTCCTGCATGCATGAACACTATGATGTGACAGAAAATAGGCAAGGCCAAGATTAGAAGCCAGGTATTTTTTTTAAGACTTTATGTATTTACTTGAGAGAGAGAGAGAGAGACAGCATGAGCAGTGGGAGGGGCAGAGGGAGAGAGACAAGCAGACTCCCCCCTGAGCAGCCCCCCGCCACCCCAATGTGGGATTCCATCCCAGGACTCCAAGAACATGACCTGAGCCAAAGTCAGATGCTTAACGGACTGAGCCACTCAGGAGCCCCTGGAAGTCAAGTATTCTGATATATATGCATACATACATATATATATGGTTTCTGTGATTTTTAATGTGATTTGCATTGTGCTGGATATATATATATAGAGAGAGAGAGAGAGAAAGAGAGAGCGAGAGCTGATATATACACACATATATATGATTGAACAAATGATATTTTATCTTTGTGATGAAAAAAGGAAAACTCCTAAGTAACTTACTCTTTTGTAAAAAGAAGACATAAAGACAAAGCAATAAAACAGTTACCATTTATATATCATCTAATATGTGCCAGATACTGTACTATGCTCTGAGTGGTAAATACATGACCTCTGTTACAGCATTTAGTCTAGGAAGGGAGGTAGCTCATGAAGTCAGTGAGGGCATCAGAAACCCCACTCTCCTGATCACTTTCCTCTGTTGTTTCTGCTATAAGAGATTCCCCTTGCAGTCTTAAAGTGAGTGTTGGTATTTATCAGAGCTACAAGACTTCTCCTTTACCTTCATAAGAGGGTAGAAAATGGAAAAAGTGTGAGAGGGGAAGGAGGGAGGCAGAAAGAGACTGGCAGCGGGAGAGGGGTGGAGAGGAAGAGACAGAGACTTTACTCTCAAATATAATTTCCGCGTGTAAGTCCAATTATGTCAACTTAAGCTACATATAATCTGGACAAATACCTATCTAGGAGAATGCAATATGCTGATATTTTAAAACTGGCACAGTGCCTGGGATATCCATGATTGATTATTAGACCGTAGTTCCTCAATCTTTGCACTATTGATATTTTGAGTTAGATAATTCTTTAGAGGACTCTCCTATGCATTGTAGGATGTTTGTCAGCATCCTTGATCTCTACTTATTAGATGCCAGTAACACTCCGAAGTTTGTGACTACCAGGAAGTTTTCAGACATTGCTAAAAATTCTCTAGAGAGCAAACTCACGCTTGGTTGTGAATCACTGCTGTTAGAATAATCGGGGCTGTGAGCTGGACCGGTGGGATGAGTGGTGAAAGTCAGCATGTCAACAATAGCAGTATTGTTTCTCTTTTGGTGATAAAGAAACCAAGACCTAGGTAAGAAGCTTGTTATGGTTGCACAACTAGTAATCTGAGATCTGCCTAAATATGAAGCCAATATTCTAATAACTTTGATATATTTTCCCTCCTTAATAGTTATCACTCTCTGAGTATCTTTTATGTTCTAAAACATTTTCACATAATTACTACATTCTTCCTCACAGCTGCCCAGGGAAATAAACATCATTCATTATCTTTTCAGAGTCAGATTATTATTGCCTGAGATGACTGAGAATACAAGGGTAGTACTGTCAAAATCTGCCCAGGGACCAAAGAAGGTTGCCAAAGGAGAAGATAGCTTGTGAGACTAGAGGACTAACTATGGCCCGGGACATATCCAGAGAAGCCACACCAAGAAGAGGGTCTGGGTCTAGCATTTACAAATAGACACAATTGTGAGAGGGTGTTGCATTAAGGAATTACAATGATTTATTGCAGATAGATTGTACACCAGATAAGGTGCTTGGAAGAGGCAGAATATACAACCACCTACATCATGCTGATAGGTTTGGATACTCTCCAGTTGGTGATAAAGAATCATTGAAAGGATATGACCAAAAAATTAATAATAGTACCAAGTTGTTAGAATATCACTTTGACCATATTGTGGAAATTAGATTTGTGAAAGTGGTGGGGATTATTTGACAGAGAGAAGAATAAGGAGGTCAGACAGGACTGGTTGAAAGATGGTAAGCACCTAACCTAAAATGACCTCAGTGGATTTGAAGAAAAAATCCAAGTTCTAGGCAGACTGAGAAAAAAAGATCTATAATAGATGTTAAATAATTTGAAACAGTAAAAGAAAGTAAAGGTAACACCCAGGTTTTTGGTTTGGCCATCTAATTGGTACAATACACTGGTAATGGGCTATCAAAAAAAAGATGGTTGTGGGGGAGGAGAGGGGGTTAAGAAGGCACATGGTTGTAGATGGCGAATAGAAGGAGGAATGGAGAACTACCTCACAATGTATTCTTGTCTCATTTCAAGCACTATGTTCATTTAACTATCTCCCTAATTTTAAAAAAGGGTATGACAGTTAAAATTGTGCTATTTCTGCATGTATGTGTGTATATATATACATATATATATATATACACATATAATCACATATATATTTGATTAGAGTTTGGGTTGTTACCTTTATCCTTTTTTGATGCAGTTTTTGTTTACATAATATAGATGACAGTGTACTATAGGCAGAAATTTGTATTGTGCTTCTCTCACTTTGCATTATATTATATGCAAATCCCTATAGTCAATATTTCATTTTCTCTAAGTTTTGCACTACAAAATCCTGAAGTAAATATCTTAGAGTATGATTTTTTTTTTCTGTATGTACAACTCTTTCCTAAGGATAAGGTCTCAGTTGGTTTATAGAACCAAAGTTTATGGATACCTATTATTCCTATTCTGTATCACTTCCTTTCTTTCAAAAGGACTTTTTAAATTATTTTCACACAAATAATATTTAAGTATCCCATATAATTTTCTCCATGTCAAACATTAACACAATTATTGTTCATTGTTTAAATGATAGCCAAGTACTTACATGCAAAAAATGTATATATATATATAATTTTTAATGTATTTGATTAGTTCTAAAGTAAAACATGATTTCCACATGTATTTAAAATCTGTATTTCTTTATTTTTAAATTGCCTGCCCATGTTTTTGTTCAGATAGCCATGTGTCTGTCACATAGAAAGTGCTCATTAAGTTAATTAGTAATTAACGATTTGAGATATTGGTAAATTAAATATATTAATACCGTGTATTACTTAAGACATTAATTTTAAAAGAGTATATTATCTATTTAGAGAAATAGGTTATAAATAAAAGATAATTTCAAGATGAGAATTAAGCAGGAAAATAGAATAATATTGTAAAATTCACAATGAATATGTATATAAATATAAAACGTATGTGTATGAAACTAAGACCACTTAGTAAATGCCCTCAAATGAGAAAGCAAAGGGTGGGGATTTTAACTAAAGCCTGGAATACCTCATACTATTTCTGTCTCTCTCCTCCTGAATTAACAATAAACTTCAGTATTTCCAGAGGCAAATAAGAGAGGGAGAAAAGACATTTTATTAGCCAAGTATAAATCACACTTGATGCTTGCTTTCATGGTCTTCTCCTATCTTCTATCTTTAGAGCTTAAGACACAGTGAAAAAAATTACCATTTAATTGCATAACACAAATTAATAAATGTGAAAAACACCATGTTTCTAGACTTTTTATCATCCTTTATTTGCCGAACTGCAGTATATTGCAAAACGGGTTGATCTTGCATTAGTCCTATACAGCTGAAAGTAACAACTTGATACTAGAAGTTATTGAAAGAACTTTAATATATAGGAATGAATATGTATATGTAACTAAATATGTTTTATATTTTAATTTGATCACTACATTTTGTCAGCATAAAACATAATTTTATTACATTGGAACTGACGTTAAGGCTGCACTGAAAAAGGCATTCATTGTTTAGGTAATATGTACTAAGTGCCAAAATATTATAGAGACCCATTTTTTGTTGATTTCTCTTTCTAACTTTCCAGGTTTTTCTAGGGAAATATTTTGATTCTCATCTCATGTTATGCTCATATCCTTTGTCCTCCTCCATAAATCTATAGGTTTTACCCTTATTACTATGCATCTCTATGTATCTATGGTTCCTGTAACATTCTACTACCCTTTATTTTATGTTTTGTTGTTGGACATCTATTCTGAGCTATTTCACCAATATTACCAACATATAAAACCAAAACTGAACTCATTATTCACCCTTGCTAATATTTTAAAAACAATTTCACTCTGATTTATTGCACTAGCTTTCTACCTTTCCTCCTACATTTAGCTTGGCTTATTCTGTTCATTATTAATAACTGTCTTTAATTTAATACCTAGCTCTGGACTAAGTGCTACACATATGTCATTTAATCCTCACAACGTGTAAGACGTCCCTATGCCCCCATTATATTGATGAATAAACTGAGTGTCGCATGTCTTAGATGGCTTTTCTAAAGCCACATAGCCAGTAAGTCAGGGATGGGATTTGAGGTCTGGTCCACATGACTCCAACGCTAGTGAATAACTCTGAACCTTGGCTGCCAACTACATATTACTGTCAGAATGAAGCTGAAATAAATATGTTATTCCCCTTCATAACATCTTTCCGTGACTCCATAGTGCCTTCAGAATTCCATGACATTCATTGGATTAAAAGGCATTTCAGGATCTAGCTTGAAGTAGTCTGTTCCTAAAAGATGAGTATAAAATACTTTGTTCAATAGCAAACTAACCTACAGGAAAATAAAACTTGATACTGTTCCTGGGCTCCTCAGGGGGCAGAGGAGATCCATCTAAATAGGATTCTTACTCTCCACTGGAATTATAACAAATTTTAACAAAAAAACAAAAAAACAAAACAAACAACAAAAAAACAAAGGCTTTTCTTTTTTCCACTGATAAAATTACAGTTGAAAGACATGGCTTGCAATGTGTGAGCCTAATGGTCCTGAAAATCCTGACCACAGAATTGGCCAGCCCCATCTCAGCAGTGCTGCCATCTTCCTCCTGCAGAATACAAGCTCCTGCCCGAGCATCTGGGTAGGCTCGTTGCTGGCAGATGCGTAGACCTCGGGGGAAAAGTGAGTGGAGCTGTGACAAGTTTGCCAAATTATACATAGTAAATTTACAAACAAGATAAAGAACTCTACTTCTCAAGAGTGGAGCAGGTAGGAATGAGAGGGTGAGGTAAATCGCTTCTCATGGAAATCAAGAACTAGAAAAAGCAAACACTCTTATCCCTCTTACCCAGGCTGAATTTCTCCGACACCCTTCTTTTTGTTTGCTCCCATCATATCCAATCTGTCAATTCCGCTGCCAGCATGCCTCGCACATCTCATTCAGCCTCTCCATGTACTCTATTTCTGTTGTTGTAACTATTGCAACAACCTCTAACTGATTCTTCTGCTTTTCCCCTTTCTTATTCAGTGTTGGCTTTCTCCATGAGCTGAATACAAATATTCATCCTCCACAGTGTGGATGCCGAAACCCCTTGATCAAACAAACAAACAAACCTGATCTGTCATCATATGTAACAAAAATCAGCCTGCAATCCAAGGTTTTCTATCCTCTGACATCAACCTACCTATTCTATTATCATTATTCACTGTTTACCTCAAACAAGATCATTTATTTATCCCTAAGCACGGCCATCCATTTCCTGAGACTGTACCCTTTGATTGTTTTTCCTATATACCTGTAACAATACAACAACATAGAGAATTTATATTTATATTGAAATATGAATATTTAAATGTCATAACTGATAGAGAAATGGCAATCTGCTTTGTTGCATATAGATAAGGAGTAGGGATTTCTGTAAAATGAGCTTTATGTGTATTTAGGGATTATTACATACGAGAGCCAATTTAATCAAGTCAAATTGTGGCATTATCACATTTGGTACAGAGAGTATTTTGTAGTGAACGGAGAATTTATGACACCGACTTCCTTCACTCATTTGTGGCTTTATCACTCTTATTTTTCAGAGTTTGAATTACAATAAAAGTGTATTTGTAAATTCTCTACTTACTTTCAGAAAAGAGAGAAGAGACAACAACTTAGATTTTCCAAGTTCTTTGCAATTTCAAATCCTCGTATACTGACTTTTTGTAGATCATTCCTGCACACATTGAATATGGTATCTACACATTAAGTATTGATATTACATGCTTAATTTTGGTAGGGATATTATAACTTCTCTAAAATTGACATTCTAACAAAGTGCTGAACTTCTTTTACTGTACGCAAGCTATTAGTTGCCCAATAATTATAGATTCAAGTCTTTCATATTCATTGATGAGTGTAATAATTATTTTTTCTCTTCGTTGTATTCTATTTTATCTATTGAAAGCAAAAATGAAATACCACTACTTTTAAAAAAGGAATATATTTCATAAGGTTTTCAAAAGTGTATTTTACCTATACATAATTAAATGAATTATTTGAAATGTTTTTCTCCATAGTATTCATCAAATGGGAAGTATTTGCATAAAGAATTCATTCCCATTGAAAGTTGATTTGATCTCTGTATTACAGTTCCTTCTAAAGTAGGAAATTGAATTCTCCTGCATATGCTATGTCAGTTTTACCAGGTAAAGAAAGACTAATGATGTCAGGTTACTTTTCAGTGGGACAGAATGAACTAAATTTGCATCAAGGGAGAAATGGTTTCTTAGCCACAGACATATGCATTGATCAGATTGTCTGTGAGTAGTTTAGTCTATGTATTTATATATTTTCTTTCCATCTTGCTGTCAACTATTATTATACCACATTTGTCATCAGAGAATTAAAGGGAGAAATCCACTTCCAAAGACTGCTTGAAATGAGTTGAAGTTTGTCCACTAAATCCTCTAGCTGCTTCTCTAACAAGAATCCAAAAGGAAGAGTCAAACTCTATGCATGAAAAATATGATACTATTTGAATTTTTTCCCCCAAAAAACTGGCCTGCTGAAGTTTTGGTATCATATTTGAATGATGATTAATAACAGAATGCTTCTTTTTTTTTTTTTAATTTGAATGATGTCATCAAACCAACATTTAGAATTTCTGACTAAAAAATTACCTTCCAGCAGAACCAGTACAGAGATGATATCAATACAAATATTTACAAATATAGCACACAAATCACTGAACAAAGAAATGATATTTAAGAATACTTGGTTGTAATATTACCTTCAATGTTGTATTTTTAAGAAATAAATGCGCTGTGTTTGTGGAGGGGAGGATAGTAATAAATGTATAATATCCATCCAAGATCTCTTGGGCTATAAAGCAAATACTTGCACTGTTGCAGGCATATACCTGAGTATTTATCCATTGCTAAACAACACTCTGTCAGCATTTCTTGCAGTGTGGGCCCTATAAATATAGTAGTATTATGGGATGTTCTGTGGAAAACAAGGAAGGCAAATACATGTAAGAAATGTTATATACTTTACACCCTTCTTAGAGATTCACAAGACAGACAATAAATGCACAAAACAAGAGGAATGGTTAAATTAAGTTTTAGATATTTCCAAAGTAGAGTATTTAAAGCTCCATTGTCATTACCCTGAATTATGCTGTTACCTTTAATATGAATTCCTCTTAATTCAGCTTCTTTGTCCTATTGCTAAGCCCTTGGAAACATTCTCTACCATAAAGCAAAATTGACTAACATAAAAAGGCAAATCTGTCCTATTATTTCTTAATTCTTCAAAGTCTCCTTATGCTTTTGTTTTAACATCCAGACTCATTAACAGGGCATGCAATAACATTATTATTCATTCAACTTCATCTCTTACCTTTAGCTCTGCATTTCAGCCAAGCTTGGTTTTAAATCCCATACTCTCTTAAACACCTTGGAAAGCACTGGTCATCTCTCTTCCATTTAACACATTCTTCTCATACTGTAACCCTTAATTTCATTGGCATTTAATCTTCAAAGCCTTCCTTGACACCCCACCTTAACCTCTTATTCTGGGTTCCATTTCCTTCCAACATGTTCCATAGCCCTTTGCACCTGCATATTATAGTATTTAATTGTTGGAATATAACCATCTGCTTCTGTAAGCCTAGCAATGGTAAGTAACAGGACTGCCTCATTCATTATTTTATCCTTAGCAGTTAGTGCTATGCCTTTTACATAGCTGACTTTCCCCCCCCCAAGTTTTTATTTGAATTCCAGTTAGTTAACATGCATTGTAATATTGGTTTCAGGTATAGAATTCAGTGATTCATCATTTACATTCAACACCTGGTGCTCATCACGAGTGCCCTCCTTAATCCCCACCACCTATTTAACACATCCCCCCCACCCCTGGTAACCAACAGTTTATTCTCCATAGTTAAGAGTCTGTTTCTAGGTTTTCCTCTCTTTTTCCCCTTTATGTTCAGTTGCTTTGTTTCTTAAATTCCACATATGAATGAAATCATATGGTATTTGTCTTTCCCTGACTGACTTATTTCACTTAGCATAATACACTCCAGCTTTATCCATGTCGTTGTAATGCCAAGATTTCAATCTTTTTGATGACTGAGTAATATTCCAGTGGGGTGTGTGTGTGTGTGTGTGTGTGTGTGTGTGTGTGTGTATGGTGTCCATTCACCAGCCGGTGGACATTTGGGTTCTTTCCATTTGGACATCTAGATTCGAATTCATTTCCTAAAGTTTTGAAAGTGAACAAGTATAGCTGTTAAAATAACAAAAAAAATTACAAAATGTTGGGGAAAAAACAAAGAATCTATGAATTGGGAGTTCATATGTTAGAGTAAGATTGTAGAAAACAACTTTAGATAGTTATCATTAAGTTTGCAGAGAGGTTTAGGTAACCAGATGAGGAAATTGGGAAATGTACTAAAGGTTTAAAGAAAATGTTAGAAGTTTTTGTACATAGATGTAACACAACGAAATACATTTTACTAAGTTTAGTCTGGTGGTGAAAGGTATGGTTAATCAAAAAGATAAGTTCAAGAGCTAAGACAGCAATTATAAAGTTTGTAAATTAACATTTGTGTAAACCGTAAGAATGATGATGTGATGTGAGAGAGGGGAGAAGTAACAATCCACTCCTCTAGGATAGAAATGAAGGCAGTGGGGAACATTGTGACTATAGGATTGTATGCAGGTACCAGAGTAATAAATTAAACGTTTCATTTTCATAGGTCAAATGTTCCAAATAGTGGAGGCAATATCATCTTCTAAGAGACTAGGAAACAGTACTAAGAAAGCTTCCTGGAGGGAGTAGAAATGAGAGGCAGACCTGACAAGGAATACATAAAAGTCTACTGAACAACATTTGTCTGAATGGAGATGGGAAACCACAGATTTGCAAAGCCACTAATTAAAAATTTTATAAGATTTTATACCTCAGTGTTCAACTGCCCCCATAGACATGGAGAATGAGAGATACGTAAGTGTATTATAGATTGGGGTTTACCGAGAATTTGTGGCTCAAAGCAGAATTGAAGGAAATAAAAATCTAAGCAAGAGAGAAGCTCCAAGGGATATCAAGGAAAGAGATAACAGAGAGAAAAGCCAGGAACAAACACTCCTCTAAGAAGGGAAGATACGGCCATGAACTAGATGTCTCCATGTATTCACAAGAGCAGAACCAGTAGAATGAAAATGGTGGAGGAGTCAATTTTGTTATCCGGGAAAGAGAATTAGAATTGCAGTTACAGAGGTGAAGTAGTTCAAGGCAGTGTCTATGGAAGAAGGTAGCCAAAGAGAACTGGAGGTCACAGTATTTTATGGGATTTTTTGCATAGGATCTGTTTACTACGATGGAACTTGGTTTGCATGATGGTATGGATCATGTCTGCTTGTGCTACTATGCTATCCTTGGTGCCTGTCAGAGTGCCTTGAAATAGCAAAGGCTCCTAAATAAGCCTTTTGTGAAAGTGAATGATGCAAATAAGTCAAGGACTTTTAGTTTAGTGTGTGAATAGCTTCGCAGAAGACTTTAAATTTGGTAGTTGCCTAAAAGTTAGATTAAAAGCCTCTTTGTCACTAACACTTAATTGATTGGTAGTTGATAGAAATAGGAAGGGGCAATAGAATAGGTGATAGAAACAGATGGCAGGAGTCCCATATAAACGAGTGGCAAAATTTGAAGAAGATACAAGAAGGAGAGACTTACTCAAAAAACATTTATTGACTTTCCACTGTCTGCAAGGTCCTGGTATTAAGAATAATTTGTAAATACAACGGACACAGTTCCTGCCCTTCTGGAGCATTCATACTGGGGATGCAAACCTTAAATTATTAAACTAAAATTTAAGTAATTAAGACAGAGACAGATGTGTTAAAAGATACTTATGTAGGCTTGCAGAGAAATAATCTGTACGAAGATATATTTATACTGAGTAATGAAGTAGCAGTTAGATTTATGAGAGGGATGGAGGTAGCCTGGGAGGAGGTACCATTCCAGGCAGATAAGTATAATGCAGCAGTAAAGAATGTAACAATAATTAACTCCCCCAAATTGTCTTTTGGAGATGTTAAGGGAAAAAAAACAATTCTTAATGGATTAAAATACATTTTCACTGAGGTGCTCAGACCAAAATACAGAAAATATTGTTACTCTGTGCTTTCCCTCCTATCTCACATTCAATCCATCATTGGCTCCAAATGGAAACATCTTCCAAATACATATCCAGTTTGAGAATCTGATCAATTCTTATCATGTCTTCCACTGCGACCTACTCTAAGTCGCTTTCATCTCTCCCCTGTATTGTAATAGCAGGTTTTTAAATGCTGCTCCTCTGCTTCCAGCTTTTACATCAGATGATCTTGTACAAAGGCAAGTCAGACCATACCACCACCACTTCTGAGTATCCCAATCAATAAATTCTCAAATGCTCTGAGAGTCAATTCTAAATTCCAGGCAATCATCGGCAAAGAAGAGATACCTGGCTTCTACCTCAATCACGGCCTTCATCTCATCATTCCCTCCCCAAGTTTACCAGGCTCTAGTCCCTTGGACTGTGCTTCCATTTTTTAACATGCAAAACTCATTCTGGCCTGGGGCCTTGAGTACTCTGCCTCCACCCTCTGTCCTCAGGTCTTTGTGAGCCTCCTTCCTCTTGTCAGTCAGGTTTCTGGACTCATTTATGTCTTCTCTCTTTACTTCCCAACCAAATTTCAATCCTCCTTCTGGGTTTTATTCTCTATGATATTTATTAATATTTGAATTTACATTACTTATTTACCTTTGGGTACACAGACATACACATTCATAGATACAAGAGCGTGCAAATAAATAATAGATGCACAGATAGAAAGAGAAACAGTCTTTCTTCCACATTAGAATATACACTCCATTGAGAGACACAAGTATTTGGCTGCGTTATTCACTCTTGTATATCTAGGTCAAGAACTGTATCTTGTTCAGTATATATTTAATAAATAGTTGATGAATGCATATGATTAAACCAAAGGGTATTTCAAAATGGGTTTTTAAAAATGACTAATGTAGACCTTCCTAAAATCATTATTTTTTTAAATTTTATAATTAAATATATTATTAATATTTCCAAATATCAGTATATTTAAAATATATCTTTGAAAACTACACATTTTTTGGTTGTGATATTCTCCGTTCTCTTAAGCACACACATTTGCCCACCACCATACCTTTCTCCATGCTCTTCCTCCTACTTTCCTACCAAGACATTAAGCTTGAATTATCTCTTAAGGAAAATTCATCTTCCTTGTGATGCATGAGAATTTTCCCATCCTCCAAATGAAAGTAACTCACTATTCCTTCAGCATTAAAATATTTTGCCTATGTTTTCACTAATAATTAGTTCTTTACTATAGATAGATTACTTACTGTGGCTTATAACTGTGTTCCTATAAGACTATAAGCTTCTTGAAGGCATCATGCAGATAAACATTTAAAAACAAAACAAACAAACAAGAACAAGATTTTAAATATCTTACTTTTTATCTTCCTGTTAAGACTTAATTCCTTGTTCAAACCTAGACGTTGGGTATTTAGTGCATTTGCCTGCCCTCTGTTGAATCAACCCTTCCCAATACAGCCAAAATTATACATGGCTTTCTATGTACAAATACGTACCCCAAAAAATCCATTGACCTGAGATTTGATTCAATTTTGAAGGTTTACTTTACCAATCTGAGTGAAAAAATTAAATGTTATTAAATTAATTTCAGTGTAATATGATTAGCGCCTCTAATAGCACAATGATCCAGTTGCTGTATGACCAGTAAACAAAGTATTGAACAATATTCAGAGTAAGTAGATGTTTTACCTTTTCCATAAATTTCAAATATAGTCCTAGAACCAAATACTGTACCTCTTTATCTTCTCCTGCACTTCCTATATTTTTTGGCATTGATGTAATGAATAATTAGGAGCAGATTTCTATGCATTTCTGTGAATTTCCAAACTATAAATTCTATAACAAATGTGATTCAGCATTCTGATTGCAAACAAGCGCACTGACATTATATTGAAATAAATGAGACTTTTTATGCTCAAAGGAGAGGTTTATTTTGTTTCCATGTATTCCTTATGGACCTGAATATATAATTTTCCTCTATTGTGAAATTTCAAGGGAATACAGAATAACTCTGAATAAACGTGTTAGAAAGCTCGCCAAAGATACCTTATGGCAGTGTTACCCTATGTTTACATAGCTCAAGGCATAAAACTTTGCTAATCTTAATCTTTATATTTATTGCAATATAATTAATTTACCCCAAATAGCACAATTAGGGCTTAATCAGACTCTCTTCTCTTTAGTATTATCGCCTTGAGTCAGATTTCTGAGAACATTCTCAATCTTTTCTTCCAAGCTGTAGAATTTAGTGGTAACAAGACTAGAAGGAAAAAGACAAAACAAAACCCACAACTGTATTCCTCAGGGAAAAAAAAAAAAAGGTAAAGATTGATGTAGCTGTACTGTTATTTCCATGTTAATATTAATTATTATCAGGTTTAGATTTAGAAAAATTATTTGGCTTTTCTGTTACTTTGGTTTGAATATTTTCAAAATCATCTTCTGAGTTTTAGTAATGTTCGAGGTTACATCTCTAGGTAACTATATGCCTATTTCTTTAAATAGACATATATAACACATTGCATTTTATATATTATAGTTTATATGGTTCATTATGTCTTACAATTTTGTAAAATATTTCTAATGACCCCTACAGTCTCATGAAAACCAGCTACTATTTTACACAGTAGCTTTTCCTAACTCATTCATTCCTAGTCTTTCTCATTTGAGTCACACTCTCTGACTCAAAAGTCCATGCTTGTCTATAAAATTGGTGTTTTTGTTAGAGTAACATTTGTAATCCCCATGGAGAATTAAAACCTCCCACCACCGCTATTTGATTTGATATGAAATCAAATATCTTTCGTTCTCTTAGGCCACTGAAGAGGCATGTAATCATTCCCAGTGAATGTGAATGCTTATAATCAAAACCCCTGTCAAGAGGAATTATTGTGTAGGGACTCCCCAGCAGTCCATGGCACTCATCCAGAGAACTAATACTGCTTTTTCCCATGCAAGCAGCCTCTATGCTGAGCACTGAGACTGTCTACTGGAAGACTCATTCCACACCAGAAGTTCCTTCCTAGGACTGAATGTACTCATTTGAGCAATGGTTCTTCTCAATTCTGAAATGAATGTTATCTTTCTCCTTTCCTTAATGAAAATATAACAGCCCAAGTCATGCTGAGTTACTCCCATCAACAGCAGCCCTACCTAGGATTCCAGTAAGAGTCTTTCTCATCACCTCACAGATAGCCCACTCTCACCCAACTCTGAGTTCCAGAATAAGTTTGTGTTTAACTCTAAAGTTGTCACTACAAAGAAATGTATACAGGTTCTGATCTACATTTATAAATATGTCTTCTGATGATAGTTTTCTTATTTACTAACTTGTAATGTGGATTTTTTAAAAAAACGTTTTATTTATTTATTTGAGAAAGAGCATGAGAGAGAGCATGAGCTGGAGGAGGGTGGAGTTGGGGGGCAAACATCCTTCCCGCTGAGTTGGGAGCCCCACACTGGCATGATCCCAGGACCCTGGGATCATGACCTGAGATGAAGGCAGACACTTAACTGGCTGAGCCACGCAGGTGCCCCTAATGTGTATTACTTTATTCAAACCTCATCCTAAGCCTATAAAATAAAGATTATCATTTTCATCGTATTGGTGAGGAAAGTCTCAACACTGTAAGTTAATGTTACAGAGACAGTGAGCTGTAGAACCTAGATAGTCTTATCTAACCCCAGAATCCTAATGTTCCCCTGTCTGTTTTCTGTTGGAACTCGAATCAACCATATTCAAATGCATAAGAACATTTGAAATTGGTTTTACTATATATATTTTTTCTGACCAAGATGAAGAGGAGTAAATACTTACCCAAGAACTAGCTTTGCCCCCTTGATCATGTCAATAATATCAAACTATTCAAAGTGTAAAAAGTGAACAAATGTTGGTATATACTCAAGAAAAACAAAAGATAAGTGATTAACTTTTTGTAAAATTTTTATTTATTTGAGATAGAGAGTGAGAGAAAACATGAAGAGCAGGGAGGGGTAGAGGGAGAAGCAGGCTCTCCACTGGGCAGAGAGACTGATGTGGGGCTTGATCCCAGGACCCTAGGATTATGACCTGAGCTGAAGGTAGACACCTAACCAACTGAGCCACCCAGGTGCCCTGATACGTCATTAACTTTTAGGAAAGCCTTTTAAAAGTAAAATGTGATTTTTTAAAGAAAACAGTAAGTCACTTAATACTCATTCATCTATGTGGTTAAGTTGTACGATTTTTTTTTAAACTTTCCTTAAGGTGAATTATATTATATTGATATTATAGTTAGAAAATTGACGGGCTAGACAAAATGAGAAACAAGTAATTTGATAGACTTTTTCAGAGGAATTGTTAGGAAACCATTTTTTTTCTCATTTCAGTAATATAAATAATATATAATGGTGTAAAATATGAGAAAAGACCAAGATTAGATATTCTTAATTTTACCTTTGTTTATTCCAAATGATAGGATGACTGCTGGTAGGTTTTTTGCTGTTTTTTTCGTTGTTTGTTTGGCTTGGTTTTTAAGTTATTCCATCATCTTCAAATAAGTTATTTTAGGTCCTTTAATATTTGGCAAGCATTTCCTTTAGAATTTATCTGTTTAATTTCTAATACATGTATATATTTTACATCTGCTTGAGTTCAAAGAGTGTATTTAATGAGCACTTTGAAAGGCTGAGGATCATGTTACTAACCTCAATTAGCAAAATGAGAAACTATGGTGATTCTTAAGGAAATATGTTTCTTAGATAACTCTCAAAGATGGCATAAATTAAATAATGTACAATGCATTTTCTGATAACGTTGTAGTGTAACAAAGTGACCAAATCATCATGAAGAGAAAATACTCATGAGAATGAAACAATATTATAGTAAGTTAAATGCTTTGAAAAATTGTGTGTATCCACATATTTTAGACTGGATTTTCCTTTATACTATTTTTCTTTACCACTTAAGATGGTCGTAGAAGAAAGTAAAAGTATCTTTAACTTAGGTAACTGTGAGAGAAACTAAAATTATAAATAACATTCAAAGCAAAATATACTCAAATAATATAAGGAATATATATAACGCTAACATTTGTTTTCTGAGTTGCTTTAAAATGTTTCACTAGCATTTAAATATTCTAATAGTGCCTACTCTAACATCCAGAATTAGGTTATTTCAGATGTGGGAATAATCACTGAAAAAATATATAATAATGCTATACATTATATATATACATATTATGTGTATGCTATACATATATATACACATATACATATACACATATACATATACATACATATATATGCGTGTATATATGTGCATACCTTTTGTTTTGTTTTGGCAGTTTGTCATTAGGAAAGCTATATTGAAACAGTACTTCTCGTATTGCTCTTATGCACCTGTGTTTGTGTGCTCAGGTAACTTGCAATCCTCATTCAGTGATGCTAATTCTAAAACACATTATTATTAAGCAGATACTACTGAAGATTCTCGAAACAGATAAGTTTAATGGTAGACAGTCCAATGACAACACAGACTATATGAAAAACTCACATCTGCTTTTATGTCGTAAACATTTCATAAGAAGGTTGTTTCTACATTTCTATATATTCCGTATGACAAAGAACTATGGAGTCAGTATCATCAACTTCCAAATCCTAGTTCTCTCAGTTTTTAGCTAAATTATTGTGAGAAAGGAATTTGCATTTTCTAAGCTTCAATTTAGTCATGCGTAATTAATGGGGATATTAATTTCTACAGTAGACCAGATTTTTACTTGAATCATTCTTGGCCTTGACTATATGGCGAGACTTAAAACTTCCAAAATCATATCCTTGCTCCCCTTCAAATTTATAGGTTTCTGACTTTATTTGCTTACAATCATCTTTGTCTCCTTTCATACTAATACACAGTTCATAGTTTTCCTTTTCTGATTAACTCTTGAAGATCTTGGGTTATTGGAAGAAGTCACTTTATCTGATGCATCATCAGCCCCCTCTCAGGCTTGGAGAGAGGGGAGCTGATTATGTCATTTGTGGTCTTTTCCACATCTCCACCTTCCAAATGCCTTTGGGTCAGACCCATGATTCTTCTCTACCAGGAAGAATAGCACAGATTCATCCACGCCGCCCTCACTCAGCATGTGTGCCTGTGTACGTGCACACATGCACATCTCTACTTTGCATGACACAACTCAATTGTGTTAAAAAATAATCCCCTCCATCTCGTTTTATTACATTGAATGGTCACTTGGATAATTAAATGGGCTAATGTTTTAAAAATTCATAACAGTACACAGCAGCACAGTCAATGTGTTTTAGTTTCCCTTTGCTTCAGACACTGCAGTCTTCATTCAAGTGGTGCCTATTCTGAAACACATTATTAATCTGTATAATTAACAACTTCTCCCATTTTCTGGCTAAAATTCCCTGAAATTATATCATCCCTTTCCCTAAGTTATAGAATACTTTTTAACTCTGTATTTGAAATGGGTGATGAAATATATATAAACTGTTAGAACTAAAAGTTTGCATGCTGAAAGATAACTCATAATTACAGCCTTAGTTTTCTACAATACATTTTTTTACCAGACATTATAGGGTATAAATACTGTACCAAATTTATGTAAAATTAACCTTTCCTTTTTTGATCTTGGTGATATCAAACAATTCAATTTTAATGGAACAAAAAATATATATATTAACACAGAAAATGATTTTCTTGACTTTTGTCATATTAAAACCCACAAGAGCTGCTTTTGCCTAGGGATAATCTATGACAGCAGTAGTGATGTTAAAGAAAACAGAGATAACAGTTTCATGATTATCAAAGAAAAAAGTCCTAGACATTTACAGATTATACAGTTTAAATAGGTTGACAGTGTGTTAAAGACATCAATTATTAATATTTTGTATTGGTAGAAGCTGCTTTTCTTTTTTCTTATTCATTATCTAATTAGAGCATCTTTATTTCTATAACTTATATAGAGAGCTTACCTAATTTTTATTAATAATTTGTATCATTAAATAGTGCTATTCTTGTTTAGCAAAGAAAGAAACAAAGAGAGAAGATAAACAGGGAAGAAATATTCAGTAAAATTTCAAGATCCTGTGCATGTGTGTGAGTCAAAGAGATGAGATCATGTGAAAGCGGATATCCTATCGCTGCTAGATGTTCTAGAGGGCTGAGGTCCAAGAAACACTATCATGCTGCTGGTGGTCATTGTGGCCTCCTTTCTGAGGACATACCTAGTTTTTCTAGTTTCCTCAGATTTAAAAGTCAATGGACACTTTTTCTAAAGAAAATCTCTTTAAAATAGAAACAATTTTACCACAGTATTGACTCACAAATTATTTAGCAACCACTGTGTTCAGTTAGGTACAAGTTTGTCACTAACCCCTTTATAAAAGCCATGGTAGATTGTAGTAGCTTTAATATGTTTCTTAGCCCCTAACCAGTGAAGGCAGTTCTTACCCCATGACTTGCAACATCACTCAAGTGTCAATGATCACACTTCCACACCCTAATGAACGTAGAAAGTCTATAACTTGCTTTCATCACTTTAAGGGAAGCAAAAGTGGTATATGTGTCACTTTTTTAGTAGATTATAAACTGATTCATGGTTTGCCAACACTCTCCTTACCCTCTGTCATGAGAACCAGAAAATTTCCAGGTGGAGGCAGCATCACAAGTTTGGGCCCCAAATGACAATGATATGGAACAGAGCTTTGTCTAACACACTGTGAGCATGTGGCAAGGGCTTTTCTGATTTTTTTTGCACTCCAGGAAAAACATATCCTTTCCTAACTATTAAATAAAGTTATATGTAATATGCAAATTATGCAAATACACAACATATGATATTAATTTCTTGAAAAATAGCACATGCTAGTATATTAAATACTAACAATTCATTAAGCATTGTTTATCTAGAATACTTTAAAAAATAATGATGGGACTCATTTTTTTAAGTTCCTATTGTAGAAAAAGAATTTGCGATAATATTAGCTTAGAAGAATGATCAAATATTTAAATAATGAAAATATTATTTCAAAAATAGTAACCCTCCACCTCCTAAATCAAAGCTAAAATAACCAAGAAATCAGGATTCTGAAAATTATAAGGCAGACGACCCTTTCATGCTAGCTATTATACTTATGAAAAACCTAATTATATCTGTGATCATTTTTATGGATTTTTTCTTGGAAAACATTACATTTCTGATAAATACTAGTCATTTTAGTGTTTTCACATTACTGTAATTTTACAATACTACAAGCTATTTTCTTTCCTTAAAATATCAAGGAAAATTAAATTGTATGTACTACTGGATATTTTCTTGAAATTTTTTTAGGCAGAAATGATTTTAATATTATGCTGAAATAAAAATGTTAAAGTTATAGCTACAAATACTAAGGTAAACCTGGAAATCATTTTGCTCTATACTGTGATTCCACTTAAATTAGAAAGAATTTTGGTGATATCAAACAATTCAATATTAATGGAACATATAATATATATATTGACACAGAAAATTATTTTCTTGACTTTGTCATATTAAGACCTAGAAGAGCTGCTTTTTGCCTTAAATTAGAGAGAATTTTGTTTTTAATTCACAAAACAAAAATTAAAACAAAATTTAAAAACAAAACAAAACAACCCTACTTTCTGGAAAAGAAAATGACAATGAACCTAGAGGTATCTTGATTCTAGAGTCAGTAAACTCTGGTGCTTGAGAGAGCCTGCTCTGGAGCCAAGTTGACTGGCATTAAATATGAGCTCTGCCACTTTAATACCTATGCAACCTTGAGCAAGTTACTTAACCATCCTGGGTGTTCCTTGTTTACAAAATAAAAATCATGATAGTAGCTCCCTTGTGAAAGAGTTGTATTAATTAAGCTAATCCCTGAAAAATGCATAGAACAATAGCTTGTACATTGTAATCACTCAATAAAAGTTATTTATTATAATCATAAGAAGAATTACTAATTCATCATTCTCTCTATAATGATTCTCTAATAAAACTTTGGATTAAACTTTGTACAGAAATTTTGTTTTTGTTTTTTACCCTCATAGTGATGGTTTCTAAATATTCTATTCAATACATATTTTAGGTGCTCTGAAGACCAATAACAGTAATATAATTATTCCGACATTAAGTGTTTTTTTCACTTTTAAAAAACTGTATGATTTTAAAGCAAGCATTTTATAATATTGTCAAATACCTCCTACCAGTTATTTAAAGTAATAGCAAAGTCTAATGTAGATTAGTAGAACACTCAAGTATCACTTGAAATCTAGGTGTAATGGTTAAATATAAGTTTCAAATGATACATGCACATATTAACTTATTTTTATCAACATTTCATTAGTTTCTTAATCATGTTTAAAAAATCACAGTAGACTGCTAACTCAGTAATATTTGATCTCATGGTTATGCAGTGAAGTGGTATTGGTAGCAGAGAAGAAAATGCTTAGGTTCTAATCCTCCATTCAACTTTGACTAGCCTGTTGACCTAGATAAATACTCCAACTATCAATGCCTCAGTTTCATCATCTTACAATGTCAATAATATAAAAGCTACTTGATTTGGTATTTAGTATTTTTTTTAAGATTATATTTATTTATTTGTCAGAGAGAGAGAGACACAAGCAGGGAGAGCAGCATGCAGAGGGAGAAGCAGGCTCCCCACTGAGCAAAGAACCTGATGCGAGACTCAATCCCAGGACCTGGGATCATGACCCGAGCCGAAGGCAGATGCTTAACCAACTGAGCCACCCTGGCGTCCCTTGATATAGTATTTTTAGGAACAAAATAAAACAATGAAAATGAAAATCTTTGCAGAATGAATCGTGGTTGATTAACCATTGTAAATCCTCTTCATAGATATCTATGGAATAAAAGTTAGTATCTGTATTGTGTTTTCTAGTGTAAACATATAGCATCTGAAGTCATTATTAGTAGTGTTTTAGTACTAATGAAAACTTACAAATGCCTTATATCTTAATTAGTAACCTAACTTTATATTCAAGAGTTATGAAGTTATGTATACATTGTTTATGATGCAATGACAAGAATTTGTACCACAAACTTAAATACTAAATTGCTAGTTACATGTTTATAGAGTTTAATATGTGGTAAATTAGATATACCACATATTATATTTACTATATAATATATATATAATAATTATATATACCATATGTGTATATATATGGTAAAATGCACAATTTTGTTTTTTGGGGTTTTTTTCTGTTATATTTAATAAATTTGTTAGTTAACATCCAGTGCAATATTGGTTTCTGGAGGAGCGCCTGGGTGGCTAAGTTGGTTAAGTGTCTGCTTTGGCTCAAGTCATGCTCCTGAGGTCCTGGGATAGAGCCCCTCATCAGCCTCCCTGCTCAATGGGGAATCTGCTTCTCCCTTTCCTTCTGCCTCTGCCCCTGATCATGCTCTCTCTCTTTCAAATAAATAAATTAAATCTTTAAAAAAAAATATTGGTTTCTGGAGTAGAATTCAGTGATTCATCACTTACATAAAACACCCATTGCTCATCACAACAAGTACTCTCTTTTATACCCATCACCCATCTAGCCCAACCCCCACCCTCCTTCCTCCATCAACCCTAAGTTTGTTCTCTATCATTAAGAGTCATTTATGGCTTGTTTCCCTCTCTCCTTTTTTTTTTCTTTTCCCCCTTTCCATACGTTCATCTGTTTTCTTTCTTAAATTCTACATTCGTGTGAGATCATATGGTATTTGTTTTTCTCTGACTGACGTATTTCACTTAGCATAATACACTCTAGCTCTTGCAAATGGCAAGATTTCATTCTTTTTGATGGCTGAATAATAATCTATTTTAAATAAAAATATATATATATATATATACACACACATACCACCTCTTCTTTATCCATTCTTCATTCTATGAACATTTGGGCTCTCTCCATAGTTTGTCCATTCTACTGGATTTTTTTTTGTTTGTTTCTATATCATTTATTTCTTCTCTAATCTTTATTATTTCCCTTTTGCTGGTTTTAGGTTTTATTTGCTGTTCATTTTCTAGCTCCTTTAGGCTCAAGGTTAGGTCATGTATTTGAGACTTTTCTTGCTTCTTCAGGTAAGCCTTATTGCTATACACTTTCCTCTTACGACTGCATTTGCTGCATCTCAGAGGTTTTGGACTGTTGTGTTTTCATTTCCATTTGCTTCCATGTATTTTCTCATTTCTTCTTTAATTTCCTGGTTAACCCATTCATTCTTTGGTAGGATGTTCTTTAACCTCCACGTATTTGTGATCTTTCCAATTTTTTTTTTATTGTGGTTGACTTCAGGTTTCATAGCATTGTGGTCTTAAAATATGCATAGTATGACCTCAATCTTTTTGTGTGTTGAGGGCTGATTTGTGACCCACTTTGTGAATTATTCTGGAGAATGTTCCATGTGCACTCAAAAAGAATGTAAAATGACACAATTTTGAACAAAGAAGGCACTTGAAATACAGACTGATTTAAAATACATTTATTTTAAATTTTTTATTTAATTACAGAAAATAACTTAAAGATTACTCCAATAATAATAACACCATAGACTAGAAATTACATGTCCTTTGTCTCAGCACACATGCACACACACACTTACACATTCACCGTCTTAACATCACATAAAATACTTAAAGATACTTATAAAGAATAACATTACAAATCTGTGAAGTAATTAAACAGTGGACCTTATTATAAATGAATATACCTCAACTATCCAATGAAAATCTAAAGATGGTGACGTTTCTGAAAACGTGTCTGAATTTGTCTTTTGCAATTGCATTTGAATCCTATAGTAAAAGTTTCCAATATATTCAGTCATGGTAAATATGTTTTCTTTAAAGTAGAACTCTTTCATGCCTTATTTCATGTGAATAAGATGAGTGGTCAACCTTGATAATATCATTTACAGTCACAAATGCAATAGTCTATTAAAGAATGATATTGATTTTCCAGTGTGGCTTGTAAGCTGGTCCGGAAGACAGCTTCTAAGTACTTTGAAGCCTGAAAAGACACACAATGTTCATGCTTGTTTAAGAGCATATTACCTCCTCACAGCGGGAAAAGACAGCGTGAATAAAAAGAAGCAACAGCCTTAGTTAAAATAAAACTCAAAAGGAAAAAAATGCTTTCACTTGGTTTTAAAGATATTTAAGAATCAATTATTATAATTAAAAAGATTACATTAATCTCATAGCTTGTGGTGCTAAAGTACATTAGTTTCTCAAGCATGCAATTTGAAGATCTGGGCATTAAGCTCAGGAAAGAAAAGCATGGTTAAATTCATAAGAACAGCATTTCTTGTTGTTTTATGTTCTGTTTCTTTGTGTGTGTTTATTATACTTTTAATACAAAATCAAGGAACAGCTTTCTAGATAAATTATTACTACTTAATTCTTAATAACCTAAGACAAGGAGAATAAGTGGCACAACAGAGTTTACCTAAATAATAAGATAGTTATTCAGCCCTTTAAGAGGATAGCCACAAAGTGTGTAAAGGTGGTTTCTGGAAAAAATAAGTAAATAATAATAATAATAATAATAATAGGGCTTATCAATCCTGAGAAAGAAGAATAAAGCAGGAGGCATTACACTTCCTGATTTCAAACTTTATTACAAAACTATACTAATCAAAACCATACAGTATTATGGTAAAAACAGACACATAGATCAATGAAACAGAATTGAGAGCCCAGAAATAAACCCGACCATACAGTCAATTTGACAAGAAAGCCAAGAATACTCATCAGTGAAAGGACAGTCTCCTTAATAAATGGTATTAGGAAAACCGGGTATATACATGCCAAAGAGTGGAATCTGACCTCTGTCTTATACCACTCCCAAAAATTAACTCAAACAGATTAACAACTTTAAATATAAAACCAAAAACTGTAAAGCTACTAGAAGAAAACAGAGGAAGAACTCTGTGACATTGATCTTGACACAAATTTTTGGACATGAAACCAAAGCACAAGCAACAAAAGCAAAAATAAACAAGTGAGACTACAACAAACACACACACACACACACACACAAAACCTTTTGTGATAAAACAAAGAAAGTAATCAGCTAAATGAAAGGCAATCTATGGAATGCAGGAAATATTTGCAAACTGTCTATTTAGTAAACATTTACAAGGAATTCATACAACTCAAAAGCAATGAACAAACAAACAAGCAATCTGATTTTTTAAAAATGGGCAAAGGACTGGAACAGACATTTCTCCAAAGAAACTTTAAGAATGGCCTACAGGTACGTGAAAAGACACTCAACATCACAAATCATCAGGGAAATGCAAATCAAAGCCACAGTGAAATATGACCTCATACCTGTTAGAGTGTTATTATTAAAAAGACAGGAGACAACAAATGGCAAGGATATGGAGAAATGGGAACCCTTGTGCACTGTTGGTGGGAAAGTAAAGTGGTGCAGTCACAATGGAAACCAGTATGGAGGTTTCTCAAAAAATGAAAACTAGAACTACCATATGATCTAGCAAACCTGTATCTGAGTATGTATCTGAAGGAAATTAAATCATTGTTTTGAAGGTGTATCTGCCACCCCCATACTCATTGCATCATTATTCACAATGATCAAGACCTGGGAACAACCTAAGCCTCAACTGATAGATGAATGGATAAAGAAAATGTGTTATACCTGACAATTCAATGAAATGTTATTCAGCCATAGCAAAGAAGGAAAACATTCCTTTTGGATGGCATGTCTGGAACTCAAGGGCATTTTTCTAAGTGAAATAAGTCATACAGAGAAAGAAAATACTTTATGTTCTCACTTAAATGTATAACAAAAAAATTCATAGAAATAGAAAGGAAAATGATGTTTGCCAGAGTATAGGAGACAGAGGTTATAGAGAGATGTTGGTCAAAATGTACAAACTTCCAGCTCTAAGGTGACTAAGTTCTGAGGACCTAATATGCATCATGGTGACTATAATTAACCATATTGTATTATATACCTTACATTTGTTAAGAGAGTGGAAATCAAATGTTATCACCACAAAAATGGTAATAAAGTGAGGGGGTGGAGGTGTTTCCTAAATTTATTGTGGTAATCATTTCTTAATATATACATATATAAATCATCACATTGTACACTTTAAAGTTACAAATCTGGCAATAGTATCTCAAAGCAGGAAAAAAGAAATGAGCTTTATTGCAATACCATAATAATTTAAGAAAAAAGTATTAAATCACATAAAATAAAGAAAAATGTTTAAAAATATAGGATAACAAACATAATTAAGTTGGCAAATAGGTACTCAAATCATTCTGATCTCTTTAGGGCACTAGACAAAGAATTATTGAGAGCACTAGCCATTCTATTGAAGAACTCATAGTGGATTAAAGTGACTAAGATCTCAAAAGATTATTATGTTTTATGATTTGTATTTGTGTCTTATGATAGTCATATTTCGAAGTTTAGAAGAGGAGAAATTATTAGAAGAATTAATAAAATGACTACTTGCAATTGCTTAGTGAAAAAGAAATTACATCAGCAGAAGTCAACAGGAGTAAGAATGAGAACTCTCTGGGTAAACTGTTAAATTTAATTCCATTCTATCTCCTCCCAGGTATTTCTGTTAAACTAATCTCATTCCAACCTGATCCATATCATATGGCAAACTGAATTTTGTAAATTACCCAAAAATGTTGCTAAAGTGATTGTGCAGAATAAACTGGGCAATGGATGCCAGAGTCCCCAAATTGGATCATCTTTCCTGTGCTTGTTGTCCTCTCTTTCCCTCTCCAACAGATCTTTGCTGGATTGTATAGATAACTTCAAGGTGTCTTTTTTTTTTTAATTAACATATAACGTATTGTTTCAGGGGTACAGGTCTGTGATTCATCAGTCTTACACAATTCACTACTGTCGCCATAGCACATAACCCCCCAATGTCCATCACCCAGCTACCCCATCCCCCCAACTCCCTCCACTCCAGCAACCCTCAGTTTGTTTCCTGATATTAAGAGTCTCTATCTTCTGTTGGGTTGTATAGATAGCTTCAAGGTGTCTTGACTTTGGTATCTGTTATGGTTCAGAAAATGAGGAGCACAGGGAGAGGAGGGAGGGTGAGGCTGGAGATAGATAAATTAGACAGTTGGATAGATCATGATGATAGATGATAGATAATGCTATAGGCAGGTAGGAAGGTAGATAGATGGATAGAGAAGATTAGATAGATATAGATAGATTTACAGATATAGATATCCCTCCTCACCACCACTTATAGGGGCACTAGGTCAGCTACATCCTTTGACCTAACATCACAGCTCTTGTCAGGGGGCACACTTCACACAGCTTCCTTCTGCTAACAGCTGTTTTGATTTTTTTTTTTTTTTTTAACTGCTTAGGCCTGAAATTGGGAATGAGACCTTTCTATTACTAGGTTCTTCCACATTCCTATAAATAGTTTCTCAATTATACTATCCTCAAATTGCCTTAAGTGCAAGTACCATTTGATCCCTGCTAGGATTCTAATTGTTTCACCTCTTTTATTGGTAAAAATATAAATGAAAGGAAAAAGAAAAATCACAGCACTATTGTTACAGTTTCATAGTCATTTATTTATTAACAAAAAATTATTGTACAAAATGTATTGACATTTTTTGTATTGATATATTGATATATTTGGGGGGCCAAAGTGGCCCATGTATTTGAAGTGGGCATGAATAGATCCAATACTGGCCATAAGCAAATTGTGAAGGCAGGAAAAACTATGCCTTCCAGTCTTTTGTGAATGAAAAGCTTCTAAGTCTCATTTAGCAGATAATCGCCTAATTACTATAAAACAAAACAGAAAGTAAATAGAATGTATATATCTTCATTTGATGTTAAAATTATTCTTTAAAATCAGTTACATTCTGTATGTGTAAAATATGTTCTAAAGCATTCATGTACAATATTTGAGACCAAAATCTCATAGATGAACATGTGGAATGATTTTCTTTCTTTCTTTTTACTCTGTAGTTATTTATAGGGGTTCCTGGGTGGCTTAATCAGTTAAGCATCTGCCTTCAGCTCAGGTCATGATCCCAACATCCTGGGATCAAGCCCCACATCTGGCTCCCTGCTCAGTGGGGAGTCTACTTCTTCCTCTCTCTCTGCCCCTCCCCACCCCTGCTTGTGCTCTTGCTCTGTCTCTCTCTCTCCCTCTCAAATAAATAAATAAATAAATAAATAAAATCTTTAAAAAAATGGATATTTATAAAGAATAGCTTAGGAGATGGAGATGTTGTTAAACAAAATGGTGAGATCGCCATTTTCACAGAGCTTCTATTTAGATGAGACAATATAGGCAATCAATCAATCAGTCATAAGTAATGTTAACTTCTGTTCCTAATTCTTTAAGAGAGTTATTTTAAGAACAGAAAAGTGACCAGTGCAGTAGGAGCACAGTGAATAAGAGCACATTTAATATTTTAGTGTTTTCTTCCACTTGGCTCCTCCATAACTGTTTTTGATGCCGATAAGGCTTTGGCATCCACTCAATGGGCCTGAAGATCTGCTCCCAGCTGGGCTGAATGTCTATTCAGATTTGAGTGTATGTTGGCACCGAAAGATGTGAGGCTGTCTTCACAGTGAGCTTCAGGGAAAACACGAAGGGGCTTTTGCATGGTGTCAACTGTAGGATTCCTGCAGAACGAGGACACCTTATGACATCAATATAAATAGCTGCAAATTGACAGCTGGTACCAAGTAATCAAAAACAGGTGGCTAAATGTGAACTGAAATGTGATGGTGATTATTGTATTTTGAAGGTACAGTCTGTGAATCTTTCTGTGTGTAATCAGGATGGCTATTTGCATTATAAAAACTGTAGGCTTATTCCAAACCATATCTGTGACTTCACCAAGTCAGCTTCCATACTTGCTTATATAATTTCAAACATCTGCTCTTTTACACATTGATTTAAACAGTCATGGAGAACCAACTGTGAGTTCAAAAATGGTCTTTTGAAAACTATTATAATTGTCCTTATAAAACACAAATGGACTCATCTAAAATAAAATATGTATCACTCTTTCTGTTTGATAAATGGGCTACATAAGAATATGCTACTTAATAATTACCACTTACTTATTTCAAGTCTATCATCTGCTTTAAGTCTAACTTCAACCTTACACTTAAATAATGTCACTAAACAGTAGTTTATTCCCTTAACAATGGTCTGTGTCCAAAACAATCTTTTAAAAATATCTTTCTCTTCTCTAACAAAGTGTTCTAGATGACTAACTGAGGCTTACTCTTGAGAATGGAGATCTTGCTATTTATGGTGTTCTATTTTTTTTATCCAAATAAAACTTTATTACACATCAAGCAATTGACACACAAATTGTGAACAGAGTATAGAAATTACATTGGACATGTAGATATAAATCCAACACAATCCTTTCTCAATTTTTTTAAAGCCCAAGGTTTTTTTTTTCATTTTTATCTCCTTTCCAAGTTAATCACGCATACTGAAAATATGAATACTTGCTTGTTATCTTTATTCTTCATTTCCCAGTCACATCTCAATGCTCTCTTTGCCTTGTGCTCCCAAGTATACATGGGATTCACTATCCCTTAGTTCAGCCAATACCTGCTAAATACAATGGATGGTCTCCATCCACTACGCTCTCCTGAAGCAAGCCTGTATGTCATCTGCCCTTATATTTTCTTTTTAAAATTGTGTATTGATGTAAAATTTAAATGCAATGAGATGTACTAACCTAAGTGGTTATTTCTTTGACAAATGTGTAAATCATGTAATCAGCAGTCCAATCGAGATAGAGAATACGCTCGTTACTCCAGAAAAGTCTTTCATTCTTCTTTCTAGTTAAGCCTCCTTTCTTAGCCAGTGGTCTTGTTCATTCTTAAATAATGCTTATTAGTTCTCTCTCTCTCTCTCTCTCTCACACACACACACACACACATTCTCTCTTGTTCTC
This sequence comes from Ursus maritimus, assembly GCF_017311325.1. Taxonomy (NCBI): domain Eukaryota; kingdom Metazoa; phylum Chordata; class Mammalia; order Carnivora; family Ursidae; genus Ursus; species Ursus maritimus. The sequence goes on along the minus strand of NW_024423453.1, from coordinate 49,060,649 downwards.
TCCCTCCCTCTCTCCTTCCCTCCCTCTTTTTCTCTATCTCTGCTATCTCTCTTTGGTCATTTCTGTCAGAGATTTAATCATTCCATTAATGTTTCAAAAGAAATAACTTTTGGCCTTTAAATTCTGTTATATTGATTTCTAATTTTTGATGTTTACTTTTATTATTATTTATTTTTTCTACATACTTTAGGTTATTTTTTCTTTTTTCTAGGTTTTTTTTTTTTTAAGATTTTATTTATTTGACAGAGAGAGAGACAGCCAGTGAGAGACGGAACACAAGCAGGGGAGTAGGAGAGGAAGAAGCAGGCTCCCAGTGGAGGAGCCTGATGTGGGGCTCGATCCCAGATCACTGAGATCACGCCCTGAGCCAAAGGCAGACGCTTAATGACTGAGCCACCCAGGCGCCCCTCTTTTTCCTAGCTTCTTAAGGTGGAATTATAGCATTGAATTTAAACTTTTTCTTTTTCCTTATATAAACATTTAAATATCTAGTTTTTTCCTATAACCAAGAATACTAAGATTCCTAAGTAACAGAACTTATAATAGCTAAAACAATCTTTATAAAACCAATAAGTTGGGAAAATGATCTTACCTTATATTAATACTAGGTGGCAATGGCAGAGCAACAGACACGTATACTAATAGAACAGAATAGAGAACCCCCCCCCATACACACAAAGTTCAACTTAAACCTCACAACTATATTTAAGATGTAAAACTACAAAACTTTTAAGAAAAAAAATTAGGTAATAACCTTCAGGCCTTAGAATTTAATAAAAATTTCTTATACTCAGATCAAAATCATGATCCATGAAAGAAAAAAGTGATAAATGTAACTTTATAAAAATGTTTTAAAAAAATTTCTAGTCTAAGGAAGTTCATGGGACCAGGATAAAAAAATACAAATTACAGAGTGGCAGAATATATTTGCAAATTACATATCCAACAAAGACTAGCATTTAGAAATTCAAAGAATGCTCAAAATTCAACAATAAAAATAAACAATCTGATGAAATTTTAAGATAGCAAGATATGAACAGACATTTCACAAAAAATATATACAAATAAACACATGAAAAGATGTTCAGCATCATTAGTCATCGGGGACATGCAAATTAAAACTGCAAGGAGATACCACTGCAGACATATCAGAATGGCTAAAATAAAAAATAGCGACAACACCTATTCTGGTAAGGATGCAAGAAACTTGGATCACTTACACATTGTTGGATGGAATGTAAAATGGTACAGCCACTCTAGAAAATAGTTTCGCAGTTTCTTATAAAACAAAATGCCTAATAACCATATATTACGGACTGAATGTTTTTATCCTTCCCAAATTCATGTGTGGAAACCCTAACCTCCAGTATGATTGCATTTGGAATTGAGTTCTCTAAAGACCTGATTAATGTTAAATTTAGAATGGAACCCTGATCCAATAAGATTAGCGTTTTTATAAGAAGAGACATCAGAGAGCATGCCATTTCTCTCCTATGCACATATACATATGAGCACACAGTGAGAAGATAGCCATCTGCAACATAAGCCGAGAGCTTTCATCAGACCACAATCCTGCTGGCACCTTGATTGTGGCCTTTCAGTCTCAAGAAATGTTAGAAAATAAATTTCTGTTGTTTAAGCCACCTGTTCTGTGGTATTTGTTCCTACAGCCTTAGCCAACACCATTTAACCCCACAATTGCACTGTTGGTCATTTATTGTAGAGAAATGAAGCTTATGCTCACACAAAATCTGTACACAAATATTTCAGCTTTATTTGTAATAACCAACAACTGGAATCAACCCAGATATCCTTCGACAGGTGAATGGTGGAACAAACTGTGGTCCATACATACCATGGAATACTATTCAGCAAAAAAAAAAAATGAAGACAGAAACTTGGATAAATCTCCAGAATAAAAAACAATAACAAAAACAAAAAGAACTTAAACCTTAAATACTGCAATATTTTTATTCATATAACAATTTTAAATGATGAAATTTTAGAAATGGAAGACAGTTTTTGTTTGCCAGAGGGTAGGTTTGTGTTGACTGTGGTGATAAACTGCATCACATGGGATTCTTGTAGTATTGGATCTGTTTCTTGTCTGGACTGTGGTAGTGCACCCGTAACCTACACAAGTGATAATATTGCATAGTATTTATACACACACACACACGTGCACACACATGCACGCCTACATAATTATATGTAAGTGTAAGTAAAACTGATAAGAACAAGTAAAATCTGAAGAAGATAGGTGGACTGTAACAGTGTTAATATACTAGTTGTGGTATCATACCATAGTTTTGCAAAATGTTGTCAGTGGGGGAAATTGGACAAAGTACACCAGGGATTTCTTTATTATTTATTACAAGTGCATGTGAATTACAATTATCTCAAAATCAATTTCAATTAAAAAATAAAGATTGCGTGGCTCTATGATCACTAATTGTCCCATAAAGTTGCCCTTCAACAACAATTTGTAAATATAGAGAACTAGTTACACATCTATCATCAGTACGAGGGAGGTCTAGGTGAAAGGGTTTGGATGTGGAAAAATTTTCAAAGTAAGGAAGAAAGTTTTGAGAAATTTAATTTCTGAATGATTTGAGTTAGAGGATTTCTCTTTCCCTTTCTGTTATTCAGGGAAAATTTCCTGTTGGTCGGTAGAAAAACGGCAGTTGTAGTCCAAGCCATGGGCTACATGGTGGTCCAAGGTGGAATACAGTTTGAAAAGAGGTTTAAATTTCAGAGTGCTATGACTGGTAAAGTGCAAGTAATGCTGTGTAAGTAAATGCTGAACATCCTTTGCTTGACAGAAAGCAAAAAAGCAAAAAAGCAAAAAAGCAAAAAAAAAAAAAAAGTCCTGATGTGTAACCTTTGCTGAGAAAACCTTGATTTGTAACCTTTGCTGATTTCATTTGTGTAAATATTCCCACCATGGCCAGTTTTAAGCTACCAATGGGTTGTTGTTACTGAACTGTGGGAAGAAATGTGAACAATTGACTCTTCTAATCTGGTAGGAGCTGGCTCAAGCAAGAAAGAATTAATAGAAGTAGAAACAAGGTACTTTCAGCAGTATGGTGAAGAGGTAGCACAAAACTGAGGATCTGGTTCAATGATGTCCCTACACGTTTGCAAAGCTAGAGATGATTGCATGCAAAAAGCCTTTGGTTACAATTTCCTTTTTATTGAACTTGAGTCTGAAACAAGATGAATCTTTCCCATATGGCCCCTTTTTTATTAACGTTGCACATGTTTAAAGAGTGTAAGAAGACTCTTTACCATTACTCAAAAAACTTCCAAGTTCATTTTGATAAAGGAATACTGCCTTCTATTAGAGCCAGTTGAGAATGACTGATTTTTCCCCATATCTATGGCTTTATATATAACTTGCTGTAAAAAAAACAAATAGACAAAAGGAGTTATGGATCAAAAACAAGATTTTTGTGCAGTAGAAACTGAAGAGTCAAGAAGCACCCTCCTTTTAAACATAAGAATAGTACATATCTATATATATATATTTTTAGGAAATACAAATTTCTTTCAATTAGTTATATTTTTATTCCTCTGACTTCATTTTATTTTCTGAAAATGATGAAGTGCTATAATTCATTTTTAATTTTCTCTATCTCTCCTCTTTTTTTAAATATTAACTTTCTCTAACTCCTATTCTCTGGGAAAAGTTTTACTCCTTTGCTCAATTTTTCTCTCTCTCTTTTCTTCTCCCTTTATTTGCTCCAGCTCTCTTTTTATTTTCTTTCTCTGCCTTCATTGTTACTGAAAAAAGGGTTTGTTGCAAAGGTAAGAGTGGAAAAAAAAAAAAAAACCTGAGTAAAAAAACAGAAGAATGCAATTGTCTTCTACATAAGCCTTGTATCTTCCAACATAAATGCTAACCTCTTATTCTAAACATTTTTGTATTTATTCAACTCAAGTCCACTATAATTATCAATGAAAAAAAAGTTACTCAACACAGAGTAGGAAAGCTCTGGGCTCCCTTTCCCTCACTAAACCACTGATTCAACAATTCAGAGATAAATTTCCTTTGTGCGAAATCCAGACTTGAAATTGAAAGGCTCCTGCACACTGAGTAAATGTGAAATTAGACTAACCAAAAAAGGTAGGGAGAATTAGCAAATTGTCTTTCTAGGGTCCCTGTCCTTGTGCAGCAACATAACATCAGGAAGAGACCCCCTAGCTCCCAGGTCCTCCCAGAGGTGGAAGGAGATCCGTTTGCTTGTTTGGCACCACAAACTTTCCTTATGGGTTCCTCAGAGGACTGACTTCTATCTTACCCTCTTGTAGTTCTGATGGAACCTGCATAGTCTAATCCCTTGGGAGAGAATGAAGACTGTGTCTTGGGGTAGTAGAAGCCATGCATACTCCATTCTGTTCAGCACAGAGCAAGCAGATAAAAAATCCTAGTTCTCAGCTTCTCCCTGGGGAGAGAAAGAGGTGACCATGTCACTTGTCTTGCCAATTTTGGAGCTCTGATAGTGCCAGCACAATCTAGCCCTACAGCAGCATGGGAGGGGAGAGTCTATAGATCATCCTCACCCTCCAACAAGAGCCCAGGCACCCACCCCCATCCCTGCCCTGAGCACAGAGTGAACAGACCAAAAAAAAAAAAAAGTCCCAGCTCTCATCTTCCCCCCGGGGAGGAGAGTTGATCAATGTGTCTAATATACTGCTTTCTCCCGGACTCCCCAAAGAACTAACACCAGTCTTACCATCTTTACTGTTTTTGTGTTAACAGAAGAATGTAAATAACCACTTATAAATTTGTAACATAATTTTGTTAAGGTTTTTGAATATTTTAATAGCACAAAAGTGCCAAACAACTTAATATATTGTGAGAAAATATTTTATTATAAAATAATTTTTCTCTAAAAATATGAGGTAATCCAAAATTGAAACCTCAAGGTAAAGAATTGCAATAGTAATAAAGTATATGCTTAATATAAGTAAATTGTAATTATAAAGTAAAATATAAAAATAATAATAAATATTAATATTCTAATATTTAATAACAAATGTTTACTATATTTGTAAACATTATTAATAATTTAATCATAAATATGTACAGTAAATACCTAACTGATAAAATATTTAATAAATATAATGTTTAGTAAAATATTAACTAAAGTGACTATATAAATATATTTTAAATTATAAGCAATGCAATGAAGTAAAATCATAAAATAGATGATATATGTGTTTTATTCATGTAATCAGTAATTGAAACAAAATGACTGAAACAAAAATTGAAACAAAATGAAAGCAAAATGACACTTTGCTTCAAGGTGCAATCTTTATGTGGAGTAATACATTTCCTAACATGAACATTTACTTTATTTAATTTTGTTAATTTTTCTTTTGGAGTTTGTAATGTACACATTTGCAAAAGAATGAGCAAATAAAACCAGTTGAAGTCCACTGTGACTCTATAATGTATACATATATAGAGAGGGAANNNGAGGCGGAAACTCAGATGTTTTCCTCCACTTCTTCAAGTGTGCCAAGACCAAGTCTCTTGGTATCTAGGGTTTCCTCTGGACCCCTGACCACACAGGGTAGTCATTGGAAAAAACATATGGGTTGCAATCATATGTAGCACAGGACCACATGATGACATCCCCGAAGAAATAACATCATTTTCTGAGTGACCAGTAATGATTAGTTGTATTGTATTCTGAGACAATGCTGTCTTTATTACATTGTTCACATCCATCCAATCCAGACCTAAATTACCACTCTCATTAAGTCCATAATACTTCCCATTTTTTATAGTAACATTTACTTGACATCTCTGCATCACTCAAAATCTATTCTACTTTTCTGACATTTTAAATTTGTTATCTGTATTTCTAGTTAAATTTTCATGGACAGATGTTTAATTACTCTTAAGTAGTCTGCAATTTATTTTAGAAAGAATATTATACTTTATATTTCATATTTACATTCATTTCTAGGCACTTAATGATACTATTGTTTGATATAAGTAACCAGTTCTGAGGAAAGATGATAACATTCACCAATGTCATCTCAATAATCTTCTCTTAGATGAATGAAATTTAGAAATAAAAAATATTCAATAAAATTAAAATTTTTCATACATGTAGTTATAGAGAGACAAACACCGAAACATATGTAGTTTTCCATCTTTATCATTATTTGGTAATATCCAGAAGGTAGTATTATTTTAGCTTTTTGTTTGCTTACTTGCTTATTTTGCTTTACTTTTAGTCTGTAATTTTCCCTGAATTATTTATTATTGTTACGTGTGTGTGTGTGTGTGTGTGTGTGTGTGTGAATCCTGGATATATTTTATTCAATCCACACCTGCTTTCTAAAATAAAAAATAACACGTACAAAAAAGGGAAAGAATTCTTTTAAGCAGATAAAGTCATCAAGTAAAATAGTTAACATTCTGTGACTTCCATAATGATATATTAGTATTTCTCTTATTGACCCTAAAGTCAATAATATATGCATTTTAAAGATGAAGAGGTATTCATAATTTCAGGTTGGTCAGTATTGCTTCTATGTGTAGATAAAAGGGTATTAAATGCATAATGGAGAAAATACATCCATTTCATTGGCCATAAGATGCCTTTTTAACCATATTCATAGCTTGCAGGAAAGTTAACTATTATAAAATATTTTTGTTTTTCTTTATGGTATTTCAAATATTGGGGTTTGTTGTGTAATTGGACTCTTCTTCATGAATCATAGATATACAAAGATAGACAGGACCTCACAGATTAAATAGTGTGAACTTTTTTATTGACTAATGATCTGAAAAGACTTTGTCTAGTTTAAAATATCTTGTCTAATTTCTTTATTTCAATTCCTGACTGTCTCTTCACCTAAAACTAATGCAATGCCATCTGCTCCCCAAATCCACTGAAACATCTTTCCCTAATTTCACAGGCATCTTATTTAGTTACGATATAAACCAGGCATTTTTCAGAATTGGATTGATACAACTTTTTATAGAATTTGAAATTCAAGCACCCTAATATCTAGAAATTCTCAATGGTGTTATTTTCCATGTTGCCTTTAATGTTTCTTTCACTACATCTTATTCTCTTTCATGGGCTCCTGTATCTTTTCCTTTGGTCTTAAGAAAGGGTCTTTCTCAGATATCTTATTTAGTGCTCTTCCTTTCCACAATTTACTCGCTATTTGGATGACCTCAACATCACTTTTGTTGAGTTCCAAAGAATTATCTATTCATTTTATGCCTTATCCTCAAATAAATAATAATTTTCTCCGTGACTTCAATTAACATTTACATTTTAATTAACTCTTATTGAAAATTTGTCCTGCGCTTCCAGGTTCATAGGTCTGGCTACGTATTTAGCACCTGCAGTTGGACGTCACACAGACCTCAAACTTAGTAAATCCAGAACTGACTCAGTACCATTTCTCAAAAACTGTCCCTCCTCCTTTTTTTTTTTTTTGTATCTCAAAAAATGAATCAATTTCTACTCGATTATTCAAATCAGGAAGTAAGAAAATATTCTAAATTCGTTAAAAAAATTCTTTCTGACCCTTAAACATATCATCATTATATTTTTACATGTCCAGTCTCACCCTTTTTTTTTATTTTATTTTATTTTATTTTATTTTATTTTTATTTTTATTTTTTTAAGATTTTTATTATTTATTTATTTGACATAGAGAGAGACAGTCAGCGAGAGAGGGAACACAGGCAGGGGGAGTGGGAGAGGAAGAAGCAGGCTCCCAGCCGAGGAGCCTGATGTGGGGCTCGATCCCAGAACGCCGGGATCACTCCCTGAGCAGAAGGCAGACGCTTAACGACTGAGCCACCCAGGGGCCCCTCACCCTTTATTTTAATACCTGAAAAATGTTTCTAAAAAAACAAAATTTTACAATATCTCAAATATTCCTTCTGAACAGCCTATTCACAACCCTGCTTCTGGAGTACTTTTTTAATGTCCAAATTTGCTTATATAATAGCCTTACAATTCCATCTGCAATGCGATGCCATTTTAAAATAGCCTCCAAACTTCTTAGAAGAGCATATTAAGACTCTCCATGAACTCTCATTATCCACCAGACTAGACTCCATCAGTGGCTTCTACCTGAGGGATAATGCACTGTATGCAGGTGTAGGAATACATCTTACTCATTATCAGTTTCATGCATTTCTACTTGTATTCTGGCTCTCTGGTATGACAATCTCTCCTCACAAAATATACCACCACATTCTCCTATGTTACAGTTCGTTCTTTTAGTTCAGTTTTCATATTATCTATAAATTCTTCCCTTGTCTTTGCCCTGAGATGGTTAGTCATCCCCTCACCTGAAGAGTCATCAAGCCTTACAAATCTATACCATGCTTAAAATTGTCATAATACTATGTTGGTGTTCGTATTGGTTTGCTTATATGTGGAAATTTCCACTAGCCTTACTATCAAGCATCTTTCCTCTCTATATTACCTATTGTCGGCACATACTAAGAAGGAGGCATTAAGAATCTGTTGAATGTAGTAGTCTTAATATGACAATGTATCTTACTATTACCTAATCACTTAATAGGTCAATAAAGTCACAAGTCATTACTTTGCTGGTTTTTTAAAATATATTTTTCAGCAAATTGTCTTTAAAATGCTAAGAATATTTTTTGTTTTTTTTAGAATGGCATTATATATCTATTAACATACTATTCATAAATATATGTTACAAACACAATAGAAGTTACTTAATGAATGACATTACTTAAAGATATATTCTTAAACAGCTCTTGTTTTTCAAAATGAAAATCATGTGGAAATGCAAGTTAGAATAAAATATATTGGATTTTAATATATAAGAAATTTAACTCTATCTTTTGATCTCAAATATAATATAACTTTTTGGAATTATAACATATTTTAATGTTTTTATATAATTCATATGTACTTTCTAATAGTAGAGAGAATAATCCTAGAAATTTAAACCTTTCTATTTTATTTTCAAATTTGTATTATTTCCTCCTGAAAATGACACAAAAGAACACATTCAGGTGATGAAAATGTCAATTTAAAAACCAAGCAGATGGTGCTTGCTTGTCTTATCAGATGCATAATATGAGGTATGTTTCAAAGGTGGAAAATTGCATTTAAATGTCCAAATAAGAATTTACACTATGTCCACCAATTAGATATTTGGGAATGACTAAAAGAGCCAAAATGTTTCTTTATGTTAAGTCATGCAAGTCCATTTCAACTTTTGGAGAACGTGTAAAAATTGTTACTTTCAAATATGCTTAGCATCATAGCAATTTATTACCGAAAGGGACCCATACGTTATCCAATACCACTTTTCACCTCAAAATAACAATGCCGCATTGTAGGCGTCAGAGATATTTTAATGTTTTCCAACCTTATTACCCCCGTTCCAGCTTTTGGACATAACTCTGGTCAAACAATTTGAGGAAATGAAGATTGGTTTATTTATTGATTCATTCATTCACTCATTCATTTATTCATTTAGGTTTTACTTCAAGATTTTTTGAAGGCTTTAATATTCTAAAGTCATGGTGTGCCTGTTGAGAACCATACAATGACTGTTTCCCAAACATTGTTAAAGGGACACTTTTCATTTAATTTTATGTTTTGGAAACATATAGGAGCATCTTGAGTTTAACACTACTGCTACTAATGCTTTTACCTTATAGACAAAGAATCTCAAGACCAAAGACTTTTAAGACCTTCTCTAGACTACAAAGCAAAGAGAGAGGCTAGGATTCTCTTCACTCATAATCAAATGTCTTACCTACTACAAAACTATGCCTGCGAACAGTTTCAAGCCTATCAAAATTTTTAGTTTAAGCAGGTGAAAGCAAGCATGGTCAAGTTAAATGTTTTCAACAAAAAACAATAGACATTCAATTTTAAAATTCAATTATAGATCTCATTACTTTTAATTCTTACTATCCTCTTAAGAACTAGGAAAGTATATCATAACAGACAGCAAAATCTCTGGAATTAATTGGCAGCATGTTCATTTATTTTCAAAGCGCACATCTTTGAGTTTGCTAGCTGTTCTAAAAGGGCAAAAAAAAAAAAAGTGTCTGAAAGTAATTGGCCAATTGTTCCTTATACTGTAATTGACGGGCTTAAGTAACCATACTAAGAATTGTGCTTGCACAGTATCAGATGTTTTTACCTAAGTTAAATCTCAATGAGTGTTATCACATCAGCCAAAAAGTTCATGGATATTTATTCTTTATTTAATCAGTTGTATTTATATCATGTATATTTTTAAAACCATTCAAAACAATAAGATAATTCTGGAATTCTACTGGATCTTTGCTTTCTAGTCTTTATTCATCTCAAAAAATGCTTCTGATTCTAGCCTTTCACTGTTCCAAACTTAATTATTGCTCTTTCCTTGTGAACAAAATTGCAAAATGTGTTTGTTCCTTGTCATTGTGCATACAATCACTTAAGGAAAATTGGCAGGATGTATCTGAGATTCTGGTGCTGGGGTTTGAAGACAATCTGCATACGCTTGTGTAAAGGCAGGTGGCAAAATGTGAATCCAAAACTATATCCATTATGTTCATTTACTTTACCATTTAGAAAGCACAGATGTTAACTATATAACAACAAGGTGGTTTTTATTGTAATCACCTGCTGTTAGGGTCCCTCCTGGCACAGTAGCCAAATGGATTCTTGTTTCCTTCTCATTTACAAGGTGTTTGTTATTTGATGCTCAAAACAAAACTGGAAATTATTTTTCATTCATAAGAAATGCTTAAAACAAGATAATTTTGAAGAAAAATTGGTGTAAATTTGAATTGCATACTATCATAGTTAATTGTATACATTCATCATAATGTGATTTGTGTTGATTTTCAGCTTAAAAATCTTGTTCTCACTTGGTTTGTCTTTTGATTTGCTATTGTTTAGGCAGAATTCTTTCTATTCACTGACAATCCTGAAAATGATTACTTGATTCTTTTTTCCTTCAGCTCTCATCTACTAAACGGAAAATTTTAATATTTCTTTGTTTTTGCTATCTAATTAAAATTAATATTTTAAAGAGCTTTTGCTCTTAAATATCAGAATATATATAAATATTTAATAAAATATTTATATAATATGTTAAAAATATTATATATATATGCATACATATATTACAAGGGCTTTGTTCATTAATGTACTACCCAGAAGTTTTATCATCAAAGAAATAATTAATCTAAAATACAGAAAGACTGCTCCTAGAGGTAGCATCCACTTGCCTTCCCTCTCATCATCTCTAATGTAACTAAAGCTCTTTTAACTCTTTGTTCAATTTTCCCTCTTTGAAGCTAATGTATTTCTCAGGTATTCTAAATTCACCACCACTGACACCTACAAAGTACGTTGTTCTAAAAGTTCATTCCTCTCATTACTTCACTCTTCACCTGAGACCTGTTGAAGGACAGGGCTTCACATTTTGCTTTTACTATCACAGTCTTTGACATAACTTTGTACTGGAATTAGGCCTGTCCATAGCCAGGCCAAATCAAAATATTTGTCTCTACTCTCTATTGATTTCCCTTCCTGTTTGCATATATATCGAATTTATGAGAGGTTGTAAAAACTAACAAACATGTGTTGTAATACTGATATATGATAAATATAATGGCTAACATGAGGTAGATACTATTTTTGCATTGATCTATTCAATCATTAAGTACAAATGTATTGAACATCTACCATTTGCTAAATATAAGTAAACCTTGGCCTAGAAAAATTAATGATATATGACTCCACACTCAGAGAATATTTAGTCTAATCAAAAAAATCACAGATTCTAAAACTGTCAGATAACTTTTCTAAATGCCTTTTTTGTAGTTAAAAAAAAAAACTCCTCCCAAATAAAACATTAAAAAAAAAATAAGAACATTAATATGGCCCAAGAGAACCTATCAAATCTTCGTTGCCCTTTAATTAAACCTGTTTTCAATCAAATACCATTATTCAAAAAAATTTACGAATATATACATTTTCCATTTGTAAACCTTTTTTTTTTTTTTGGTAAATCAACCTTTGAATTCTAATAATTAAGAATCTTTGAAATATCATTGTATTAATTACTGAATGCTAGGGTGCTGTAACAAATAAAAATATTGTGATGACTCAAATATGATATAAAAACCAAAACATGTTTCTAAAGGACAAGTAGTTCTCCAAGTGGTAAACCAGGGTCTCGGGATTCTTCCATTTTATGGCTTCATCTTCAACATATGTCTTCAAAGGAAATGAGCAACAGGGATCACTTACAAGTCCGGAGTCACCACATATCACTTCTGCTCATTTTCCATTGCCTAAATCTCTGTCATTCAACCACACCACACTCCAGGAAACACTGAAAAATGCACACCCTCCATGAATCCAGTAAGAAAAAGAAATGGGTTTGGCAACGAACACAGGCAGTAACCTCTTTGATATTGGCCATAGCGACTTCTTTCTAGATATGTCTCCTGAGGCAAGGGAAACAAAAGCAAAAATAAACTACTGGGACTTTATCAAAATAAAAAGCTTCAATCAACAAAATCAGCATCAACAAAATCAAAAGGCAACCTATGGAATGGAAGAAGATATTTGCAAATGACGTATCTAATAAGGGTTAGTATCCAAAATATATAAAGAACATATAAAACTCAATACCCAAAACCCAAATAATCCAATTAAAAAATGGGCAGAAGACATGAACAGACATTTCTCCAAAGAAGACATCTAAATGACTAACAGACACATGAAAAGATGCTCAATATCACTGATCATCAGGAAAATACAAATTGAAACTACAATGAGATATCACCTCACACCTATCAAAATAGCTAAAATCAACAACAAAAGAAACAACAGGAGTTGGCAAGAACGTGGAGAAAGAGAAACTCTCTTGTAATGTTGGTGGGAATGCAAACTGGTACAGCCATTGTGGAAAATAGTATGGAGGTTCCTCAAAAAGTTAAAAATAGGTCCACCAATTGCACTACTAGGTATTTACCCAAAGAACACACAAATACTAATTCAAAGGGATGCATGTACCACAATGTTTATAGCAGCATTATCTATAATAGCCAAATTATGGGAACAGCCCCAGTGTCCATCAAGTCATAAATGGATAAAGAAGAAGACACACACACACACACACACACACACACACACACACACACACACCAGGAATATTACTCAGCCATAAAAAAGAATGAAGTCTTGCCATTTGCAACAACATGGATGGCTCTAGAGAGTATAATCCTAAGTTAAATAAATCAGTCAAAGAAAGACAAACACCATATGATTTCACTCAGATGTGGCATTTAAGAAACGAAACAAATGAGCAAAGGAACAGAAAAAAAGAGAGAGAGAGAGGCAAACCAAGAAACAGACTCTTAACTGCAGAGAACAAATTGATGGTTATCAGAGGGGAGGGGTGGGGGAATGGAGGAATAGGTGATAGGGATTAAGGAGGGCACTTGTGATGAGTACTGGATGTTGTATGGAAGTGGTGAATCACTATATTGTACATATGAAACAAATACTATACTGTATGTTAATTAATGAGTTTAAATTAATACTTAAAAGGTTTTAAACAAATAAATTTAAAAATAAAATAAACAGCTATTTGTTATGTGTCTCAAAGACCTGTTTCCCAATTGAAATGTGTGTGTGTGTGTGTGTGTGTGTGTAAATAATATTAAACTGCATACATACTGGAATTAATCCTTAAAATATACCTATTTGAATACTGAAAATCACAAGAAGTTCTTAATGGTGATTCTGAATTTCCTTCTTTTCCTTCCTTTGTTTTTATTGTTGTTCTTCCTTAAATATGGGGGGAAGGATATGTAATAAATCACTTCCTGTATTCTTTAACTTCCAATAATACTCTGTAATCTTATTTCTAAGTTATAAAATATTTATATCAGTCGATCCTACTCAAAACAGTAGGCAATGTAAAAGGAAAATTCTGGTTAATTTTTGTAAATAGTTTGCTCCTCTTGTTATTGAGAACAACTTTTGGCAAGCATCAGGAGATAAATATTTTCCACTTTAAAAACATCCCATAATAGAGTAAAAGATTAAAGACTCCAGCACTTCACTTCAGTGCCCCTTACAGAAAAATGCTCTATAAGTTTTAAAAGTACTCAAATGACTCTACTTTTTTTGCATTATGACCCAAAAAACCCCCAAAATATTATCAATTTTTGATATAAACATAACATTTTGAAAAAATAATTGACTCAGAAGATATGAACTAAATTTTCATCTAAGTTACTATTATTGAAATCATAGATTTCTTATGCCAACTTTATTAGAATATGATATTTATACTTAAATTTGAAAGAAGATTGCCACAGTTAAAATGTATTTTAAAATGATCAAAACTGATTTTTGATTTCCTTTTCTAGTCCAAAATTTCCTTCCATCTGATGCAATAACTTGAAAATAAATTACAGTGTATCTGATTGATGTACTTTTGCTAAAAAGGTCACAACTATTTTGGAATGCTTGAAATTCACCGAGAGAGAAAGATAGATGATAAAAACTGGAAACTGAAGATTAATTTTGAGAAACTGTATGCCCTCTTTATGTTAGTTATACAAAATAAGATTTCAGGGAACTATCTCGACTATCATTGCATAAAATAAAGGGAATCAACTCAGAGAATGTATTACCTGTTGTTTGCTGAATAAGTTATTTGACAAAGAAAGCTATTGCTTATTTCCAGTAAACATTTTAACTCTTCATGAATACTAAAAAATTCTAGTCTTTCAATTCTTATAATGAAACACAAAGAAATGTTTTCTACTAAAAACATTATTGAGTTTGTAATTATCATTAGATAAACACATTGCTTCATATATTAAAATATAGAAAAGTAAAGTTAATAGTATATTTTATTGCAGTAGGCAAATGAATGCATGTGTACCACAGGCATTGCTATTCAGAATGGTTAAATTATACTATATGTTTTTCTTTACTTCAGTATACGCATTGTTTTTTTGCCTTTCATCATTAAATAAAGCTTTTATAAAGCCTCAGGTGTGTGAGGAACGCAGTAATTACTCAAGGTGGTCCCTCCTCAAAAAAAAAAAAAATTCTAGTATATATGGAAATTATACTTTTCTTGGAAAACCAAATATATCCAGCAAAAATAATAGGTAGACAGATAAAAAGATACCTATCAGTAGATATAAAAATCATATGGCAATGGCGGTTGTTGTAATTACTGGGCAGGGGTTCTTCATGTTTGGAGCAGTTCTCATTAGCTCAAAATATACTGAAATTTTAGAAGGCCTTCGGAGAAAGAGGGATAATTCCTTGACTAGTAAACAATGCATTATTTTAAGATTTGTAATGCAAACTTGGATCAGAATATTTGAGAATTTAAAAATAATTCTGATCCAAAACCCTTTCATCTGAAAGTAAACACACACACACACACACACACACACACACACACATGAGTCCTTCACATTTAATTTTCAGGTATGTTCTGTGGTCAGCATCTTTAAATTTCTATGAAATTTGGGAACGGTGTTTTAAAAATACATTTAACAAGGGGGGTGGGGGAATGGGATAGGCTGGTGATGGGTAGTAAGGAGGGCACGTATTGCATGGTGCACTGGGTGTTATATGCAACTAATGAATCATCGAACTTTACATCGGAAACCGGGGATGTACTGTATGGTGACTAACATAATAAAAAAACATTTAAAAATTAAAAAAAATAAATAAATAAAAATACATTTAACAAAACTATTCAATAAGTATATGAAACAATTGTAGCAAAACCAATAAAATAATGAAATTCAGCAATCTTCTAAAACTATATATAGAAAATGGGTTACTAAGAAATATACTAAATTATGTGCTGCATATATATTAATCTTTCAACAATGTTGAAACCATTCATATTTGAGGTATTAATGTAGTATAAAATGACTCCTATTTAGAAAAGTATTTTTAATAATCTTAATTGGATAACCAAATTGACTTAATTTCTTTGGGCATCTGAATAAACAGGTGTTTGTATTAGGATGAATATAAGTGACAAATAGGTCATGTTTTAGGACAATTAAATTACCAGAATAACAAAATAAAATAGTGCAATAAATGGTTGTTTGTATTCATGGAGTTAAAATTCTGGACAAATATTTTGCTATATATAGAATGATACAAAATGAAATGATTATTTTCATACCTAGAGTATAAATATTTACATAATTAAATATTATCTTTATCTCCAAGTTGATATGCAGTCAATGAAAAGAGGTAACATACTATTTTCCAGACATATGCAAATAGGTATCAGCTGAAATTATTTGTATTTCTCACATGATATTGTCAACAGTCCAAACTAAGACACCGTGCTTCCTCAGAGCATCCTATAGGAGCAGTGTACCAAAAGGAAATTCTGTTGTATATGCTAATTTTCTCTCTAATTTCATGGTTGTTTTCCTTCTCTACCTCCTCCCTTCTTTCCTTTCTTCCTTCTCCTCATATTTGTGCGTATTTATGTATTCACCCATCTTCCACTTTCCCAAACTTTCACTTTCTTTCCTTTTCTTACTTTTGTCTTTCACTGTCATATGCTCTTTCTCTGTTTCTCTCTTTTCTTCCTTACTCAATCGCTTGCTAATCTGCTTTTTCTTTGCACTCCTTTATTAACTCTTCATTACACAGAGAAACTTCTTTATTGGCTAGGTTCTTTAAATAAAATTTGTGTTTTCTATTTAACTAACATATAAAAAGAGAGGAAGAACTAAAATAAGATATACCTTGTACTTGAACTTTCTTTCTTTTTAGTTTTGTAAGGGTCAGTGATCTTGCTGAAAACTTTTTCTTTAATTCCCAATTCCTGATACAGAAAAATAAGATAATCATGATCTTATTATGTATAATTTGAGTATATTATATGTATATATATATGTATATTATATTATATGTATAATTAGAGTACATTATCTCCTCTATACTCTGCTAGCAGTGATTTTTAAGGAGGTCATATTTATGAAATACAAAATTTATGAAATACAAAATACAAATTTATGAAATACAAAAGCTAAAAATTTCAGTTTCTACAGCTGTTCTATTTTTGAAAAGACGGTGTTCTACAATGTACCAGTAGATACCCCATAAAATATTGGGTCCACTGGGAGATAAACACGCAAATAGCCATTCTCATTAACAACCTCAAAATGAAAGTTAAATTCCAAAGAAATTAAACAACTTTCTCATGATCACTGCATAAATGTGGCTGATTCTGAGAGTCCATATTCTCTCTCCACTAGAACATGGCACCTCTAGTAACATTCTACTTGTAACCAAATCTTTTATGTGTTCACAGTTTAGCATATTTAGTTAAATATGACCTTAGAGTGATCTTGTAAGATTCTAAAAAGAATCTTCCAGAATCTATCCCCATTCCCTTAATCTGCTCAAAGACCTGACAGTGTCCATGACTCATCTAAGCTCAACCCATCACTGACCTAAGATAAGCTTTTTACTGATTCTTACACTTCTAAAAACAGAATCATTTTTGGTAGGATTTGGTATCTTGTCTGGATGGAATTATTCCCTTACACCTAAACATTGACATCTATGCTTGAATAACCTACTTGAGATTGCATCATGAGCGGCATGAGGAACACTAACAAAGGTTGGACTCATCTTATTGAAAGATGTAGGATGAGGATCCTAGTGAAATATGCTAGAACAGAATTTCCCTTTGGTACACTGCTCCTCAGTGATGTTCTGAGGACTCATAGTATCTTAGTTTGAGGCTGCTAGTAACAAAAATATCAAAGTAAGTTGTTAAAGCAGAACAAAGTATATTTTTCTACTACACGTTTTTTTTGAGTGCTGGGAGGATTCGAGTCAGAATGCCAGCCTTAGAATTCAGTATCCCTGGTGAGGGACCTCTTTCTTTACAGACACCAGCTTCTTGCTATAGCCTAATATAGGAGGCAGGAAGGGGAGTGGGGATCTTTATAAGGGCACTAATCTCATTCTGGTGAGTCGCCACTCTTGACCTAATATCTCTCAAGGCTTCACCTCCATAAACCAATGACATTGGATTAGGGTTTCCACATATGAGTTTAGGGGAGGGAGATTACAAACATTCAATTCATAACACATTGTAACAATAGCTAACTATTAATGAGAATGTCCTGTGACTTGAAATAGTACTTAAAATCACTCAAAATACTAATTTCTAGTCTTCATTAGAACCACAGGAGATCGTTTTGTTTTCTTTTTAGTATTTTTTTCTTACTTTAGATGAAAAATTGGAGCACAAAGCAATTAAGCAGACTTCACACAAAGTCATATACCTAAAAAATGGCAGAGCTGGGTTTTTGTCCCCAGTGTGGTTCCAGAGCTCATACTTAGCTACCCCTTCATAGTACTTGTATAAGTACTTGACCTACTCTGTGATCAAGAAGAAAATGGAGAAAGATCTGTCTATGTGATCCTCTCTTGAAAATTCACGTTGCCCTTTTAAAACAAAAAGTCTCTTTACAGATATTTATTTCAATATTCCCCAAATATAGTTGTCCCACAAACTTTTTTTAATAAAAGCATATATTATTATTTTATAGACCTAATGTTTCCTAAAATACAATTTGAGAACAAATTTCTATAATATCTATCAAATTTTTAGCTACATTGTGATTTTATGTAGTTTAATATAAAAACAGAGGTTCTAGGATTCTGAAAGATAAATATTTCTTATATTTATGTTATATCCAAACATTTCCCAGGGATCATTGTCAAGTGTTACTTCAACATCTAACCCACTGGTTAGAAATACCTATAGGGCAGTAGTAGAAGTCGTTTTAGGAATAGGGATCCTTAAAGGATTTAACTTATAATCAGTGAGGCAGACCATGAGCCAATTGGTGATATTTATTTACTTTTGATAAATTTTATGTTTATATTTAATTCTTTATGTTTATATTTAATTCTTAAATATTTGATTGTAAGGCATATTGTATATAACATTAAATTTTAGGTGAATTGTTGTGTATGAAATTTGCTGATTTAAAACAGAATAATGGCATCTCAGTATAGTGTTGTGTCTGCAGTGGTTTCATAGATTAATGACATATTTTTATTTTTCAAGCTCTGTCTTGATTTTAACATCAAGTAGGATTTTGGGTCAATGTTTCATTTGTGATTTCATCTCCATGCTTTCAGACTTGTTGTACACTATGCAAAATTCACTCTCTTCTCAGTAGAGTCATTTTAAGATTAACTCCACAGCTTGTTTCAGCAAAAGCTGAGTGAAGGAAATTTAGATTCAATTGTAGTGTATGTAGAAAGTCCATTAAAATGCTGTCACAATGTACAAGTCACTCAATAATTCAAGTGCTTGGCATCTACGTGAAAGGAAAACATTAAAAAAATCTCACTATAAAATAATGTTATAATTTGATTATCCTGCAAGAAAATTCATATAGTTTATAATTCTTAACTCTTTCTAGTTTTGACTTCAATGAAATTGTACTTGTTCAATCATTTCTGGCACTGTGTTGTTCTGTCTTTGGGTCCTCCTACTTCTCACATTATTCCTTTATAGCCATAAAAATGTATTCTTCAAGATACTGCCCATATGTCTCATCCCCTCTCTATTTAGTGACCTTGTATTACCAATTTATAAAAATGGTGGAGGAGAGTAAAAATAGTTACCAAAGGTTTATGAAGATTAGAGGAGAAAATTCAAGTGAAATGTCTAGAAAGGGTTGACACAGTTACATAGTGAATGTTCATGCTTTCAGATGGTAGCTACTCTTGGTGTGGTGCATTGTTTTGTTGCTGTTATTACTTTGTTATTATTACTGGATGCTTATCAAGGGCTTAAATTACTTAATCTCAAAAGTTATAATTGTTTTTGTTACGGGTACATCTAACCACCTTCTCTAAATTGAGGAGTTTATATAAATTATTGTTATTATTATATAAATTATATATTGATTAGTCTTGTTATAATTAAGTAAATAAATTAAGTTTA
>NW_024423453.1:48988556-49037048 GCF_017311325.1 Ursus maritimus | reverse complement strand
CCCAGAAGTAGAATTGCTGGATCATATGGTAATTCTATATTTAATTTTTGGAGCAATTTCTGTGCAATTCTTTTACTTTGCTATCATACGCTTCTATTTTTCTATCGTCTATCTATCATTTATCACTATTTTTTTAGGCCCACATTATTTTAATTTTCTATCAACCTTTCTCAGAAGGTTATATCACTTAGATTATTTTCTTGTTTACACTGCCAAAAACCATAATTCATTTCAATATTTATACACATAGAAAATTGCTATAGCCTGATTTTACTGTATTTTATTTTATCTAGTTCTTTTGTTTCCCTTTTTTCTGTCCAGTAACCCCAATGTACATGTTATCTGTCCTCTTTGCCTTTTGATCCTTTTAATTACTTGCTGTATATTTACCTCCTGATTTAACTAGTTCTCATTTCTAGTCCAGTCCATCCAACATGGTCAGCACTTTTTTTTATTATTATTATTACATTCAATTAGCCAGCGCACAGTACATCATTAGTTTTTGATGTAGTGTTCAACAATTCATTAGTTGCGTATAACACCCAGTGCTCATCACCACATGTAAATACTCTTTTGCCTACATTCTTGACACCCACGCCTTATTGCCCACCCTGTACACTGATTGGCAAACTTTACCCAGGGTCAATAGGAGTTTCTATTTCCTTGTCTACAACCAAATGGGTCTACAGTCCTGTAGAACAAGGGTCTTTAATCTATGGCCCATGGTCTAAATCTAGCCTACCACTTATTTTTGCAAACAGGATTTTATTGGAACACAGCCATGCCCATTTACCTCATAAATAGGGATAGTATGATTGTCATTTTTCACTTTGAAAAAAAAGGATAATTGTACAGAAAGTATTTGGTCATATTAGGAACTGCTCAGTATATATTTTGGTGCATGATATTTTTAACGAACAGACTTTGAAAATAAAGTGTAATTGAAACAATTTAATAGTGAAAAAATAGGGTATGTAAAATAACTAATAACATTTCTGTGGTAGGTAGAATGTCTCCTCCACTTTTAAAGATATCCACATCCCGGGGCATCTGGGTGGCCCAGTCAATTGAGTGTCTGACTCTTGATTTAAGCTCAGGTCATAATCTCAGTGTCGTGAGACTGATCCCTGAGTCCGGCTCTGTGCTCAATAGGGAGTCTGCTTGGGAGTCTCTCTCTTTCCCTCTCCTTCTGGCCTTCCCCCAACTGTCTAAAATAAATAAATCAATCTTAAAAAAAAAAAAAAGATATCCACATCCCAATTCTTGGAATGTGTTAGTATATTATATGGGAAAATGAACGTTACCGATATAGTGATGGTTAGGGACCTAAAGATAGAGTCCCCTTCATTATCTTGATGGAGTTAGCTAATTGCAAGAGCCCTTAAAAGCAGAGAGCTTACTTTGGTGAGTCCAAGAAGAAGCCACAGAAGGGAACATCAGGGAGATTTGAAGGATAAGAAAGATTGGATGTGTTATTGATGGTTCTAAGATGTAGGGGGCCCCATGCACATACCATAGAGGAGGCCTTTGGAACTAAGGGTGACAGCAAGGAAACTTCAGCTCTCCAATTTCAAGGACTAAATTTGGCCAACATCTGCAAGAGCTCTAGTATAGAGCCTCTAGAAAGGAATGCAACCCAGCTGACACCCTGGTTTTAAGCCTTCAGAGAGGACTCAGCTGAACTACAGTATATCCAGATGTTTGACCTAGAGAAACTGTGAAATAATAAAATTTGAGTTGTTTTAAACTGCTGTTAGTAATAATTTGTTAGGACAGCAATTGGAAATTAACAAACATCTTATTACTATAATTGTCATATAACTTATTAATCAGTATCTTTGCATATAGAAAGGTATCTGTTCATGTAAAGTTACTTGTATGATAACAACATCTTCACCATCACAAATATTTTTTAATATTTTGAAATTTGAAACTGAAATTTGGCCATTATGGAGTCAGTAACAGAATATTTGATCATTAGTGTTTTACAGACTCACAGATATTAAAAGACTGTGCAGATTGTATATTATCTCTCTTCAAGAAGTTACAACCTATTAAATTCCAATGTTTTATTTATATGGGTCCTTTTAAATGGATTTGAAGCATGACTCTGAAGCTTATTATGCTAGAAGATTAATTTTACCCAGTTAATCAATCACGAAGTCAGTGATAAACACTGAGCACACCATGCACAGAAATAGAATAAAGGTTTAAGGAATTTTCAAAATGCCTTATGCAGAAATCATGTAGCATTCTTTTCAACACAGCAGCAAATTAATTCACTTCTGAATTTGTAAACCAACAAGTATAAAACATACCAGGTACTAGGATACCAGGAAGGCTCAGAGATCAATATATGTGTCTTCTGCCTTAATTTTCTCTGTAGATTCTTACCACAATAATAGAAGAAAAATAACTTTGCTCAGATAGTGAATTATTAAGTTTCCAAAACTATTTTCAAGCTATTGCCACAAAATATATTCAATCCTGCTATCTTCAAGTCTGAATCTCAGGAAGCATCTTTCTACTGAATAATGCCATGGACATCAGTAGTGATGGAACAGAATGATTTTTTTTTTTAATCTTCCCATCCACATATGAATGGAGTTCTTCTTCAATAACAACATTTGTATTCTTTGTCTCCTATGTTCTAGCAGCAGCAATACATGAATTAAAGACACTCTCTGACACATAGCGCTTATGAGGCTTTAATTTTTACTTACAATACAGCAGAGCATCTTAGGTGATGATCTGATAATAAAGATAATTAATACCATGAGATTTGGAAGGATGGAACATACAGGCTTAGCAAAACTACTTGTCTAATAAAGTTTATTATCTCTTTTTACCTAACTCAACGAATGGTTATCAGAGTATAGCAAAGTGAAAGTTCTACATCATTTCCCCTGAGTGCATTGCCTATCTTATCATTTGTCAGAGTCCTCTGGTTTGGAAAATTGTAAATGAGCTCACTGTGTTAGATTCAGAAAAATATTATCAATACACACACACACACACACACACACACACAGAGTACCATTAAACTGACTGGTTTTAGAAATGCTTAGACTACAGTGGCTATAATCAATGTCCTTGAGCTAACTGTTGCAGAGGGCAGTTAGCTTTCATTTCATGACCACAGACGACTTGTTTAATTACATAACAGAAGTAACATAGAAATGATGTGGCTGCATCTTCAAGCTCATGTGAAGGGAGAATCCAAAGAATCCATTATTTTCCTAATAAAGAAAATACAAAAGGTTAACCAAGATGGCCTTCTTTCAATGTAAAGACTAGCACAGCACCTAAGTCATTGCAAACGTATGAACAGACATGAGACTTTTTGATGACTGCATGATTGTATTCTACTATCGTAGACTGAGTACCATCATAAAGTAACACCCAATCCTTGAATACTGTGCAAACAAGGAGAAAGACATCTTTAAAGAATGCCATATCTTGCAGTTTACTTGCTGAGGAGCGGGAAGAACATTAGTACTGGAGGCACAACAGGAATCTCTTTTTAGTCTGTCTTTCATACATTTCAATCACAGCTCATCAGGTGTTCAGGAAACTTGATGGAATACCTGCCATGTAGAGACATTTTTCTCCAAAGGCTTTTATTATTATTCTTATTATACATACCATATTAGCTGGTAAGATACTTATAAATATTTATATATAACACAGTAATAAATGATATATTCAACTACAGTTTCACAAGAATGTATCAGTCATACTGAAAATCCTGATTACAGTATGTTTAAAACTGAATGCTGTGCTGGATAAGAGATTTTAAATCTGAGACCTAGAATGTCTGCAAAGAGGAGAGGATTTTGCTTTTCCATTAGGAACATGGAGTGATAAAACAGAAGGATCTCTTGATATTGCAGAAATGATTCTTTCTCATATTTCTCGGAGGGGGTTTTCCTTTAAAGAAAATCCCAGACCCCAGGAAAGCATAAATTGGAGAAAGACTGTCAGATGCCATTCATTTCTCCACAAAATAAATGTGCATTGAGTGACTACATAAACCTAAATGGTATCCCTACTGTTTGCCAATTATGCTGCATACCAGCTGTGAAAAGATTAAAAGGAATAATATAATTCATATAAGAAATGTATAGTTTGTTCACCACTCTTGTCCTCCCAGAAACACTCCGCCCCCCCTGCAAGAAATGCATGAGTAACAAAAATCTAAACACTAAGATATTTACAAAAGTTTTTCTTCTTTTTAACTGGGACTGTGAAAATGCTGCTTTATTTATTTTTCATCTCCATAATGTGACAAGTGTAGCACTTTTCATCACCTGATACCAATCCCTGCAGCTGCTTAATGGGACATATACACTGCCATTCATCATTATTTTCTAACAGTTCTCAGTATCTCCAAATTCCTATCCAATGAAACTAAAATTAATATATTCACATAGACTCTGATAAATGTATCAACTACTTAAAAATATGACCAAATATAGTTCACAATAGTCACTGATTCTGTTATTTTATCAGGGATTGTTTGGGCTCTTCTGAGAATTAAATGAAATATTTGTTTATATTAGAGACATTTATACTACCTGAAGAACAACCTATGATGATAATCGTGATTATGCAATTTATGCTTACGTTTTAAAAATTATTTTCTGCGGCATTTTCTGAATTAAAATATGACTAAAGCTTAAGAGAAGTGAACTTCTTAAATTTCTAATTACTATTTGAGTCACTTAGAAGTGCTAATTTATCAAAGTTTTATCCCAACAAAATCTAAATTAAAAGTTAGCATTACTTAAGAGGTAAAGAAATCAGGGCAATTTTGTCTCAATTGAGGAAAAAAAGATGGTCTTTGTATATTCATTTCCATCTGCCAGCTTGAAGATTTTCTTTTTTAAAAGATGCTTTTAAAATTTAAATGTAGTTTCCATGAAGGCTTTAAAATGTCCTTTGACATAAACACTGAAAGGTGAAAATTGGCCAGGCCATGTGGGGACAGCTGCTCACAGGGACAGTTCTAGCTCCTCCACTGTAAAGGAAGAAACAAGTGCCATCTGGAAATGTTCCTCTTAGTCTCATCTTGAAGAGGTGCTTCCCTCTGGCTTAGGCTGGTTTTGTGCATTATTCACTATATTTATCCCATTAAATGAGATTAATAATTAGAGGCAAGATTTATGACATAAGCCTTTTCTCCTGAACCGTTTGCTTAAAGATAACAGGTAAACTTTTTTTTCAGATCCTCAGAGATTACATCTAGAAGTTAAGCTTAGGAACAAACAAGATGAAGATAGGAAAGGGATTTTTATCTCAGGGCTAAAAGTAAAATGTATAATTAGTGCTTTAAAATGAGACATCACTATTTCAATAATCAGTTAGCCAGGTCTAATCTTAGCCTGTCTGTGGGGTTCTGTACTACATCTGTATGAGATGGTAATCTAAATTTGAACAGATGTCCTGAATGTTATGTCAATATTGGAATTGCTATTATGGCTATGAATCAATATTACTTTGTAAACATCCTTATTTTAAGAGGCTTGAATCATGGCACAGTGGTTAAATACACAGACTCTGGAGTTTAATTGCCTGATTTTATAACCCAGCTCCAGTATTCACTGACTGTATCTCTTTTGGAGACTTGCTCGACACCCTATTGGCATGGTTTGCCCATCCATGAAAGAGAAGTAAAATTCGTCTCATAATATAGTTGCAGGGATTAAATGTATTAATATTCAGTTCGAGATCCTGTAACATGATGAATATTCAATTATAATTGTTTGTTGTTATTCATGTATACATTAGGTGTTCCTTCCACATTTCCTTTTTGGAGTCAGGCAAAGTGTGTTGCACTAAAATATCAACTATGTGAACATAATGAAAAGTAGAGTAGAAAGTAAAGCCATTTGAGTCACGCGTCTCTTTGATTCTACTATTAAAATAGCTCAGGTAAAAAATTTCTGTTTTTTTCCGTGGATTAACCTTTGCAAACATCAGAACGTCGTAAAATAATATCTTCAAACTGCATTAATATCACTAGTCTCTATAGAAAATATTTGTAAATAGAGTATCAATTATTTTTTTATCTCTCATAGCTCACTCATCACTATGGTGATGTACTTTGTTTACATTAAAAGGAGAATCTAAATCTAACATTGTGGGAGAAGGAGACTGTTATATGTCATAAACTGTGATGAGCTCTTTACATATAATTTAATCATTTAAAAAATGCATGAGTTAGGTTTTGATATTACTGTACAAACTGAAGACCACTAAGATATAGAAAGAGCCAATGACTCACTCACGTGTCCACAGCTAGCATGTATTGGAGTTAGGTTCATAACCCAGGCACCTTGTCTTTTAGTAATTGAGAACACTCATTTAAAAATATATGGTCTCAATATCCAACCGAATCTAGGGTTCACCTTTTGGGTTTTCATTTGAGTTTTACTATAATGACTTCACAGCCCATTATAATTTCTCTCAGGTGTCTGGTCTCTCTAAATCCCACCCCCCTTCCTGGTGTGCAGTTTCCACTTTTCTTTCCCTTTCACACAGTTTAGAATTTCAAATTTCTTCAATGTGTTTTCTTTATTAACTCAGATTATTACCACAAAACACTTTTGCATTTGGCATGCCAGGCTACACACTAAAAATTAGGCTTAGGCTCTTCTCTAAAGTACTTAAACTTCCTGTTTTTTATATTTCCAAATGGGCCTCTTTTTTTTTTTTTTTTTTAAGATTTTATTTATTTATTTGACAGAGAGAGAGACAGCCAGCGAGAGAGGGAACACAAGCAGGGGGAGTGGGAGAGGAAGAAGCAGGCTCCCAGCAGAGGAGCCTGATGTGACTGCGCCACCCAGGCGCCCCCCAAATGGGCCTCTTAACTGGATTATATTGTTATAAGTAAAATCGGGTGTTTGTCAAACTTGAGTGTTCATCTAAATCACATGAAGAACTTGTTAAAACACAGACTGTTGGGCCATATACCTAGAGTTTCTGTTTGGTATGTATTCATTGGTGCTGAGAATTTGCATTTGGGCTACAATGGGAGTGACCACTGGTATAGACTAATACAGTATGTTTTAAAAATGCTTTCAATCGCTTTGTTCCCATGAATGCTGAGTACTTTTTTAAAATTATTATGAACATTATTTTTAACCCTCAACAAAATTCTTTTTTATTTTTATTTATTTATTTTTAAAGATTTTATTTATTTATTTGACAGAGATAGAGACAGCCAGTGAGAGAGGGAACACAAGCAGGTGAGTGGGAGAGGAAGAAGCAGGCTCATAGCGGAGGAGCCTGATGTGGGACTCGATCCCACAAAGTGGGGATCACGCCCTGAGCTGAAGGCAGACGCTTAACCGCTGTGCCACCCAGGTGCCCCAACCCTTAGCAAAATTCTAACTGTCTATATTAGTTAGGGACTGATAAAATTTTGATTCTAATACTATTATTTTTCCTTCTCCATTTTTTGGGGTGTTTCTATATTTTACAGACTAAAGGAAGCGTTAGTGGAACAGGAAGTTATAGTCGAGTTTGTCAGTTACAGATGTCTAAAGTCAATCATTATTATTTGGCAGGCTCTAAAGTAGCACAGACTCTTAGCCAAACTACCTAAAAGTCAAATTCTAAGTCTACCATTTCTGAAATCTGTCACCCTGATTAAATTACTTAACCTCTGTGTGCCACCGTTTCCTAATCTAAAAAAGGGAAATAATGGTAGCATCTATCCTATTTGGTAGTTTTAGTATCATACAGATTAATATATGAAAGGAACTTAGAAATATTTACAGTGAGGGATATAGGTGTTTTAACTTTTCTTTGATGGTGGTATTATACTTAACATAATGTCAAATATTTCGCTTGGAGAGTTTATTAACTGATAAGGTATGATAGACATAACCATCAAGGATCAAATGGAATTCAAATCTCTACATGTTTTGCATTTTTTCTGTATTTTTAATTCAACCATAATATTCCTGGAAATGTTATGATTAAAATATTTCCAATACAAAAGCCTTCAAAAATACCACATTAATAAAGCAACAAATAGGCTTTGCTACTTATGAGAAAATGCATTTCTTATTCTTGAGAGTATTGCATTCATTAAAAAACCTATTTCAAATTCTTTAATAAACACAGTACTTATAAAACAGCGCACAGAATCCACCTTTTGTTTTAAAAACCCATCTTTTCTAATAGTTCTTTATGTACTTTATAATTAAAATGTAATCATCAGAATGGATCAATTGTTTGGCCAAATATTTATTTCTAATTTTGTAGAAGACTTGTCATTTTTATGCAAGAATAAGCTAATAGTGCTAGTGTGGTAAAGAGTAGAGTTTTACCTGATTAAAACCCAATTAACATAAACAAACTATTCTAGGAAAGTTAAATGCTGTACTGAATATCATTAGGCAATTCCCAGAATGTTATAATGCCCCATTTATAAGAATTTTATTATGTGTATGGACATTTAAACAATTTGAGTGAAACATAATGCTTACTATGATCTTCAATATGCTTTTCGTACCATGACCCTGCTGAATAGACAATATGAAATCTTTGCTAAAAGAAATAGAGTAGCCAATAAGCAGATAGCTCTCAGAAATTTCAAAGTATCTGAACTACACTAGAAGTGAAATTAGTGAATTGATGAAAGGCAGGGCTGTCTCATATTATTCTGTTTTGACTTAATATAGAAAGGAATAGTAAGGCATTTAAAAGTTTTGAGCAGAAAAGTCACCTGAAAATGTTAATTTATAGATTAACAATAATTACATTGAAATTGGCAAGATTGAAAGTACAGAGGGTTGCAAGTTAAGCAGTTAAGAAATTAATGCTAGAACCAGATGAATGATAGAGTCCTAAGTTAACTTATCTACTAATATGGATGGAGAAATATAATAGAAATGAAGAAGGAAGGGTAGAAGAAAACTAATGTGATTAAACATTTATCTCCTCACCTCCTTAAGACTCCAATAAAATGAGAGTAAAATAATAATCCCATAAAAGAGTTGGGCCATTAATGAAAGAAATCTTAAATAAATTTCTCGAAGACATAGAAAAGAATAAGATATTTCTACAATATACATATATGTAAAATACTGAGGCAAGCACTAAAATAAAAAAAAAAAGAGCATATAAATTCCAAATCAGTAACAGGAAAATGGTAAAATAAAAACAAAACAAATAAACAAAATTTACCCAAAAAGAAAACATAGAAAAGCAAAACAATAGTGAGCCCAATAAAAGTTACAGAAACAAATTCAAAGACAGCGATCACCATAACTGTCTTAGTCCATTCGGACTGCTATAACAAAATACCACAGACTGAGTGGTTTATAAACATTTTTTTTTCTCAGTTCTGGAGGCTGGAAAGTTCAAGATCATGGCACCAACAGATTCAGTGTTTGGTGAGGGCTTCCTGGCTCACAAACTTGTTTTTTCACTATATCCTCAGAGGGCAGAAAGGGTTAATGAGCTCAGTGATGGGTACTAAGGAGGGCACATATTGCATGGAGCACTGGGTGTTATACACAAACAATGAATCACGGAACACTTCATCAAAAACTAGGGATGTACTGTGTGGTGACTAACATAATATAATAAAAAATATTATTATAAAAAAAAATGAGCTCAGTGAAGTCTCTTTTACAACAGCACTAAACCCATTCATAAGGGTTCCACTCTCAGGACCTAAGCATTTCCCAAAGGCCCTATCTCCTAATACCATTACATCAAATAGTAGAATTTCAACATAGGAATTTTGAGGGAACACAAACATTCAGACCATAACAATAATAAATATTAAGTGGTTTAATCTTACCAATTAAAAGAAAGAGAATGTCAGACTTTTAAAATCAATTGATATGAGATTAGGATGAATATAATACTGCCTTAAGGGTAATTGGGTAATTTAGGGCAGAGTTAGTAACTAAGGCTGTCAGATAAAACACAATGCAATATTTGGGAATATGGGTGCCAAAGGATTGTTCATTATTTATCAAAAATTCTAAATTAACTAGCTGTTCTGCATTTTTATGTCCTAAATATGGCAACCCTAGTATTAAGTGAAATGCTCATTTACTGCACTTTTGTTTTTCTAAAGGCTTTATTTATTTATTTATTTATTTAGAGAGAGAGAGATCATGTGCAGGAGCTGGGGAAGGGGCAGCGGAAGGAGGAGAGACAGAACCCCAAGCAGACTCTGTGCTAAGCGTAGAGCCCAATGCGGGGCTCAATCTCACAACCCTGAGATCATGACCTGAGCAGAAACCAAGAGTTGGATGCTCAGCCAACTGACCCACCCAGGCGCCCCTTATATACTACACTCTTTTAGTCATTTCTATTTTTCCTCTTTTCAAAGTAGATGTTAAGATATTCAACAAATATTTATGAAGCAAATAGGTATTAGCACTGAGGAAGGTAGTGAAAATACAAATATATATTTGTATACAAAACACAAATTTTGTATTTGTGTTTATGTGTGTGTGTGTGTGTGTAGAACGATAGGTACAGTTGTAGGTATAGTTTCTCCAATAAGCTGGTCTAAGTTTATCTGATAAACTAGTAAAATAGAAGCAATACATACAGTGGAAGAATAGGGGGAAAAAAGTATAACAACATATTGGTATTTAATTTATGACAATGTATTGAAATGTTATTTCGTATAAAACCTTGTTCAAGAACTTGTGAATGACACAAAATGAATCATAAATAATCCTTACCATCAGCATATCATAGTCCAAAAGAGGGGGAAACATGTCATGTTTCAAAAAATAAAAGGTAGGGGCGCCGGGGTGGCTCAGTCATTTAAGCATCTGACTTCGGCTGAGGTCATGATTTCTGGGTCCTGGATTGGAGCCCCATGGTGGGCTCCATGTTCAGCNGGGCGTCTGCTTGTCCCTGTGCCCATCCCTCTGCTCATGCTCTCTCTCTGCCAAATAAAATCTTTAAAAACTAAAAAATAAAAGGTAAAAAGTAAGCGAGCGAGAGAGAATTAGAATAAATGTGATTCATACAAAGTACTATAGAAGTTCAAAGGGAGAAACAAACTTAGGTCCCAGGAAGGGCCTCTATATTTCTGAGCCCTAGGGACTAGGGACATTGCTTAGGTTGTCCTCTAAGCTCAATGAGACTTAGAATGCAATTCATTGACAAAAGCATATTTTTCTTCAGCTTTACAAATTTAACTCAGATTTACCATTATTGCAATACACAAAACTCATAAAAAGCCCTGAATGCTCAAGGCATTTTCCTGTTGTATAAGCTACTAGACCCATCTGTGTGAAGAAGCAACTAGGAGATCATGGCCTCAATTTAGCACCTGAACTAATGTCATGACTGCTTTTCCTCTTATAGGGATATGGTTATAATCTACTTTATTTAAACTCTGAAACAGTGGTTCACCACCTTGGATATATGTATGACTCATCTGAAACACTTTTTAAAAATATTGATGCCCCGGCCCCACCGCAGATGGATTAAATCAGAGTTTGAGAAAGAGGCCCGGGCATCACTTGTTTTAATGCTCCTCAGGTGGCTATAATATGAAACACACTAAAAACTGCTGCTTCTGAGAGTCCTATTTTCTCATTTAGTATACCTTAAAAGCAACTTGAAGCTGTGCCAACAATACTCTTTGGGGTCTGAATTACCTGTTTGTCTAGCTTTCCTGACCATCTCCACTAGGCAAATGGCAGATTTTTCTTATGTTCACAAGTTAATATAATACCAAATTTACCCTGACTACATTTAACAAAATGCTTTCACCTAAAACAACCCCTTTTGACCAAGAGGTTACTTCAATAAAAGTAAAAGGTCTAGTCTACTCTTTTATGACAATAGAGAAAAATCAATGACTTTCCTGGGATATATGTGATATAACAGCTCTCCTTCATTCTGATACTATCCCTTAAATTTAAATAAAATATTAATTTCTCACACCATTTTGAAATGCATTTATATGACAAGTTAAAGGAGCTTTTAAAATTAAGATTTAAAAAATGCTGCTTTTGAATTCAGCGTTGAATATATCTGTATCTATGTATTTTTTTTTCTGTTTCCCAAAAACTCTACTCTCAGATTTCTAGAAAAGAGCCAAAAAGCATATTGATATCTATCTATACTATGCCATTATTCTATACATCGGGGTCAGCAAACTATGGCCCACCGCCTGCTTTTGTGCATAACGTTTCATTGGAATACACCCATAACCATTTGTTCACATATGGCCTATGTCTGCTTTTGCCCGACAATAACAAAGTTGAGTGGTGGTAACATAAATGGCATGGGCCAGAAAGTCTAAAATATTTATTCTCTGGCCCTTTACAGAAGAAGTTTGTCCAAACCAACCATAGATTTTTTTTTAACCATACATTACATCATTAGCTTTTGATGTAGTGTTCCATGATTCATTGTTTTCATATAACACCCAGCGTTCCATGCAATACGTGCCCTCCTTAATACCCATCACCGGGCTAGCCCATCCCCCTAACCCCCTCCCCTCTAAAACCCTCCGTTTGTTTCCTGGAGTTCATAGAGTTTTAAAAAATCTATTAAGATAACCTGAGATAACTATTTCCCTCAGATTGGTCTTTGATAATTCCTTTTAATAAACAAAAGAAAGAAAATGGATTATTTGTGAAACAAGTCTATTCCTCACTTTCTCTCTTTCACTTTCTCTCTTTTTTCTCTCCATCACCCATCTTTTCCCTCATCCTATTTGCTTTATCGTGTTATGTTGTGTTTTTTGCTTTTTTTTCCCCTTCTATGATACAATTTCCTATATTTCTTGGACTATTTAAAAAGCTGTACTTCCTCGGACTTTTAAAACGACTGCCATCTTTCCAGAAATCAAGTGCTGAATTTTCTTTGCTTCCCTTGAGATCTTTTACCGAGTTTGGGAAAGATCTTTTAAGGATGATTTAAAGAGTCATTAAAATAAAATAAAAATTCAGATCATGCCTCACATAGCTTTCTATTTAGTTTTTAAGCCTGGCAGAATTCCAAAAGGATGGGTCTCTCCAAGGGACCTGGTCCTGAATCAAGTATTGGGTACCGGCCAAAATGCTGGCATGGTTTAACACATGTTAAATATTTAACTCGTTATTTATGAGGGACCTAGGCAGATGTTATAATCAGTTCAAGGAAGCTAAAGAGCCACATACTTATATGGAGTAAACAATTGTGGAAACGCACTTACAGGTACACATGAGTATGGCTTTCTCCACAAAAGAGAGGAGAGAAATCAATTGAATCTCTTCCAGTCAGAATTCATTTGCAAGTCCATAGACAAGAATTACTTTTCATTGGTATCAGTTATCTACAATTTACAGAGCAGTAAAATATTTCAAAGGCAGTGAAAGGCTGAAGTCAGGTAACCCTGAAAGTCATGTTATAAATAATGAATAATTTTCCATTGGAGACACCTAATAATTTCTTTGCTCATTCCAAACTTATTTACCAAACTGAAGTACTAAAAATCAGTACGTGGCCTGAACAACATTAAAATCGTACAAAAGGAAAATCTTTAGACAGAAACTATATAAGCTACTGTTATTATTTTAATTATGGAGCCAAGACAAAACCAATTTAATTGAAGAAAAGAAAATATTACTAAACCATTATATATTTTTGCATTAGCATCTACATGGACATATATAAATATAGGTGTATGAATATTAATGCATGTTATCTTCAAAGAAAGGGTGTTTTTGTTTTCACTGCTCAAAACAGGTAACTAAATCAAGAAATTAAATACATAAGAGTTTTAGAGTTAATGTAAAGGTGAACATTATGGTTTTTCTTTTTCCTTAGAAACTAAATAGTCAGGCATTGTTTTATTTTTTTTAAGTATTTTATTTATTTATTTGACCCTGAGAGAGCACAAACAGGGGGAGCTGCAGGCTGAGGGAGAGGGAGAAGCAGGCTCCCTGCTGAGCAGGGAGCCCCATGTGGCACTCAATCCCAGTACCCTGGGATCATGACCTGAGCCCAAGGCAGAGGCTTAATGACTGAGCCACCCAGGTGCCCCCAGGCATTGTTTTTTAAAATATATTTATTAAATAATTATGGAACTCATTTGTAAAATGATTGTCTTTAAAACTAAGGTGTTTGTAATTCATTTGCATCTGAAAACATACATGAGAAAGACAACTACTTACATAACCCTCTTTTACTATTTATTCATAATGTGAAAATTAGGAATTTTACATCCCTATCAACTTTAGAAATTTCACACATTTAAATTTTTTTTCTTATGTAACATATTCATATCTCATATGCTTTTAAGTTGTAGCAAAATTAACTTGAGAAGAGCCAATTTAATGAAAAAGCAACTTTTACTGTATAAAGTTTCTTGAACTTACCTTTGACAAAGTAGCGCATAGTCTTTTTCTAAACATTAGTCAATACCCTATCAAAGGAATTACCTGTACAAGCATTGTTATTATTCATATTAATATAACCACAGATTTTGTTTTATGCATACACACACACGCCTGTTTGCATATGGTGAAAATAAAAATGTCAGCTGAATTTCACAGTAAACTTTTCATTTCAGAGAAAGACAACATCTCTTTTCCTTATATTCTTCCATGTCATTTGCAGCAGTTAGTCAGTTTCTCCCTTTTCAAGAAATAGACTTTAGTGCATAAAGTTGTATGATTAAATTGTCTTCATTTCTTCTCCACCAAACTACTAAGGGCTTTAAGTAGCCCCTTTTTAAGAAGTCTGTGTCTTAATATTCCTCGAAAATGTGTGTGATCATGGTTTGACCATTGTCACCTTCACTTCACACTTTACAACTGCCCTCCTTTATTTATTTAATTTTTTGTTTCAAGTTTTTACTTAAATTCTAGTTAGTTAACATATAGTGTAACACTGGTTTCAAGAGTAGAATTCAGTGATTCATCACTTATATATACCACCTGTACTCATCACAGCAAGTGCTCTCCTTTATCAATCATGCTGCCATGCATTTGCTAATGACTCATTAGTCCAATTTATCAAACCGTTTTTTGCTTCTGAAATACAGAGCTTCTGAACTATAACTATGTTTCCTTTTCCCTCATTGAGACCTCTACAGGATATCCCAAAATTACCTCAAACTCATCTAATTTAAAAATTAATTTATCATTTCCTCTCTATTTATTTGCTCATTGTCTCATAGGCGCAGTTTCTACAGATGCATACACAGTCTGCACTTAATGTAGAAACCTTACAGTCTTCCTGTTTACAATGCTTATATAGTTTGCCCTCTGTCTTTTCTATTTTCTAGGTATCTTTGGTCAAGGTCATGATAAACTATTGTTAAAACATGAGGTATATCCATGGGGCACCTGGGTGGTACAGTTGGTTAAGAGTCCAACTCTTGGTTTCAGCTCAGGTCATGATCTCAAGGTCATGGAGCTTTGCGCTCCATGCTCAGTGTGGAGCCTGCTTAAGACTCTCTGTGCCTGGGGCACCTGAGTGGTTCAGTCGTTAAGCATCTGCCTTCAGCTCAGGGCGTGATCCCAGAGTCATGGAATTGAGCCCTGCATCAGGCTCCCTGCACTGCTGGGATCCTGCTTCTTCCTCTCCCACTCCCCCTGCTTGTGCTCCCTCTCTCGCTGGCTGTCTCTATCTCTGTAAAATAAATAAATAAAATCTTAAAAAAAAAGACTCTCTGTCCCTCTCCCCCTGCCCCTCCTCCCATTCTCTCTCTTTCCCTCTCTCTCGAATAAAAAATAAATCTTAAAAAAAAAACATGATGTATATCCATAAGAAAGTGCATGACTAAACAAATACTTGTTTCTTATCTTGTGTGACTAAGTATGTGTGAATTAAGTATGTGTCATATAGTGTCGTATTTCTACGATTATATGCAATGCTGAGGAATCTAACAGTTAACATTTATAATCTTCCAGACAACAAAACAATGGGCATTGCATAAAGGTTATATATAGCCAAATATTTTTAATTTACAGTATTTTATGTATGAGTTTTTAAAATTTCAGACAAAAATAAGGTCCACTTGGGAAATACGCTAAAGAATCTTTAAATAGTAGAGAATGACAGATACATGTCTTGTTGAAGAAGTCCTTTCTTGACCATTTAACTTTTAAAGACTAAAACTGGACTGATTTGAAAATACCAAGTAATTGTCTTCTACAGAGGGACACAAATTAGTGGAATAATTTGTTTATTTGGTTGGCTTGGGACAGTGGGGAGGTAATTAATGCTAGCATCCATGCTATGCCAAATCAATAGATGAAATATCATAGGACCTTTATAGAACAATATCTCCTGAAGGTCAGCTGTGCTTAAAAGAAATAATGACAATTGACACATAGTTGTTACTATTGCAGGGACATGGCTTTTGCATATTACATCTATTTAGATAAATTATTTATGCATGAGGACTGTATTGAGATAAAAAATCCAATAAGCTGATACTACCCATCCACATACAATACATACAAGAAATCTCTTCCCAAATCCAACAAGCTATAAATCATATGTATAATATATATATTAACATATATATTAACCCATTTCAAGATTGAACCTGTAAGAAAGTATCTATCATAAAACAACATCAACACTATGAACATTGCTGTTGTGATCTTCAGTATATGATAGTAGGTGAATATTTACAGTTGATTAGAATTAGATTTATTATAGAAATACTATTTCTTCTTACATTTGATAGGATAAGACACAGCCAGAAGTTGATGGTCATTCATGACTATTATCTCTTGTTTGCTTTGCAAAAAAGAATGAATAATTTATATAGAATATATATAGAAGTAAAAATCAAAGAAAAAAATCCTATTTTTCACTATCACTTTTGTACTTTTCTGTGGTAAATGAGACAAAGAGTAGCTGAGTTATAAAGAAGCAAGATGTATTTGAACTCTTGACTAAGTTATTCAGTGACCGGAAAAAAACATATGCTTATGTTCGTAACTAGGAACTTTTAACACCAAACTGTCCAAAGGACCCAGGGCTCATGAACTTCATGAAGAAATTAACCCAACCTCAAACTTCTAGTACAGATAAATTTAGCATTAAACTTAATGCTTAAGGAAGAGTATTATAGTCCTATAAGAGTACATTTCTGGATTTGTTCCAGACCAAAGCACTATGCTCAGTGGCTGTTTGAACTACATTTCCCATATGGAAGTATTACAGTTTTTCTGTGGTTTATCAAGCTTGCCTGGTAATTGTATCACCATTTGATTTACATTTTTTGAAGTTGTGAGCATACGAAATCATGATGTTTGAGTAGGCTTGGTAAGTCACTCATGTCATTATTAGGTGGTGCCTGTGATGATTGTTGTGGAAATTAAAAATCCTACCAACCAAAAGACCTCTGTCGCAATAGAGATGACAAAAAAATGATTTATTATTGTGTATGCATATCAGATTTCATGCATGCAGGCACTCCTCAGAAGACTAAGTTCTTGACAGAATTTCGCACACATTTGTACAATAACAGAAGAAAAAACAATGAAAGCTTCTCTAGCTTCTCAGTAGACAAAAAGATACAAACTTGTAAGTTCTGTACACCTCATGGGACATTTCTGAGTTAATTTCTGAGTGATGGGTTTATAATCCTAGGGTTACAAGTTCTTGACCTTTCATGTAATGTCAAATGTCAAGCCTATTATTGGGCTTATTATGCTTTCAATGATATGGTATGGTAATTGTTCTTACTTCATAGGGTCATTATAAAGGTTAAATGAGTTATCTGTAAAATACTTAGAACAGTGCCAGCACACAACTGCTGTGTAAATATTGGATTAGAAATCATTATATGACTATGGCTTCACAAATATGAATAGCATATCTTTATAACATCAGTACAAACAATAAATTTTTCTTTGACAACTGCATATTTGCGTGATGGGATAAAATTGTGGGGAAAGATTATTTAGGGTTCAAAAGTACTAAGAGATCCATTCTCAATGAAGTTATGTGAGGCTTAGTTTTGACTATATTTGCTGCAGGGTTAGATTTACTTTTTTGTAGTCTGGTTAATTTTAAATGGTTTGGTCAAATTCTTTAAAAATTAAGCAGTTTTTACGTGAGGAATCTTTACTCTGAGAAGTAATATAAATACAAGT
Source organism: Ursus maritimus (assembly GCF_017311325.1). Lineage (NCBI taxonomy): Eukaryota > Metazoa > Chordata > Mammalia > Carnivora > Ursidae > Ursus > Ursus maritimus. The sequence goes on along the minus strand of NW_024423453.1, from coordinate 49,018,944 downwards.
AACAAATGATAATCAGTAACCTTCATAAAACACAGGCTACCGCAAGAACTATAAGTTATGTGTTACAATATTTAAGGCAATATGCACTCATATTTTAACAATAATTATATGATTGTAAGAAGATGGAAGGCCTACATATCATGTACAAAATATTTGTAGATTGCTTGCCAGAAAGAAAAATTAAGTAGGAAAAACTTAATCACAAACTCTTTAACAGCATTAGCTTTCGTATGTTGTATGGGAGGCATGCCTTTTCATATGACGCCTATTACATCTTCTTGGTTTTTACTATAAAGATAATGCTTTTAAAGACTGTTAAATTCCCAAAACAATAAAATAACACACTTAGCCAGTTTTATGATCATTAATATTCTAAGTTGCATTTACTTTGGGTAAGAGAAATGTCCATTTTTCATTTAGGTCTCCAAGCATTCTAGGTGATCAGTTCCACCATTGTATTGTGCTGTTTCATTCTGTTGCATTTTCCATCAACACTCTCTGCATCTTTAAACATGTGATTGTGTTTGTGAGGATGATGAGAGAGGACGGTGATCGTTAACAGCTGAGCTGGGCACTTGCTCCAATGTGGGTCACCTTTGACACGTATAGTTGGAAACAGATTAGTGTGCCTAATCTGACCTCTCAAAGGCATTTTAATCAATGTTCTCTTAGGATTAAGAGAGCAAAATGAACTAGAGCACTTTTATTGAAATTCTAATATACAATCACATCTGCTAAACTAGAAAGCCAAACCTTTTTTTTAAATACTGCTTATTAACTTTAAAAAAATGCCTGTAACATAACAAGATGCCACTGAACATGTATTAGATGGTGAAAATCCAGAACAATCCAGCAAATGCCAGGGAGGATGTGTAACAACAGGAACACTTAAACATTGCTGATGGGAATACAAAATGGTACAGCCCCTTTGGAAGACAGCTTAGTGGTTTCTTACAAAACAACATAATTTTGCCTATGATCTAGCAATTATGCTTTTTGGTATTTATCCAAAAGAGCTGAAAACTAAGGCCACATAAATATCTGAACATGGATGTTTATAGCAGCTTTAGTAATAATTTCTGAAACATAGAAGCATCCTTCAGTAGATGAATGGATAAATAAACTGTTGTGCATCCAGACAATGGAATATAATTGAACACTAAAAACAAGTGAATTCTCAAGCCATGAGAAAACATGGAAGAATATTAAATGCTTATGATTAAGTAAAAGAAGGCAACCTTAGAACGCTACATTCTGTTTAACTTCTAATGGACTTTTAATATGTTCACTGTTTGTTGCAGGATATTGATAGGAGGGGAGTCTGCACGGTGGTGGGGGGCAGAGAGTATATGGAAAATCTTTACTTTCTCTCAATTTAGCAGTGAACCTAAAATTACTCTAAAAAATAAAATATATTCTTTAAAAAAAATTCCCTGCCTCAAACCAAGAAATAGACTCTTAACTATAAAAAACAAATTGATGGTTACCAGAGGGGAGGTGGAGGGGGGGAATGGGTCAAATAAGTGATGGGTGTTCAGGAGGTCACTTGGGATGAGCACTGGGTGTTGCATGGAAGTGTTGAATCACTATTTTGTATACCTAAAATTAATATTAAACTGTATGTTAACTAACTGGAATTTAAATAAAAACTTAAAAATAAAATTCCCTGCCTCTAGGAGAAAATCATGACACTTAAAGTGTACTAAGTCATTGGGGCACCTGGGTGGTTCAGTCAGTTGGGTGACCGACTCTAGATTTCAGCTCAGGTCTTGATCTCAGGGTTGTGAGTTTGAGCCCTGCACCAGGCTCCATGCTGGATGTGGAGTCTATTTTTTTTTTAAATGTACTAAGTTATGAAATGGTATGTGTATATGTGTTTGTATTAGTGAATTCCCAAAATTAGAATCGTATCTGAAATAAATAAACTTACATTAATTTTCTGTATGACTATAATACACTTTTTAATATGAACATTGAAGTAGAGTTCATGGAGCACAAAAATATTTATACCCTTATCTTTTTCACGCTTAAATAGATCTTCCAGTTAAAGATTAAAATCTGTTTTAATTCTGTTCAGACAACTTTTAATAAAGATAATTTTACCTCCTTCATACACAGTTTAACAACTTACAGATTAACACGAATATAATAGTTTTCCATGTTTAATTTGATTCATATATACATATTAAATCAACATACTAAAATTTTGACATATTCCTTATGCTATAAATATAAAATATTTTTCTAAAAGTATGTGAAAGGATTTTATTTTATTTTTTTTAAAGATTTTATTTATTTATTTGAGAGAGAGAGACAGCCAGCGAAAGAGGAAACACAAGCAGGGGGAGTGGGAGAGGAAGAAGCAGGCTCCCAGCATAGGAGCCCAATGTGGGGCTCGATCCCAGAACGCTGGGATCACGCCCTGAGCCGAAGGCAGACGCTTAACGACTGAGCCACCCAGGCGCCCATGAAAGGATTTTATTAACAATTATTGAACAGTGTGAGGAAAAAACAGTTCCAATATATGTTCTAAAAAAATGGAAAGAATTAACACTAAAATAAAAACATTCAATTTTTATTCTTTGAATATCTAAGATTTCAGCTTATATTAGAAAAAAATAATCAAATTTTAAATATAAATGTTAAAAAGAAAAATGATATTCTTATATACTTAGATTTGAATATTTTTTGTTGAAGGGAATAGGTAACTTTTATTGATGGATGCTTGGAGAGAAGGATAATAAAAGTATAATTTCAAAAGATAAAAACAGCCTTTGAAAAACATAATACAAAGCATAATTGATATATTCTATAAATTTTAGCACTTACCCTGTACTGAAATGGATGCTTGTACTATAAGATATATAAAATGTAATTATCTTTGGTTCCATAGAAACATGGAAAGACACTGCCAACTACACAGGTGCAGCCATTTGAATGTCAGAGAGTCTGTATCTTTCCCAGCCCCCAAGGCCAGATGGATTTTAACTGCACTGAGAATGACTCCAAATCAAGAATCAGTACAGCCCCAGCATTCATAGAAAGGATGATGGTATAGATACCACCAAATAGGCAACTCATTTGTTTTGTTCTCAATGTTTAGAACAGGGACAGCAGAGGAGATCTCTTACTTATCTCCTAGAATAGGAAGTAAATCCAGGAAAATATTTCTTTCCTTTAGCTACACTAATCTAACACTCCCTGTTGATTAAGCTTTGAGAAAGGAATCTTATCAAAGCAGCCAAATAAACAAAAATTTCTTACCTTCCTGCCTGATGAGTCGATGAGTCACGGATGAGTCCATGATTTCCAAATATCTATTAACTGATGTTCATTTCTAAATATCTATTCTTCTTCATTAATTATGCTAGTTCTTTTTCTTCCACTAAAAAAAGTAGTAAATATTTAATATTTTGAAATACTCACTGTTTTTGTTCCTTAAGTCATTATAAAAAGAACTCTGCTCCATTTAAAAGATATTTGCAAATGACATGTTTGATTAAGGATCAGTATTCAAAATGTGTGAAGAATTTATATAAGTCAACACCCAAGAAACAAATAATCCAATTAAAAATGGACTGAAGGCATGAACAGACATTTCTCCAAAGAAGACATACAGATGGCCAATAGACACATGAAAAGATGTTCAACATCACTCATCTTCAGGGAAATGCAAATTGAAACAACACTGAGATATCACCTGATACCTGTCAGAATGCCTAAAATGAAAATGCTAAAAACAAGCGTTGACGAGGATATGGAGAAAAAGGAACACTTACGCACTATTAGTAGGAATGCAGACTGGTGTAGCCACTCCAGAAAAGAGTATGGAGTTTCCTTAAAAAATTAAAAATAGAACTACCCTCTGATCCAGTAATCACACTACTGGATTTACCCAAAAATTTACAAAACCTATAATTCAAAAAGAAATATGCACCCTTATGTTTAAAGCACTATTATTTATAATAGCCAAATTATAGAAGAAATATATATATATATATATTCAGCCATAAAAAAGAATGAAATCTTGCCATTTGCAATGACATGGATATAGAGTAGTATAGGTAGTATAGAGTAGGATGGAGAGTATAATGCTGAAAGAAATAAGTCAGAGAAAGACAAATACTATATGATTTCATTCATATGTGGAATTTAAGAAACAAAACAAGTGAGCAAAGGAAAAAGAGAGAAATAAAAACAATAAACAAACTCTGAACTATATAGAGAACAAACTGATGGTTACCAGAGGGGAGGTGGGTGGAGGGATGAGGGAATAGGTGATGGAGATTAAGGAGTGCACTTGTCTGGATGAGCACTGGGTGATTTGTGGAAGTGTTGAATCACTATATTGCACACTTGAAACTAATATTATACTGTATGTTAACTATACTGTAATTAAAATAAAACAAAATAGAAAAAAATGTGAACTCTAATGGAAAAGAGGTATATAATAAAAAAAAAAAAAAGGAGATTCTAAGGGCACCTGGGTGGTTCAGTAGGTTAAGCATCAGACTCTTGTTTTTGCCTCAGGTCATGATCTCAGGGTCGTGGGATCGAGACCCATATCAGGCTCTACGCTCAGCTGGAAGTGTGCTTGGGATTCTCTCTTCCCCCCACCTCTGTTTCTCTCTCTTTCTCGCTCTATAAAATAAATAAATAAATCTTTTTTTTTTTTTTAAAGAGGAGATTCTAGATTTTAAGAAAGAATTTTACTCCATTTATTTACTAAAATTTTTCTTTAAGGTCACCAATTACTTACACTGCAAGGAATTCAATGGGAGTATTTTATTGTTTATCTTACTTTTAGTCTGAAACATTTGACATTTCATCATACCCTCTTTCTTGAAAAATTCTTCTCCCTTTAGCTTCCTCTTCAGTACTTTTTTATTCTCCTGCAACTTCTCAGGTAGTCCTTTTTCTTTTTTCCTTTATCAGTTCTTTTTTCTCTATTTGCCTAGAGTTTATTATTATGTTTATCTTTCACTTTACAAATAATCCTTGGACAAATTTCCTGAGTCCCATATATAAGTTGATTTTAAAACTCAATTCTGACGATGAGAGAAGTAGAGAATAAAGGACAAAAGGGATATTGCTTATACATAAAAATCATTCTGTTCCTTTTTAGCTCTGTATCTTAGAACAAGTTATTTAATTTCTCAATGCCTTAATTCCTTGCCTATAAAATGATGATAATTGAGTTGTCTTTCTTTTGGGACTGTTGTGAGGGTCAACGGATTTAATACATATACAGTTTCTGACACATAGGAAACCTGCATGATGTATGATTTATTGGTAATAGCAGATGTTCCTATTTATTACTAAAACTCTGTGACAGAAATTTTATTAAATCTATAAATTTCAGAAACTTTTACATAATTGTTTAACTACTTCTTGTGCATTTCCATAGACTATAAATGCCTTAACTCAACGCTGTTACTTTTATTTTCTTTGGATTGCTGGCAACCACTTGCACTTTCAAGGAAATTTACAAGTTGGGAACCTAAAGTATTAATAGAGATCATTATGATGATCACATTTACTCACTTAGATCAAAATTAGAGTATAATAACTCAAACTGTATCCTCTTCCCTCAATTTTTAAATATTAGTTAACAGGTTCTCAGCATTTAAACGCTAGTTCCCATTGCCTCTCACTAGCATTCTGATCTCCACATTGCCTATGGCCCATGTCAGCATCCCCACACTCCACCCTACTCACTATTAGTCAGATGAAGGTGCTTACAGACCCAAAGTCAAATACAGAAATCCCAGGTAAGGCTAATAGAATAGTCTATGATGTGTTTTCCCATTCTTCTAACACACACATTCCTCTTGCTTCTTGATGCATACACACGTGCACACACACACACACACACACACACAATCACAGGCACACACACTATCACAGGCACACACACATTTGTTTGTGACACTCTCATGGACATCAAAATTGCTACCTATCCCTCTAGATTTGATTACTTCTCTCTTGTGTCAGTGATTTCTTTGCTATTATGAGAACATGCTCAGTATTATCTTTTTTACTGAGAACAGAATAATGCAAAATTGACTTAATCTGCAGCACAAAGTTTACATTTTGCTGTAAAAAAGAAGTTCTTGACAGGATTGCTAAACACTAAAATTGCTGAACAACAGTAGTTATTTTGCTGTCTTTGAAAAATAAGACAGTCTCTCATCTCTCTATAAGAGATTGTTTTCCATCTTCTCTTGAAAGAGAATGAGACTTCAAATACTGTTTTTCAACTCCATGCTTCTCAGACGTATATTTAAAAATCTTTAGAAATCTTTTTAAATGTAGATTCTGTTAAAGCCTAATTGTCAAAATTGACAACGATTATAAAGTTAGTATTTTCTCTAAAAATATGTACTAAAAATTCTTGGCTAATATAATACCTACTTTTTCATTTACAAAGTACATTAGGCCCTGCATTTTCTATAATGTATATTATATCACATTTGCTATCAGTGGTATATACTACTTTTCAATGTATTATTTAAAGACATTATCATGGGGCCAGTATAAGAAAAATCCTTTGTAAGATAATTATGTGAAGATATTAGAGCAATTCCAGTTATTTTTGAAGACATTAAGCTAAGCAATTATTTTCACTAACTCTGATGTTGCCAGTTTTGTCCTGGTTATTTTATGGGAAATACTGAAAATCTGTGATGCATTGTTAGTTCAATGAGCTTATACTTCATTTGAGGAGATAAAATTTGCAAAGTTAAAACTTCAAGATACAAAATACAAACATATGTCATGTTATACAGTGAGTGCTCTAAAATGAGAGATAAATGAATATCAGAAAAATAGACTTTTGTAAGAACACAAATATGAGCTTAGTGTCGTTAAGAATAGATTTTTTTAAATGCAAATACACACACATATACAAACTTCTTCAAAACAAATTCAAATATAAAAAGCATACTTCCAGTTAAAAATATGCTATCCTATTTTGAAACCAGATATATGAGTTCAATTGCAAAATCCAGCACAATTTAACCCTTCACCTTGGGCAAGTCATTTCATCTCCCTGTGCTTCAAAACCTGTGAACTATCTATATAGGAATGTATAGTGAGGATTAAAACTAAGGTAATGTATTTAAACAATTGGAGCTATCATGTTTTTCTATGCTCCTCATAGAACCAATTACTTCGGCATAGAGTAAACACACAGTAAATATGTTATTAGATTTGATACAAATGAAAATTTTCTATCCTACCATGAAAATAGCCCACTATTTTAACCTTGTATGAATTGTAAAGTATGCAAAGTAAGAACATAAATTTTATGCACCAAATATGTTATCTATAAGAGATCCCAGCTTCTTTTTTTTTTTTTAAGATTTTATTTATTTATTTGACAGAGAGACAGCCAGCGAGAGAGGGAACACAAGCAGGGGGAGTGGGAGAGGAAGAAGCAGGCTCATAGAGGAGGAGCCCGATGTGGGGCTCGATCCCACAACGCTGGGATCACGGCCTGAGCCAAAGGCAGATACTTAACGACTGCGCCACCCAGGCACCCCAGAGATACCAGCTTCTTAACATTAATACAAAAAATGATTCCTTTTCAATAATATTGCTTTGAAAATAACTTAGTTCTTTTGTTACAGGAAATAACTGCAAGGCCACTGAATACAACAAGATGAAAAGCATGCTTTTAGATTTACAAAATCAAAAATATATTACACAAGAAAATGAAAACCCTAACGGTGATGACATATCTTGGAAGAAGTTGTTGGTGGACCAAATGTTTAAATATTTTGATGCCGACAGCAACGGACTTGTAGATATTAATGAACTAACTCAGGTATGATTCATGATTAAATTAACAAGTTTATTTAAATGTAGCATGTACGATATATTCATGTCTGTGTGAATTTATTCTGTATTAATAAATTATATATTTAATCTATATTATTTGAGAGTGCAGACAAAACATGTTTTTAAGGCTAAAATTTGACTACTGTTAAATAACAAAGATTCAACTGAGTAAATTTTAAAGATTTAATTGGCTTTATTAAACAATGCTTCAATTGGACAGCATCCCATCTAGCAAATAGAGGGGCGCTCAGACAGTTGTACAAAATAGGAAGTTTTTGTAGAAGGAGAGCGGGGCAAGAAAATTACTAGCAAGAGAAAGATTGTTTCAGGCAAGGCCTCTTCCCTTAGGTGGAAAGGCTCGGGCTATTATCGGGCTATTATCGTGTAGATTACCTCATCTTCTTTTGGGGGATGGAAAGGGCCCAAGTGGCAGACTCATTGGTACAGATTGAAAAATTCCTGACTGACTCTTAAGACTATATTTCCGGAGGTGGTTGAACTACAGTTATTTTATGTGGTAAATCCTCAATTTGGGGACTTGGCCTAAGTGATGCTATTTTAGGACTGTTTTTTTGTTTGGTTTTTGGTATTTTCCTTTTAACGTTACTCTATCAGCGATATTAATTTCAAGTAACATTTATATGATATTTTGTAGTTTAAAAAAAGATAACTCCTTTTGATAGGTTTCTGTACCTTAAATACCTAAAGGAATCACCAGTTCTTTATCTCACAAAATTTATCAGATATCGTCAGATATACTCTGGAGCTTTTGTAACATTTGATTTTCTATCAGTCAATAAAAACTTGTGTATCCAATATTCAAGGGAACTATTCACCAGCAAATGAGCAAATTTATAACATAAATGTAAATAAATCATTTAAGAAGGTATTAAATCACTGATATGTTTTATTGTTTCAGTAATCAAAGATCAATTAGGATATAATCAATCTAGGTCTAATATTAAGTCCACATTATTAAATTTCATTTATTTGAAAATTGTCACCAAAATGAAACATGTATGAGAAACTTGTTATTAAAGAGAATATTAGAATAAACAAAAGGTCTCTTTAAGCGATTTCGGAAAAATAGAAATGCTTTTATGTGTGTATCATGGAGACAGACAGACTAGCTTGAAGGAAAATGTTATACCCAGATTCAAGAAACTAAACTAGTTGTAGATAATAGTAGAAATGTAAAATAAGTCTCCAAAAATGTGTACAGGTTTTAGGGAGTAATGGAGAAAAGAAGCCTATCAAGGGTAACCAATCTAGGAAAATGGTGATAGCACTGAGGAGTTTTGCTAACTACTTGATAATCCCTATAGTGTGTATATTGAGGTGGATTTTGCTGCAGTGCTTAGAAGTTAATACAGTTTTTAAAAAATCTAGTAGTCCATCTATATAACATCATGCCACTCATCTCTTATGGTTAGTTTTATAGTTTATTTTAAAAATCTGACATGGTGGAATATGGGTTTTATTATGCAAGGATATCTAAGCTTTGGAATAGTGTAACTTAGTTGAGAGAATTTACATCAAAGTGACTTTGTAAGTAAATTGATTACAGTTCTTGTCATTCCAGTTAATTAAAATATATATCATTTTTATTATCTTCTTTAATTCAGCCTGCATTTACTGACTAGTTACTAAATCCAGGCATTGGGATTTAAAGAACCAAACTCTGGAATTTTAGGTAAAATTATAAAACCTTTAATTAAAATATCTGTGTTATCATTTACCTCATGATTTATGTTTCAAGAAAGAAACGCTTCAGAATTTTATATTTATAGTAATGACAAGAAATGACTAGTTCACTAAAATGAATTTATAATAAAGTCACATGTTCTTGATTTACATGGGCCTAACATATCAGTGTATGTTGTGTTTTTGCTTTTGTTTTTATTTTATATAATTTTATGTATTATATATATTATTTATGTATATATTAGTTTTTATTAACATAGCTACACCATTGTAACCATTGGTTGGGTACAAAACCTGATCCAATCCTGCTATTATCATAGTAACTTCATCTAAATCCAAATGGAAAACTTCTCCTCACTAGAAAATGGCAGTGACAGCACTTTATACCTGTTTAAAGTTTCTGCCGCATCAAGTTTGTATTCGTTTCCTAGGGCAGCCATAACAAAATAATGCCAAGTGGGTTTCAAAATCAACCTCTCTCTCTGTTCTGGAGGCTCAACATCTAAAATCAAGGAGTTTGCTAAGCCATGCTCTCTGTGAAATTTCTGGAGAAGGATGTTTGCTTGTCTCTTTCAGTTTCTAGTAGTGCTAGGTACTCCTTGGCATTCCTTGGCTTGTAGATGACATCATTCTGCCTCTGTAGTCGCATAGCATCCTCTCTGTGTGCCTGTCTTTGCAACACCTTACATTTTCTTAAAAGGATACCAGTCATATTGGAGTAAGGAGCCACCCTACTCCAGTACGACCTCATTTTAAGTTATCTAATTCTGTCTTCAACAGCCTTATTTCCAAAAAAATGTTACATTCTGAGGTACTCGGGATTAAGACTTCAGAATGTTTTTTAAGAAGTTACAACTCAACCAGTAATAAAATCCATCTGTTACAAAATTTAGTTTTGTTTTCTCTGTTTCCCTTGATTTGGACTTGCTGTATGTCTGAAAAGTACCCTTCCAATTCATCTGAAAGTTATTTTCAGAAACTTTATCTTCAGAAACTTCAGAAACCTATTTACATCTTGACTATCCATGAGGTACAAGCAAGGAAAGTTCTAGGACGTTTACCAACTTCCTTCTGAAAACATCCCATACCAGATAAGTCGTTCCCACCTTCAGCAGTGTATTGTGAAAATGTCAGTATCTTATCTCTCAGTAATCAACTATTAAAAACAAAACAAAAAAAGGAAACAACAGCAAAAGGTTATAAAAAGCACTCTTGAAAAGATAGAATGAATACCTAGATATGTATAGCACAAATATTGTTTTTGACTTGTGTATTTTTAGGTTACAGGTAATCTTTAAGAACTTTTGCCAAATATAACCGATAATACATATGGTTTTATTAATAAACTTCTAAACATTTAATATCATAACTTAATATGGAATTTTAAAATAATTTAACTTAGAAGGGTAAAAAGCGAAAGGATCTTAATGGTGTCTCTTAATAATTTACAAGCTACTATTAGCAGAAATTTAATATGTAACTCTGATACTGCCAGTGACAAGTAAAAATTAAAGAATATAATTTGACTTTGAGGTTTTACAATTGCAGCATGAAAGCTGGCTGCACACATTCTATTTTTATTCCACATAATGAATATATATATATTCTAGAGTTTTTCTTGCAGATTTCCAAGTAAATTAGAACTTAGAGGCCTTTCTAGTTGAGAGTGAAAATGCATAAAAAAATGTAATAGATAAAACGAGTAGGATCTTTAGTATCACAGCTAACAATTTGTCATAGCAAGAAAATATTTGCTAAAATGAACTGACCAGTTATAGAAATAAATCAATCCATCTCTAGCTTACCATAAACATCTGTAACTGCACATTTAGTCTTCCAGTCTGAGGCTCATTTTTGTATGTTCAAAATACCAACTATAAGATATAAATTTATAGCAAAGTGAAATTTTGGACTTTCAAAAGAATTGTGTTTTATGACGTTGATAAAATTGATGGTAGCACACTTGTAGATTTGCCATTGGCAATGGAGGATCTGGAAGAGTTAAAACAGGTTATAACAGAAAAAAGGAAATCAACAAAGATTAAGATGACATATGCATTTCAAAAGATCAAAAGAGACTGTTTCAAATGGAAAGGAGTGAGTGGTTCTAAATTGATAAAGTCCTAGAACAGTTTTTTCAAAATAATCTTTTTGATGATCCAAGTATATTGGTTAATGGGGCGCCTGGGTGGCACAGTTGTTAAGCGTCTGCCTTCGGCTCAAGGCGTGATCCCTGCGTTCTGGGATCGAGCCCCACATTCAGGCTTCTTCCTAGGAGCCTGCTTCTTCCTCTCCCACTCCCCCTGCTTGTGTTCCCTCTCTCACTGGCTGTCTCTGTCAAATAAATAAATAAAATCTTAAAAAAAAAATGTATAGTGGTTAAGAACTTTGATTATAGAACCTGGGCTCAAATCACATCTTTACTACTGTGGACCTTTGGCAAGTTACTTAAATATTCTGTGACTCAGTTTTCCTTTCTCTATATTGACAATAATAATAGTACTTACCACATATATTTGATATAATATTTATATTATTTACAATATGTATGCTTCTTATAAACATGATTAGCATATAGAAAATACAGTGTGTTAGTTATAATTGTATTTTCAAAGCTAATAGCAATATGCTCCAAATTGGGTTATCATATTCCAATGCATGATTCATAAAATAATAGCTCACTGCACAAGCCTCAAAAAACATAAAAATTTTTTTTCCTAGCATGATCACAAACCTGATTATCTCCCCCAAGAGTTATGTATATGACTAGTATGGTCAGGCATCTGCTACATATTAACACACTTGTGGTATTAAGAATATATATTTTTTCCTAAAACTGACCTGAATGTGTGATGGTTGAAATAAAGATTTCAGGAGGAAGTGACCTAAGGAATGAGTATGTTCCTTCTGACCAGTCTGGCGTGTAGGAAAAGGTCACTAGAAGTGTGACCATTAATGATCATTTGTTGTAAAAAAAAAAAAAAAAAAGGAGTTCAGAACTGTTCTGGGTGGTTTATTCATATGTATATTGAAACCGCTGGTAATATTAAAAGAGTTAAGGTAGGCACAGATATTGTGAATCAGCAGCTTAATTTATTTGTAAATATGGGAGCGAATGCGAGAGAATTATATAGCTGAATTGCCTGAGATTCAAATGAATAGGTCCTCTCTCTCTCCATCCATCCATCCATCCATCCATCCATCCATCCATCCATCCATCTACCATCTCTCTCATCTTTTTATCTATCTAATGAAGACTGGCTTGGGAAGCAGAAATAATCCAGAAGTGCCAGTAGGGAGCCATTTAGTTATTGACCATCTTCCTTGTTGAAGTAGAAGAGATATGAGAGAAAAATTGGCCTCTAATTGTTAAAATTACCGGACAAATGGTTTTCTTAAAGGGCAGCCAGAATTTTGTAAAGTTAATGTAGTGAAGAACATGTTTTTATAAGAAATGGAAGGTAAAAGAGAGTTTTCTGCTCTGAGAGCAGGATTTCCAGAGATCACTATGTTGGGTTTGAGTTGGAAAGGAATGGAGATTGAGTCAGAAAAGGAAATGTATACAGCAATATGGGGAAACTTGGATTTCATAGGGGCACAGTGGTAAACCAAGATATGAAACAAAAAGGAATTTGTCCAGATTGTCCCTTAGAGGGGAGTGGACAACTGTGTCTTGCACCGTGGTCTGAAATGTTGGATCTTTAGGGTAAGATGAGGGGACGCATAGGCAGACTTCACCTGGTGGAATGGCACCCTTGAATTTTTTAACAGTGTTACACGATAAGCTGAGGCATATTAAAATTTTAAGAATTTATTTGAGCAAAAATCAGTTTGAATGGGGCCATGCCAAACCAGAAGTGGTTAAGAAGCACTCCGCTGAGGGGAGCTAGGGGGAAACTTTTATAGAGAAAAGGAGAAAGCAAAGTAAGGAAGACATTAATTGGCTATAGCTTAAAACATACTTGGCTATTTGTGAATGGTTGTCAGTTTTGACAAGTTGAGGCATTTACAGGCTTAGATTTTGGGTTGTTTACACAGGCACCAGGGCTTTAGAGCCAAGTCAGTCTAATGGCTTCCTTGTTTAACTTAACAGCAGTAAACATAGGGTTCTTGAAGTGAAATAGTGCTAACAGCTTAGAAAATCTACTCCTTCGTCCTCTCCCTATTTCATAAAATAACCACCCGTAGAATTTAAGTAAGCAAAATCATTCCCTTGTGATTCTGAGTTTAAATAAGCAGCTGTATTGAGTATATTGATTTAGTTCTTTCTTCATTTAGATTCTGTCATCTTAATAAGCTGATTCACATTAGACATGCATATTAGAATGAAATATTTCCCTAATGTGCACACATGCCAACTCTTTATTAAAATAATAAAAAGAGCTACTTGTTCACAGGATTTAGATTATTATGTTATACATATTTGACTTAAAAAGCTATTTGCTCAATGACTACCATATGTGAATACATTTACAAAATTAAATAAAAAGCAAGAATAAATAAGACCAGATATTTTTTAGCTATCAGGATGGGCATGGCAATGATGTTTTTGCAACCTTTGTACATACAATTTTCTTTAAAAATTATCGGAGCTGTTACATAGGGAACGGACAATTAATCTTTATTTTGAGTTGATACAGCCTATTACAATTTTAAAGATTTTTGAAAAGGTTCTGGTGTCTAGTCAACATATTTATTTACTATAAGATTGGTAAGAATTGTCTAATAGATAAAAAGCTATTTTAGTGGGAACAAACTAAATACAAATAAACAAGCACTTCTCTGGATAGAGAAGGAAGATTAAGGGAGAACTTCCAGGGAATGCCACGGTAATTAATCCTATTTAACATTTTAAAGCCCCATAAACTTTCTGGTAGAGGAAATAAGGCAGCAGAAACCAGGTGTTTGACTTAGAATGGCAGTGGCAATGCCAGTAGGTAGATCTTCCTGTACTGGCAATTTCCTTTCAAGTGCTAAAGATTTCAGGAGGGTAATAACAGTTAGCACTTAGCAAAGAAAGGTAAGGCCTGTGAATGTTGGTTTAGTTACTGCTTGGGGCTACAATTAAGAAACAGTACTTTCAATTCCATCTGGAACCATTAGTAACTAGTTTCAAATATTCTTTTTTTTAATGCTGTTCATAATATGTACAAGACAATTGGAAAATTAAAATTTTGTTTTTAAAACATTTAAACATATCTTTTATAGCATCTTTCCTTTGGAATATTAAAGTACATTTAAAAATTGGGCATTCACATTCAGAAAGGCCCTGTGAACCATATAGAATGCTTTAAAAATAAAATATTTTCTTTCCATTAATGTTATCTCTTCAGCAGGTCTTTCAAAAGAATTAATGCTGGCCCTATTGATTTTTTAAATGTTACAAAGCCTAAACGAGAACTTAAAAGATGTAATTAATTTTTATGTAATCCTTTTCTTCCAATACACCTATTGCAGGATAGCATCGGTTATATATGATTAAACAATTATAATTTGTAATGTTAATTATTTACTCTCTGCCCTTTCACCTTGTTTATTTTTTAGAACACTGTTGACAATCTGTAATTATCTTGTTTATTTAATATTTTGATTATCTGTTCCCACTTATCCTCTCTAGAAAATTAACTCCGTGAGGACAAAAACTATGTCATTCTTATTTACCACTGTATCTCCAACCCTTAGCACAGTTCTTGGCACATGTTTGTTGTCAAAAAAGTAAAGACAAAAGGAGGGAGGAAGGGAGAGGGGAGAAGCAGAAAAGAAGTGTACAAGGAGATGTTCGGAGAACCATGTAGTAGAGAAGCCAACCCATCCATATCAAGTATGTAGGAGAGGCTTAAAGATAATGCCTGAAGAATATGTATTTCTAACAAAATATATTTATTTCCTGACCCCTTAGGCTTTGCTGTAATCTACACATTTGTCAAGTAAAGAGTTAATATATCTTCTTCCCCTCAACTTTACAAATGTGATGTACTTTCTTTAAAATAGTGGATCACTGAGCTCTGATCTACTGAGAGTACTTTGATTATGACGTAGTCATGATTAATTTGAGGAAAAATAACTTGCAAAGGATGAGGGAGCTTTCTTCTGATGTGCTTTTAAACATATGATAGGTGTTGTTTTTCTGTCTCTACCAAGTAGAGTAAAGAAAAAGACACAGAACGGGAAGATTCTACTCCATTGTCCTCTTACACCCTCACACCGGTGGCCTCATCACCATGACCTGACTTGAGACCATCAGAATTGATCCCATATATTTTTTCTCTTTAATGAGAGTCAGTATAATAATCTTTGATTTCCAAGTCATGATACATGTTCAGAAAACTAATATCCACGCATCTCCACAGCAGGGAGACAATCCTCTCTACTCACTTCTGGCATTTTCTTTTTTTTCTTTCCAGTTTTATTTATCCTCAAATAACTTATTGTCTGACATACTATGTATTTTACTTATATATTTATTTGTTCCCCCTTTACTAGCATATAAGTTACACATGGGAGGGATTTTTGTCTGTCTTGTTTTCAGAGTCTAGGAGTCTGACACATAGTAGATAGTCAAAAATGATTTGTCAAATAGATATCTAAATAAACAAATGAAGGAGAATAATAAGGAGAATAGTTTACTTTGGGAGGGACAGGGTTTTTTTTGTTTTTGTTTTTAATTTTTATTTTTTTTTGTTTTGGGATAAAAAATGAATATAGTATCAAAATACTGAATCATCCCTGAGTTATTACAATGCCTCATGCAACCTTGACAGTTCTATTACTTTGAAATTAAATATGTGTCCCCTTTGGGATGCTGTGTATTTGAGCTCCCTGGATGACATACATTCTACTAATACTTCTATTTTGTCACACTGATTCTAATCTCTATGGAGCCCAAGATTCATGTAACCTGATTTTTAATCATTAAAGAAAATGAGACTCTTTGTCTTTTAGCCTTAGAGAGTTCACCAAACACTGGTAAATTTGGGAAACGTACTCGGTATTTTACAGTAGGTAACAAATGAAATTACGAGTAATCTCCTTGACTAAAGCTTCATTGTAGGATACTTAGATAACAATATATTCAGTGAATCTGGCTTTATCGTGATCACTAGTTTAGAAATAATACATGTGTTTTGAGGAGCCTAGACTGGGAAGTTTTTGGAACCAGTGCCAGACATAAATAAAAGAAATCCTGGCAACTATGAAAGCTCTACAAGTTTGGATCCCCTGTGTCAATGAATGCTTAATGTATTACTGTGCACTTGGGAAGGAAATCTGCTTATTTTCTGTCATACTTCCTTGCAGACATTCAGACACTTTGATAAGGTTATCAAAACTCTAGATATCTAAAGCAATTTCTCCATTTCTTGAAAGGTCATAGGAAAGTATCCCTCTCTTTTGGAATACCCCAGACTGCACATAGATCTATCAGGAAACCTAAAGGAGAGAAGAAGTTACTAGGAGATATGTTTTAAGTAGACTGTTTTGTTTTGTTTTGTTTTGTTTTGTTTTTAAAGATTTTATTTATTTATTTGACAGAGAGAGACAGCTAGCGAGAGAGGGAACACAAGCAGGGGGAGTAGGAGAGGAAGAAGCAGGCTCCTAGCGGAGGAGCCTGATGTGGGGCTCGATCCCAGAGCACCGGGATCACACCCTGAGCCGAAGGCAGATGCTTAACCACTGCGCCACCCAGGCGCCCCAAAGTAGACTGCTTTTTGACCAAAAAATGGAATAAATGTAGAAAACATGTATTTGAAATATTGATAATAAGATAAGAATCACCTATCTCCTGTACTTGGGCATGATGCAATATAGGTGAACAGAGTTGGGGTTTTTGGTTTTGGTTTTTGGTTTTAGAAAACTTCTAGCCAGGACAATTTGCTTCTCTAGGGCACACTCGTTAAAACAGCACATCTAGCTTAAGTTGTATAACATGGTCAAATCAAGATCAAGATCAAATCAAGATCAAGCTAGTCTTGTGCCAGCATTCAGGAAAAAGAGGTAGAGGTTCATTCTCTTTGTCTAATACATGATTTAATCAGAGTAAACTATTGAAATAGAAAACATGAGACAGAAAATGATGAAGATTTTCTCTAGGTTTTTCCAACTCCTTCTCTTTATGGACATGTATGAGAATAATAAAAAAAAAACCACTAAAAAATATTATTAAAATACCTGACCAAATTCTTGTGTCACTGCATCCTTAAAATCACTGCAATGTTTGCATTGCAGATCTTTAGGAAGAGCATAGTGAGGTAAGATGAAATACACTGCCCCCCTACCACCCGGGGAAAAAGTCATTTTCCATGATCTAACAAATAACAGATGGAGAATGACTGAGAGCTCTGTTGCTTTCTAAATAGAAAAGCAGTATTAGTTTTCTCATTAGGCTTATAGGAGAGATGGCTTCAGCCATTACATAGTTTTGTTAATCCCTCCAGCTGGACTGTGCAGGAGTGTAGGGCTTAATACTCCCTCTCAACAATATCTATTTATATGGCTCAATTAAAGCAGATAAATGTTTTGCCTTTTTCTCCCTCCTCTAAAGCAGCAAATAGATGCCAGCTTCACCAATGAAATGTGAATACATAACGCAAAAGTAGATGACCCAGTATATTGTGGAAGTTCTATTTGGCAATGCGCAGATGGCTATGGAAGGGGGCTGGAGGCTCTAGTGACCCTTAATGCTAAGCTCCATCCTCAGAGCTACCGCTAGAGCTCATCCACACTCAGGTGTAACTGAACTTGTAACATGGAAGTGTTCCCAAAAGGGAGAAAGAAAGAAAGAAAGAAAGAAAGAAAGAAAGAAAGAAAGAAAGAAAGAAAGAAAGAAAGAAAGAAAAAAGTTCGATAGCATCTGAGAATCTTTAGAAGTTGGTATCACGAATCTGCCATTGATCTAACAAGGTCTGAAGCACACTGCTTTATCAAAAACAGTAATACATTGTGAGTACACAGCAGTGCAAGCTGGTGTGGAAATCAGCTGTGAATTATTCGAATAGAAGCACATTACATTTTTAAAAAAATCATTACTTTTGACTTTAATGATTACTTCTGAGTGCACATTATATATTGTCTTGCATCTAAATATATGAGTGTATGCGTGAGTGTTTATGTATATATATGCGCGCGCATGTGTATAATCTTCACGATAACCATGAGAGACAAATGTTACTATCTTCAATTTCTAATTGAGGAAAGGTTAAATGATTTGCCAGAAATTATAGAACTGTTAAGTGGCATTGGCAGAAGCGGAACCCAGAGCTGGCCGACTTCAAGAGCCTGCGTTTTCTGTTCGCATGGCACCGCCTTTTAAGAAACACACACTATAATGCGCAGCTGGAAGCAATGTGAAATGGTATGTGGGAGAATGTGACAAGCCATGGACACAGCGATGCAGCCCCCCAGATGGATAGGAATGCTTGAAAAATCTTGGGGAGCTCTTCCATTTGAGAAGCAATAGTCAAAGCAGTAGACTATAAAAAAGCTACAGCCTCAGTCCGTAGGACAGAGCACAGAGTAGAAAAGCAGTTTGATGATTTTTCTCACCCACACTTGGATAGATTTTCATCATCAATTGGTGCATTAATTCTCTCTGGCTCCTGGAAACAGTCATTTGCTTAATAGCTCTTTTGTGACGGAGGGACTTAATGCACAATCCCAAATGGCTTAACTTCCAGCTGAGGAGGAGTTTAGGCAGAGAAGAAAAAAAAAATCTAACTTCATTTTTCACAAATAATTTGAAGATGAAAGTTGGAACAAACGATCTCGCTATTTTTTTGAGAAAAGAGTCCTGTTTTATTTTGACAGGGGTCACTGAGATATAGGAGGCAATTTTCATGTGGAGAAATTTCCTTGAGTCAGGATAAATGGAGCAAACAAAATGAGTGAAATACAAAATGTCCTTGTAAAGTTCATATTTTTCTGAGTCTTACTGTGAAATTTTTGTATTAGAAAGTTTGGACTAAATTCTAAGTACCTATCTGAACGTTTTAACTTTATATCTTTGGAATGGTTAAAAATAATTGTCCAGTAACCAAAAATCTGGATTTTTCATAGGTTCAGATCTTTGCCCTACTGCAGACTTAAAATGATCTATTAAATGATTATTATGTATAATTAATTATACTATAGAAATGTTAAGATGGTTATAATTATATGGTTTAATTTCCTTGTCAGGTGATAAAACAGGAAGAACTTGGCAAGGATCTTTCTGGTTGTACTTTGTATGATCTACTGAAATACGATGATTTTAACTCTGACAAGCACCTGGCTCTTGAAGAACTTTATAGAACATTCCGTGAGTATAATATTCATTCTCTAATTCCTCTTCGTTCTTTTTCCTGTTTCTTTACACAATACAGTGTGCTTGCTTGATCACAAGAGTACCGGCTGTTTTTTTAAGAGAAGTGATATAAGCAAGATAATTTAAGTACTTAACTGTATTGAAACATATGTAAAAATGAAGGAGTTTAGTAATTCTAAAAATGAAAAACAGGAGCTATAGGCTGGCTAATTGAACATAATAATAAAAAAAGAAAAAACTGGGAATACTTGATAATCCTGGATATCAGTTCTTATTGATTTTAGTTGAAAATATTAATTCCACAATGTTGTTTCTAAGGTTCGGAGTAGGAGCAGCACTTGACTGGTTTTCACCATATATCAAAAACAATTTAATTATTTACACAGTGACTTTTTTCTTTTTTTTTTTTACACTATTGGGAAACCAAAGCAGATTACTAGTTAGAGTTTGCATTATGTTAATAAGTATAAGAATGGAAAATCATATTTATGTTAAGGTACTTTGGAATAATTTATATATGCTTCAATTGCTTAAAGACTTTTTTAAATTGACTATATGGGCTTGATAAAAGGGAGTAATAAAGATAATCTGGCTCAAAAAAATTACCTATCAAGTTATCCTTTAAAAATAATTCAAAGAGAAAAGACTAGGGGACAAAAAATAGAAAGGAAAGAATTAAGAGATGTGCACAAAAATTAAGTTAAATGGTTGGTATTTGAAAATCACAAGTTCAAAAGTATTTAATTCAGCACTGAAACCAGTATTTTTATTTCTATCTATTTATCTATGTATTTGTGTATCTATCATCTATCTAGTGATCTTTAATATGTTATATATATACACACTTATATATTGCTTTCCAGAAAGGCAGGAAATAGTGTATGCACTTGGTGTGAAAAGATCTCTTCTGAATTATGCCTCTGCCATCTCTTGGTGGTCTGATGGTAGGGAAATGACTTAAATTTCTGAAAATTCATATAAACAAGTATAGCAATTTTCTTGTCACATGATAATTTTATATTAAACATTAAATTGTATGTTACATAATATTTGGTACAAGCAAAATAATATATGTGAACCAGTTGCAGGTTACAAAGCTTTAAGGCAAGATATCAGTATGCTCTTCAGATTTAATTAAATTGCGTTTCCATTTCAAATGAAAGGGCGGGATAACAAGGCAGGATGACTCCATAAATAACTTAGGAGTATGTCACAAGGTGAGACTATATTTCAAAGGTAACAGCAAGAAAGCAGTATTATTATTATGTGTTTGTATGAAGATACTAAAGCACAGAGCGTTAAGAACTAAGTGCCTGCGTTTATAATTATACCTCTGTCAGAGGCGCCTGGGTGGCTCAGTCTGTTAAGTGTCTGCCTTCCGCTCAGGTTATGATCCCAGGGTCCTGGGATTGAGCCCCGCACCGGGCTTTGCTCAGTGGGGAGTCTGCTTCTCCCTCTGCCTGCTGTTCCCCCTCCTTGTGTTTGCTCTCTCCCTCTCTCTCTGTCTCAAATGAATAAATAAAATCTTTTTAAAAAATAAAATAATAATAAACCTCTGTCAGACTATGAAGTCTACGTGTTTTCCACTAAACTTCACTCCATTATAGGCATTAGTTTGTGTGCTCACGGTGGCAAGGAGAAGATATTATGGTCTATTAGGAAAGAAATTACATTTATATTTATACCATCCTATTATATTATTATATAGATACTATATGCAAGATAGAAGGGATGACATCATAAAAAAACCTACATAAAATATTAAGTGAATTGAAAATATAATCTCCAGTCTGGGAAATCAAGGAGACTTTTTGAAGGTGGTAGCAATTGAATGGATATGGACTTTAGGCAATAGGAGATTGGAAACTGGACAAAAAGAATAGCATCCATAAAAAGTCAAGTGCATGATATATCAGGGTATTTACAGAAACTAGTTCAACTGTAAGATCTGTTCCACGTCTGAAATTCTATGAAATATATAAATTAGTATTACTATTTTACTAACTTGTTTTATTAAATAAGCAGTCCAATCTGCCAACTTTAAACCCTCACCCTTACACTATGCAGATACATGGATCGAAGTAAAAGAAATTGAAACTTGTAGCAAGAGCAGAACATATTTTTAATGGTATGCAATTTATCAAGCATCAATAAGATAATTAAACGGATTTCTGTGTAGAGTATTTATTCAAAATATAGTTATTGTTGATGATGAAATGGTGGCGCTACAAACTAAAACAATAAAAATAATGTATAAAAAATATGTTATTTTTATGACAGCACAGCAAAGACTGAATAATGATCCCTGGCAATATCAGTAAACAAGAACTTGTCCAGAATACTGCTGCTTGCCCCTATCCCAGGGAAAAAAATGGTACTGTGTTTTGAGATATGATTTGATGTTGGTAAGGAAGGCAAGGTGGGACTGATAATTGTTCTGATAAAGAAAATTCTACAATTCGGAAATCTGTATCATCAATAAAACATTCAATAGAGCAATAGTAAAATGTTGTCTATGAAAGAGCTAAAATATACTCAGAACTGTTGGAGTTGAAAGGGAAAAAAATCTATATGATTTGGGTTAACTATTAGAAGGTAATATGGTAACAATTTTATGGAAATTATTTATAGTAAATGCAATGAACTTAATGAATATTGTAATGTTTCTGCCATTAGGTCAAAATTATGTATAACAAAAAAGGTCTATGTCTTTAATATTCTGAGTCATAAAGAGATATTAGGTAATGAAAGCACTTGGCAATCAGCAATCATATTATGATCTTTTTTCTTTTTGTGTAATCGCAAAACTATCCCTTAACAATGATAAAATGATGTTCGCATAATCATTTAGAGAAGATAATGTTTTTCTAAGTAATGCTGGAATTATATGGAATATTTTAATAGTCTTTCAGGTCTCACCAAGCGATTTTCTGGAAAGTATTACATTTTCAGTGTTGCACTTATTTAAACAGGTCATCAAACTATACAATGATCCCTCAGAGATAGCAGAATTAATTTGTATGGATTGTGTCTGCATTAGCAAGAGGTATTTATACTTCTTCAATAGGAAATATATATCTATTTCTTTCTTTCCATCTGTTATAATACTTTACAACTAAACCCACTTTAGTTTTGTGAAGTTTAGTGACAGGCTTTTTATAATGGCATGATTTCAAAAAGTCACTGTATTATAAAATACTAAGGTAGTTTCATGAATAAAAATGTGTAACAATAGTGAGAAAAGTAATCTATTCAAAAATCATATATTAAGTACCCATGTGCATAGAATGCTGTGATAGTTAAAGCAACTTAAAAAGATTGTTTTTCTTTCCCTTAGGAATATATAATCTCAGACAGACAATGATAAAAATGGCAGATCTAATATGGTTAAAATAATCTTTTTTTTTTTTTTTTTTACGTCCAGAATGATTCCCCCAGATAATTCCTAAAAAGAAAACCCAGAAAACTAGAAAATCCCTAAATGAATGTACAGAGGAATAAACTAAGTCCAGAGAAGTTAAAAAAAAAAAAAAAAAAGAAGAAGAAGAAAAGAAAAGAAATTCTCTTAATCCATTAATTATTTGCCAGTAGATACAGATTTTTGGAGTTCAATTTATCATTCTTTGTGCCATGGTATAAAATGGAAGAAAGTAAAGTAAAAGGTAATGTGCAAACAAGAAAAGGTTAATGATAAAAAAAAAAAAAAACACAGCTGCATAAGGATCTCTGTAAAATAGCCTCCCCACCCCTTTTTTGATAAGATGAATTATTTTAATATTTTACAACAGGCATTGGATGGTATTCTTAATTTTTTCTCCAGAATTTTGGCATTATTAAAAAGGTATTTAAAATAAATCCTCAGCGTGAGTATCAAATATTCTAAATCATGCCTAGTTTGATTAACAAACTTGGAAATCTATTTAATGGGATCAAATAAATTTTAAATGAGGTCAGTGGCATAGTTTTGAATACTTAGAGGAAATACTAAATCCTCTGGTCAGATGGTGAACACCTTTCACACAGTCATTTTGTTGTCTTGAATATTTTCAGTAAAGTGTGTAGATTTTTCAGTGCAAAAATTTCTTATAGAATTAAAAATGAGTCAGCAGTGCCATTATTAATCATAAGGACTTGAATTAACATACAAGGAACAAGCACTTTATTTTCTTCCCATTCAAAATTAAATTGAAATGTCTTGATTGCTTGATTTACATGGAGCACTACATCTTCTCTTTTAGTCTGTAGGTAAATCCAAATGATTTGCCATCAAACATGACCAAACACTGAATTAAGGCAATCAGTTTCAAAAGTGATATTCAGATAAATGTTTGTTTACTTATTTTTGCAGTCAAACTCAACGAAGATGATAAATTACCATGATAGGATTTTGATTTTAGGAATTAATTGTTTTTATTTCTAACTAGCAAAAACTGGTACAATTGGCTCTCCAGAAAAGAATATTTGTTTTGAGAATGTTTTCTATGTACTTTATTTTCTTAAATTATGTTAAATTATAAATTGTGAGTTAAATTATACATTGTTTTGGCTCAAGTGCTAAGTTGTAAAATTGTATGAAATGAGGAGTTTGCGATTCTGATAGATTCTTGAAATTCTACTAAATTCTTATGAGTTGCAGTTCCCAAAACCATATACTTGTATTTCAAGATATATATATGTATTCTAGTAGTTCAAGTTCTAATGTCACACTTAAATAAATCTCTATCAATTCAAAATGGTCTTTATGTGTGGAAGGATCGAAAAAAAGATGTGTTTCTACTAGGCATGAAATAGTTTTTTGCAAGCATAATGCATCGACTGTGAGCATTTATACTGAAACTAATTGTATAATAGTTCTTTCTCCTTTCTTAAAAAGAAGAGGTAATTAGGATTCTGAAATTTTAAAATATTAAAAAAAATATAGAACAGTTATTTTAAATTGCCTAACTATTCATGATTATATTCAAAATGTCATCTCTCTTTATATGAAACACTTCTTAATGGGATACAGTTTTGATAATGACATTTTAAGGAAAAAAATCATTTTCTAGGAAATCACAATTGCTATAATAAAAATATTACTTATTGGAACCATCTAATAATCAGAGCAATGAAATATGAATATGATGTTAATATTCATAGATATTAGGTCATTAGTATATGAAAGACTTTTTTTGAGAAAAATAGCAGTTTAGTGAGAATTAAGACTCTTACAGTAAGGTGGGTTAAAGGTGACAGGCCCAGGACTAAAGGAGCAATAGTAATAATATAGAGAGGTTGTCATATTTGGACAATAACTTAAAAGCAGAATCCTCTCAACTTGATGAATGATTACATATACATGAGATGGAGAGGATAGGGTCAAGGATAATGTCTAGTTCTCCAGTTTGCATACCAAGGTGAACAATGATGCTATTCATTAAAGTAGGGCACACAGGAAGAGAAGCAAGTTTGGGGAGATATGCTGAGTTAAATTTTCAACATATTGGCATATTCTCATAGAAACATTTGGTTGGAGAATATTGTGGCCTAGAGCTCAAGTGGGAGTTCAGGACCACAAATAGAGATATGGGACATAGAGTTAATTTTTGATATTCTGGCAGGAAATGGGGTAACCAAGGTGAGTATGTAAAGAGAGAAGAGATGAGCAAAAGAGCAATAAGGAACTAAAACTTAAAATTAATTAATTTAAAAACAAAACACAAACTAAAAACCTCACTTAGAGAGGTAGGAAGTAAACCAAAGGACTACATCATCATACAATTTTAATAAAAAATTGTTGACCGCAATTTCCTCGCCTGAGTTCAAAACAAGAGCATATATGACAGATAAATAAATGGTCAGTAGGACCATTGGCAAGAAGGAGGTCGTTGGTGACTTTGGGCACAGCATTTTCAGCAGAGATGTAGAGGTAGAAGCAAAAGTGTGGGCGGTTGAGAGGTTAAATGTAAAAGAAAAAGAAAAGTGAAAGAAAAAAAAGTGCTGAGCAAAGAAGCAGAGCATGCAAAGCATACATTGAGTACATGTTTAGTTAAAATCCAAAATAGGTAAAACTCGTCTATGGTTTTCGTAGTTAACCTGAGGGTTGCCTTTGGAGGAATTGGCAGGTGATGGTGTGGGAACACAGGGGGAGAAGAGGGCTTCTATGGTGCTCATAACATTCTACTTTTTAGACTTACAAGAAATCCCACACTGGTTTGGGAAAGGCTGTATTAGACATTGATATGGCTACTGAAGAATAACCTCATACACAGATCTTTGTACTATGAAACCCTGCAGCAACTTTAATTGCCTGGCACATTGGGAAAATAACTCTTCTACAACATACTTCGATTAAAAAATTAATTCACTTGTTTGTGTAATTATAATTTTCTGTATTAGAGTTTATAGATATGCCCTGACTGTTTTGGTAAATAAAGCTCAGCACCATTCACTTACAGATAATTTCCACTTTATATTACTGTTGTTTTATCTAAGTTCTTTAGACCTTATAGGGAAAGGACTGTCCAACATGATTGTTGACCTATAGACATGTATTCCAAAAGGACAAATTGGTCTTAAACAAAATAAATTATTTTTACATACCAACTGTGAAGAGAAAGACAACAGGTAAGGCAACACCAATTTAAACTATAATTTTAAAAAGAATGAAAGTCTGAATTTTTATTTTCCATTTTAAGATGACCCTCTCCTCCCAATTGCTAAGATTACCTTAATCTTTGGTAGCTAGTGCACCTTTATGTTTCTTCTTATACCTATAGCCTCTATCATGATTTCTCACTGGTAATTTTGCTTCCTGACCTAACTATTTGGTACTCCTAAAAGCAGACAATTAGATATTTTAGCTTCTCTTCTATTACAAGTGAAACACTTGTATTTATTTCTTAAAGTATTGACTCTTTTTTGTCACATAGGTATTGAGAGTAAGGCCTTTTCTGACACAAAATAAAATTGAAATAAGAAACAATAAAATGGAAATTGATTATTCATTCTTATTTTTCCACACTGCACCGTATCTTGTCAGTCATAACTTAGTGGGTCTGACTTAAAATTACTTTCCCCTGACTTCAGCATGGTATTCAGCAACAGAGTTAGCCTGAGACTGTTTGGGACTCTCAAAATCATTTCTGTAATTCATTGGTACTTTGGCTTTGTTAACCCCGTTCTTTATAGCGATTTCCAGAAACTCCTTGAATTGAGCCATGCATTGTGCTTGTGTGGTTCTGAAACCCTATCTGCATGGCATCTTCTTCATAATGGCTTTCCTTTGGAGATCACCAGCTACACTGCCCCCCAGATCTGATCCATTTGGGCGTGACAGAGTTGCTGCAGCTTAGCACCAAAGCCTTAACTTCAACTTAAAGTATCTCAGTGGCACCTGGCGGCTCAGGCCGTAGAGCATGTGACTCTTTTTTTTTTTTTAAGTTAGGGTTTTTTTTTGTTTGTTTTTTTTAAAGATTTTATTTATTTACTTGACAGAGAGACAGCCAGCGAGAGAGGGAACACAAGCAGGGGGAGTGGGAGAGGAAGAAGCAGGCTCCCAGCAGAGGAGCCCAGTGTGGGGCTTGATCCCAGAACGCCGGGATCACGGCCTGAGCCAAAGGCAGACGCTTAATGACTGAGCCACCCAGGCGCCCTGAGCATGTGACTTGTAATCTCAGGGCCATGAGTTCAAGCCCCATGTTGGGTGTGGAGCCTATTTAAAAAATAAATGAATGAATAAATAAACAAACAAATAAGAAGTATCTCAGATTTCCTAACTGAGTTTGTACTAGTGGAATTTAATTGTTAACTGGCTAACTATTGTTCAACAGTTTAAAACAATTTGAATGTAATGTATCATGTTTTAATTAGTAGCTGTTTTCTGAATTCCCTACTCAAGGTTAGTCTGAGGGAACAAATTTCATTTCCATTTTCCAGTTGAAAGTTTCTTTTTTTTTTTTTCTTAAAGATTTTATTTATTTGAAAGCGAGAGAGGGAGAAAAAGCATGAGCAAGGGGGAGGGGCAGAGGGAGAAACAGACTTCACGCTGAGCCGGGAGCCGGATGCGGGGCTCTTGATCCCAGGACCCTGGAATCATGACCTGAACCCAAGGCAGACACTTAACTGACTGAGCCACCTGGGTGCCCGAGTTGAAAGTTTCTTTATAGGATAGTGCTCTGTCAAATGATCCATTGTGGAGGCATTTATCTATAAAATGAATGCTGTGATATACAAAATCAAGTGCTTTTTAAATATATAAGGTAATCACACATGTTTAGGCAATTAATCTTTTAAAAATATATATATTTTTTAATTCAAGGATTTGGAAGCTACTACTTAGAAAATACTTTTTTGCTAAGCATATTTTAATATATAGTTATTATTACCGTTACATATTTTTAAGTCAGCCGGAGGCCTACCCTCTTACTTGAGAGTTCTACCACCTTCATAGAGTGGTTACATGGATATAACTTGATAAAGCAAGAAGTTTTAAGTAGGCCTTATCAATAACATATAGAAATCATAAGATTTAAGTCGAGTATCTAATATTAGTTTGAATCCATCCTGTCTTGTTAAAAGAAGAAGAAGAAGAAGAAGAAGAGAAGAAATGAACCAAAACAAGATAAATGGATTTTTGCATTTTAATAAATTTTAAGCCAAATCACATATTAAAAGGTTGGCCAACAAACTTTGCTTTCATTAACTCCCATAATACCATATCCCTTTTAACAATGACTATTTTTGTTGTAGTAGTTAAAGAAAACAGAAAGGCACAAAAGACAAAATAGAAATTACTTTTAATTCCATCATTCAGTTATAATCTCTTTGATATACATACATGTACATATTTTATGAAAATGTCATTATGTTAATATTATATCCTCAAGATTTATTTTAATTATATATTAATTAAGTAGGGAAACATATCTCAATATTAACAAATGTAGCTTAACATGTTTTTAATGGCTTGCATTGTATGAAGTTACCATAATTATAAAAATTATAATCATAACACTACATTTATTACTATTCCCAAGCTATTATTTCTCTCTAAAGATCAACACTGTCCATTTAACATATAATACAAGCAAAAAATGTTTGTCATCCTAATAACTTTTATTTATTTTTTTTCTCTTAATCCTGTTTGCTTTATTTTTATTTTTTTTTTCTATTTCTTTCTTTTTTTTTTATTTTAATAATGATTTTTTATTATATTATGTTAGTCACCATACAGTACATCCCCGGTTTTCGATGTAAGGCTCGATGATTCATTAGTTGTGTATAACACCCAGTGCACCATGCAATATGTGCCCTCCTTACTACCCATCACCGGTCTATCCCATTCCCCCACCCCCCTCCCCTCTGTAGCCCTCAGTTTGTTTCTCATAGTCCATAGTCTCTCATGTTTCATTCCCCCTTCTGATTACCCCCCCTTTCTTTATCCCTTTCTTCCCCTACTGATCATTCTAGTTCTTATGTTCCATAGATGAGAGAAATCATATGATAGTTGTCTTTCTCTGCTTGACTTATTTCACTAAGCATTATCTCCTCCAGTGCCGTCCATGTTGTAGCAAATGTTGAGAACTCATTCTTTCTGATTGCTGAGTAATATTCCATTGTATATATGGACCACAACTTCTTAATCCAGTCATCTGTTGCAGGGCATCTCGGCTCCTTCCACGATTTAGCTATTGTGGACATTGCTGCTATGAACATTGGGGTGCATATCCTAATAACTTTTAATTTTGTAGCAGTCACATTAAAAATTAAAGAAATGAGTAAAATTGATTTTATTAACATTTTATATATCCCAATATATCTATATTCCGAATACTCAGTAGTCATTGACTCCCATTTTGGACGGTATATTAGAGTGTTAAAAAAATCTATCTAAAATTCTATTCCAGTTTTTTTATAAGTAAAACTGTATTTATTCAGGGACAACACTGCCATCTATGTAGGAAATCTATAGATTCTATCTATTTATTTTTTATTTTGAAATATAATTGACATACAATATTATATTAAATTCAAGTGTACAACTTATCGATTTGACAATTTAGTTATTTTAAATATGAGGTTAAGCACATATTCCAGGTGTAAATAAACAACATAGTGTGAATTTCATATCTATTTTTCTGGAAACCAGAAAAATGCACACTTACAGGATAAATGTAGTCATCTAAGCAACAAAATTATATCTTCAAAGTAAATAAGATGTTTATTTTAAAAACAGAATTCAGTGGGCATCTGGGTGGCTCAGTCAGTTAAGCATCTGCCTGGGCCTTGGGTCTTTATCCCAGAGTCCCGGGATGGAGTTCCACATCAGGCTCCCTGCTTGGTGGGAGTCTGCTTCTCCCTCTGCCCTTCACCCCACTTGTGCTTTCTCTCTCAAATAAATAAATAAAATCTTTAGGGGCGCCTGGGTGGCACAGCGGTTAAGCGTCTGCCTTCGGCTCAGGGCGTGATCCCGGCGTTCTGGGATCGAGCCCCACATCGGGCTCCTCCGCTATGAGCCTGCTTCTTCCTCTCCCACTCCCCCTGCTTGTGTTCCCTCTCTCACTG
>NW_024423453.1:48971777-48988551 GCF_017311325.1 Ursus maritimus | reverse complement strand
TCCCCCTGCTTGTGTTCCCTCCCCCCCCGGCTTGTCCTTTCTCTGTCAAATAAATAAATAAATAAATAAATAAATAAATAAAATCTTTAAAAAAATTTTAAAAATAAAAAATAAAAACAGAATTCAAGAGGCGCCTGGATGGCTCAGTCGATTGAGCAACTAACTCTTGATTGCAGCTCGGGTCATGATCTCAAGGTTGTGGGATCAAGCCCTGCCTCAGACTCCATGCTCAGGGTGGAGTCTGCTTGGGATTTTCTCTGTCCTTCTCCCTCTGCCCCTCTCCATGCTCATGCGCTCTCTCTCTCTCTCAATAAATAAAATCTTTAAAAAATAATAAGAAAATAAAAATGGAATTCAATAAAATATATTTAATACCACCCACTTTCAACCAGTGCCTCCCAAATGTTGTGTTATTGAAGGATCATTTAAATCATATATCCCCTGTCTACAGGTAGCACCTTTATATTTTCTGAATTTGTAATAATTTCATTCTTAAGGACTATTTTCCCCCCTCTATTTAAAACAAATGCACCGACCATGTATATCTTCCCGTGAGAAGCTGTTCAGTCGAGAATTAAAAGTATTACTAGTCTGAGTTATTTCCATCCAAAACTAAACAGTGAAACACTCTCAGGAAGCCTTTAAAACCTTATATACCACAAGGATTAATATCTATATTCATTTTTTTTAAGTGTTAAAAACAGCTCCAGAGTATTTTTACCTCTGAGAACCCTAGGGGCTTTAATGTACTACACTGAATATAACCTAATATTCTTTTTTTTTTTTTTTTTAAAGATTTATTTATTTATTCGACAGAGATAGAGACAGCCAGCAAGAGAGGGAACACAAGCAGGGGGAATGGGAGAGGAAGAAGCAGGCTCATAGCGGAGGAGCCTGATGTGGGGCTCGATCCCATAACGCCGGGATCACGCCCTGAGCCGAAGGCAGACGCTTAACCGCTGTGCCACCCAGGCGCCCCTGAATATAACCTAATATTCTTTAAAGCTTAGGAGTTACTGAAATATTTTGTAGTGCACAGAGTCATCACGATAAAAAAAATGCATGTACATATGTAAATATTTATGTTAACAAGATATGTGCAAAATATCTTATTAACATGCCTTATAGTTATTCAGTGGTGATACTTTGTATGGCAATTCCTTTTATAGATGTTCCAAAGGAGTAACAAATTAGTTTTTAACAAACATTTTAAGAATTGACAGGATAAATTAATACACATCCATCTTTATACTTTTATATAAGTAAGAAATTTGATGAATATTATCTATATAAATGATATATATCTGACACTCTGTTTAGTAATCCTTGATCTTTTGAATGCTGTTCTCTATTTTATTCAATAACAGACTTTAATTTCTTAAAAAAAATTCTATTACAGCTCTGTCCGTTACTACGTAATAGACCTCTAACTCTGCAGTGATATTTGACGAATGAGTATTTAGCGTAATCTACTACTATCATCATTAGTAAATTTTGGAATGATGATTTCTTATAAAAAGTATATTTGTCTTGAAATTTTAATGACTGTTATATCTTTAGGTGACAATTTAAAAATAGATTGAAATGAAATAAATTTCTTAATAAGGAAAGAAAGGAGACATTACACAAAGTGCTGCTTAGCTGCCTGATTGAGGATTTTGTGAGGCATGGAATACTGTATATCATCTGCAATACTCACTGGGAAATGTGTTCATCCTAATGGAAATTGTTCCTATAAAAAGGAAATTTCAGTAAGCTTGTTACCGATCATTTAGGTAATGTAAATAGACCCTTGGTGGTGGTGACCAGCTGGGATGAAAAAAAAATTTATGAGAGATTGCAGAAGTTACAGATTGCAAATCATCGTGAGAGGTAATGTACACTTATTGCAACTGCCTGGAGGACATCGATGGACTGCTCTTTCTTCTGACTGTCAGTTTAATCGGTCACTAATGATAATAATATATTATTTAAAAAATAAGGGAATTAGGGGCGCCTGGGTGGCACAGCGGTTAAGCGTCTGCCTTCGGCTCAGGGAGTGATCCCGGCGTTCTGGGATCGAGCCCCACATCAGGCTCCTCTGCTATGAGCCTGCCTCTTCCTCTCCCACTCCCCCTGCTTGTGTTCCCTCTCTCGCTGGCTGTCTCTATCTCTGTCAAATAAATAAATAAAAAAAATCTTAAAAAAAAATAAGGGAATTAAACATTTTGGTAGATGATGTATTTGTTGTACTTGGTCTATTCCCAAAGGGTAAACAATTTCACCCACAAATAAAAATTAAAAAGACAAGGTAGGATGGAAAGAGGGGAAAGTGAGACAGAGAGGCAGACAGACAGAGACAAAAGAAAGAAGAGAAGAGAGACTGAGGAGAGAAAGAAGAAAGCCAGGCAAAGAAGAGTAAGAGTAAGTATTTTGTAGTTTAAAGCTTAGCTGTGAAATAATCCACTGACACATTTTTACATATTAAGATTAATATTTCAAGTTACAATTATTAACTTTATATACACAACCAACATTTGTTATGCTCATGTGACATTATCAAGGCTAGTCACTACAAATATAAAGATAGATAAGAAAGTTTCTCTTCTCAACTTTAGGAAATTAAACAAAATTTACAGAATAATATGGTATGGAGTAAAAGTGACTTGTATAAAATACAATGTATAAAATGCAGTGAAAAAGAGATCACTCTCAGGAATGGATTCTAAGCAGAGATAACGTCTGAATTAAGCATACCCTCCGTATAGGAGTTGTGGAGGAGAAAGTCGGAGAAATCAGGTGCTTTTCTAGCTGGGCAGAGCATATCAGCAAAGACTGAGGCGTGGGAAATTGCAAGCAATGTGGGGGTGAGGGAGTTGGAAGTGCAAAGGGATAATTAGTGAAAAAAGAATCTTAGGATGGAAGCAGGGGCTAGTGCTTGAAATTCCATGAATACTATTGAGAAACTGAGATAGTCTATTTAGTGACAGGCAAGACACTGGCAGCAATATGGAATCGTCAGGTCTAAATTTGGAAGGTTCACTTCTAAAGCTGAAAGCAAAATCTGGTTAAGAAACAAGATTGGTAGATTAGTGCAATCAGTGGTGTGTTGAAGTCAGTGATTAAATTTTCAGAAATTTTGCTATAAAGTTGATATCACATTGAAAACTGGAAATTAGCCCCTGGTGGGAACCTTAACACCATAGACATTAACCAATGCTATAAATCACAGTCCTACCCCCTGACCCCACCCCACCCCCGCTCAGAGATCTGTTTTTCTTAAATATTTGCCAGAACACTGCTGACTAAAGGCTGCAATCTGCTAGTGTTAAATTTGAGGGATTGAACAGGGGTAATTGGGTAATTAAGAGGGTGTAGATTTTTAAAAAATATTTAAAAGAAGATCCCCAAAACACTTGGTAGAGGATAAAGCTGACAATTTCTAGAAAAGAATCTTTGAATATATACATTTTGCAATACGAAATTGGTATTAGTAATAATTGTAACAACATGTTCCTGTGATTTACAAAGATATCTAAATAAATTAATTGGTGACAATTCTTGTTTAGTTCAACTTCACATTCAAAATATTCTCATTACTCTAGAAATCTTAATGTGACATTTTATTATCGTAGAAATAATTTATATATGTGATGTAATAGATTTTTGATAATGGAAATAAGTAATGAAAAATTTGTTACAAAATTTTTGAACTACTCAAGTAAAAAAATATATTAACTTTTTTCTTACTGATAAAAAATGGACATTGAAATGAAATGATATTGAACTAAATTAGTTTAGCAAACTGAAGATCTGAACCAGTGATTGTGTTCGATGGTATATGTACAATTCATTTCCATTGACACAACTCATTTTATTAGAATCATCTTTTATAAGAATTTCCTATATTAACATTCTGAAAACTACATAAGTGACAGCTTAACATTTCTTTTAATGATTGCATCTTTGCCATAGTATATGAAGTAGTAATATTTTCTTTTGATATCAGGAGTTTATCTTACTGCCGTATTGAGTGAGATTTTTTTTTTTTTACTTATGAGCTGACACATTTCTTATATAAAGGATATTATTTTTGTGAAGTCTCATTAAAAGTGCGGATTATTTTCCTGGCCTTTCTAGTTATTTTGACACTCAACTAAAAATCTATAATTAAATATTTAACACCTTTTAACTATGTTTAAACAACAAATGGAAGTGCTATATACACCATTCCTCTATATATCCTCTTGTTATTATCACCCCATATTGTAACTGAACAGCTTCATATTAATACCATGTTTGAAAAAGATTTTATATTAGCAATGAATTCCTAGACTTTATAACTTAAAAGGTAACATATTTTCATATAGCTATAGATGTACAAAATAAACAGTGCCAGTAAAAGATTTTCATGTGAGATTATACTGCGTCTTTAATCTGTGATTTTTTTGTCTTTGGGACTTAGGAACTTTTTCATATTTTGATTTCAAACTTGACTCATCAAGTTATTACTTGCTAAAATATTAGTATACTTGAGACACTATTGTAGCTCATGGAAATAGTAGGATTTATCAATTTTAATTGAAATTCTTCCTCAAAATCCAGCCTATGTGGTCACTTTTTATGCCATTTTAGCAGAGAATTACATTCTTTTCTCCAGAAACTACTCAATCTTGCTGCTGCTAGATCCTAAAAGTGTTAGTATATTTAAACTGAAAGAGTTTTATGAACAATTTTATCAGGATTTTCTCTTAATTTTAGCTGAGATATGATATCGGAGTGCTGAGAACTGACCTGTGCCAATTTTATCATTAAGAACTATGAGGTTTCTTGTAGAGACTATAAGAGACCTCAAATAGAGATGGATGAATGTCTAATGTCATCTCCCTGACAGA
Source organism: Ursus maritimus (assembly GCF_017311325.1). Lineage (NCBI taxonomy): Eukaryota > Metazoa > Chordata > Mammalia > Carnivora > Ursidae > Ursus > Ursus maritimus. The sequence goes on along the minus strand of NW_024423453.1, from coordinate 48,983,677 downwards.
AAGTGCTTGCTTTGCTGTCAGGTGGTATACATGAATATTGGTATGTATAGTGGAATTTGGTGTGAGATTTCCTTTCATCTTTCATCACACTTTCATAAACAGAAAAAGATAAAATTAGGATTGGAGTTAGATCATTATTGTTACTAATCCATGTTATGATTTTTTTTTTAAGATTTTATTTATTTGACAGAGAGAGAGAGAGAAAGAGCACAAGCAGGGGGAGTGGAAGGCTGAGGGCTCCCTGCTGAGCAGGGAGCCTGATGTGGGACTCGATTCCAGGACCCTGGGTTCATGAACCGAGCTGAAAGCAGATGCTTAACCAACTGAGCCACCCAGGCACCCCCCATGTTATAATGTTATAGAAAATATAACCCAACATTATAATAATTGAAGAAAGGTACACAGTGTGTCAGCTTCGAATGAATCAATTCATTGGACCAAGAAATGTATCTATAGGAGTTGAATGCATAATTAAATCAGAGTTATAAATTTATGGTGCAAATTGATTTCTTAAATTAGTTAGGTAGGATTTTCAGAGAATGTTACTGTCCAAGAGTCTAAACAATGATGTGCTCATTTTTTATGCAGCCCTGACAATATGCTTTTACTTCTCTAGATTCTAATGTGAACAAAGCATCTATTAGTGAAAGAAGAGAATAATTTTTTTTAAAACTTTGTACTTGTCATATTCTTGTAATAGTGATAGAATTTGTACCTGGTTGAGCATAACAGATTAAATGGTTCTGAATTTGTCAGCAAGCTAGCAAGTAAATTTACACACTGGATTCTACTAGAAGAGAGAAAAGAAGCATGTTTGACTCTAAAAAGTCTGCTACTATTTTGAAAACTAGGTTCCAGTTAAAACATTATCTCAGAAGCAACAGCATAATTCTTCATCTTGAAAAACTTGTGAATCTTATTATGTTCATCTATCCATTTAAAAAGCAACCTGTGAATTTACAATTTTAAAAGCAAAGCATATTTATATTAATTTTTATTTGTAAACATTTCTGAGATTATGGAGGAAGAAGTTGCAAATGCGGTAGATTTAAAATACATCTGCAAGACATTCTATATTCATGGATTAGAAGACTTAATACAGTTAAGATGTCAATACTATCCAAAGTGACCTACAGATGCAAAGCAATTCCTATTAACATCCTGATAGTGGGTGGTGGTGGATGTTGTTTTGTTTTGTTTGTCTTTTGCAGAAATAGAAAAATCCATGCAAAAATTCATATAGAATTTCAAAGGACCCTGAACAGCCAAAATTGGAGTTCTCATGCTTCCTGATTTTAAAGCTTAATATAAAGTCTCATAGTCAAAGCAGTGTGGCACTGACATAAGTACAGACATAAGGAATAGAATAGAGAGCCCAGAAACAGACTCTCACATATGTGGTCAAATGATTTTCAACAAGGACACCAAAGCCATTCAATGGGTAAAGGATAGTCTTTTGAACAAATGGTGTTCAGAAAACTGAGTATCCAAGTCCAAAAAAAAGATTAACTGAAAATGGATCAATGACTTCAAAGTAATAACTAAAACTATAAAAATATTGGAAGAAAACAGGGAGAAAGCATATGACATTGGATTGGGCAATGATTTCTTGGGTATGATAGAGCAAAGGAAAAAAATAGTAAATTGGACTTCATCAAAAAACTTGAATAGAGTGAAAAGGCAACCCAGGGAATGGTAGAAAATATTTGTAGGTCATTTCTCTGATAAGAAGTTAATATCCAGAATATATAAAGAACTCCTACTACTGAACAACAACAACAAAAAAAACCCCAATGATCCAATTAACTAAAACATGGGTAAAATGCTCGAATAGATATTTCTTTAAAAAAATATACATATGGCGAGTAGGCACATAATAAGATGCTCATTATGACTAATCTTTCAGGGAACGCCAATCAAACCCACAATGAAGATCTCTTTCACACCCGTTAGGATGATTATCATACAAAACAAAGCAAAACAAAACAAAATAGAAATAAATGTCAACAGTATGTGGGAAAATGAGAAATTTGCTGGTGGGAATCTAAATGGTACAGCTGCTTTGGAAAATGGTAGGTAGTTCCTCAGAAAATAAACATAAAATTACCATATAATTCAGCAATCCCACTTCTGAGCATATATTCGAAAGAGTTGAAAGTTGAGACTGCAGAGATATTTGTATACCCATGTTCACAATAATAGCATTATTCAAAATAGGAGAGGTGGAAGCAATCCAAGTGTCCATTGATGGATGAATGGATGAACAAAATGTGGTGTATATGTACAATGGGATATTATTCAACCTCAAAAAGCAAGGAAATACTGACACATCTTTCAAGTGGGTGAATCTTGAAGATATTATATTAAGTGAAATAAGCCAGTCATCAAAGAACAAATATTGCATGATTATACTTACATGAAATACCCAGTCAAATTCATAGAGACAAAAAATGGTAGTTTTCAGGGACTAGGACAGGGAAAAATTGGTAGTTGGTGTATAATGATGGGATGGATGATAATGAATGTCTCACAACAGTGTGAATATATTCAATACCACAGAAGTATAGATTAAATAATGATTAAAACGGTAAATTTTACATTATGTATATTTAGTAACAGTTTCAAAAGATAATAAAAATAAATATATCTGCAAGTACTTGTAAAGTGTATGCAGATAATCAAAGGATACACTGATTTGTATTATCAATATTTTTATTTACTGAGTAGAACGGAGAGTTTACCACTATTACCCTAGGTGCCCAAGAAGCAATTAGCTATCCAATATGAGTCAATTTTGTTTATTTTAGTTGATTGACATCAATTAGTGCATTGCTAGAACTCCCCATGGAATAGTAACAGGTTAAACATTCTAGAAAAATTCATCTTTTTACTTGCATTCATACTCATCTTTTCTTCATTATCACTAGTTGTAGGAAACACAATCTACCTGTAATCTCTTGTAATGTTTTTTACAACCTGTTCTCCGTGCCCATTTTTTTTCTTCCATCCTGTAAGACCTGAGTCTAAAAATGATTCTTTCTCCGTAGTATACCTCATCTTTCACAGTATGATGGCTACTTTGCATTAATAATTTTAAGGACTTTCAGTTTCTCCCCCATTACACAGCATGTTTTCTTCCAACTGCCATCCTGTCTGTATGCTCTTATCCACGCTTTTACAGTTGCTTATACTCATGGTTCCTTTGCTTACCTCAAAAACCTTGTTCCCTTGTCTCTTGCTAATGGGAACATCAACTTACTTGTTGCTAGACCCAATGAAATATTGTTAGCCCTATTTTACCTGATGTCTCCTCGGCATGTGAGATTGCCTTACTATTCCCTCCAACTTAAATTCTTGCTCTCCTTGTTTTTTCAGTCACCATAGTTCCTGGAAATCTATTGATTTCTGGTCATTCCTCACTTCCATTTATTAAGTTCCTTTAATCATCATATAAAGGTGAAGGTTCCTCATAGTTCTTCCCTATGACTTCTCATATAAGCCACCTTTCTTTAGGGTTTATAGTCTATATGTTGTCATAGTGCAGTACATACCTCCAGACTAGAATTATCAGAACTACAACCATCCTTGGCCCACTGGACACTGTCACTTGGATTCTCTTCTTGCACTTCAATACCATTTGTTCAAACCTACATGCACTGTGTCCTGTCAAAGTCAACTCCTCTTTGTGTATCTTTCTCAGAGCATGACATGGCTATATACCAAGTTGCTAAAGCATTAAAAATATATTCTCCCTCTTGCTCTTTTCCTCAAAGAATAAAAAAATCCATGTTGAATCTCATCTCTAAAATATTTGAAATCTAGTCCCTTTTCTCTATCCTCTCTATGTCTCTGAATTCAGGCCACCATCACTTCTAAACAGATAATACAGCAGCTTTTTACATGATCTTCCTGCATCATACTCTCCTTAACAAGTTTATCTCTAAAATAACTAGTCCTTCATTTGTCTAATAGTAGCCAGAGTTTTTGGTTTGCTTGCTTGTTTTTGTTGTTTTTTTTGTTTGTTTGTTTTATTTTTTTCTCACAAACTATTAACTTACCACATTACTATCCAGAAGTGCCACATTCCTTCTTTTTTTTTTAAACCTAATGTTTAGTCACCTTAAGTCATAACACTGACCCACACTTATTTTAATTAAAACTCATTCTGCCTTCATGTCCCACTTCAATCTCAGTCCTAGGCTGTATTTAGTGGATTTACATAAATATTTCTATACTCATACTAATCCCTATATTTATCACAGTCTTTTATAATTCTATTTATTTTTCTGAGTTCTGTTGTAAGATCCATTTGATCAGGAATATTATCTGTATTTGCTTTCTATTGCTTCCATAATAAATTACCATAAATGTACAGGCTTGAAAAACCCAAGATGATTATCTTAGAATATGATAGGTTGAAAATCTGACAGGTGTCACTGGGCTAAAATCAAGGTGTCATTACCAAGGTTGCATCCCTTCCGGACATCCTGGAATAGAACCTGTTTCCTTGTCTTCTTCTCAGGGCCATTGCATTACTTGACATATAGCTCCATTCGTCAATCATCAGGGCCCACAACTTTGGGTCAAGACTTTCTCAAGCTGCCATCTTTCTGGTTCTCTCCCTTCCCCCTCCCTTCCACTTATAAAGACCCTTGTGATTACATTGTCTTTCAACAAATATTCCAGGATAACTTTTTCATCTCAAGGTCATTTGATTAGTAATCTTAATTCCAAATGCAATCTAAATTCCCCTTTGCCGTGTAATCTAACATATTCACAGATTCTGAAGATTAGGATGTAGACATTTTTTGGGTCAGGGGCACGGCAATATGTTCTGAATACATATTTTATGAATGAAACAATCAGTGAATGAATTTCAAAAGACATCAAATTCAATATGATAATTTGGGTATAAAATTAATGTTAATGCAATATTTATGAAAATCATTTCACAGACATAGTTCTACTGTGTGGATCAGTAATTGTGGTATAGTGTAAATAACATGCAAATTAAAAACAAGAGACTAGAATTATCTGTCAACCTTGCTTCTTCTTATTCTTGATTTGAGAAAAGTTAATTTATCTTTCTAAGAATCAGGTTTTGTGTGTGTGTTGTTTTGCTTTGTTTTCTACTTGAAACATGGAGGTTAAAATAGGGTTTGACGTGCTTATCCAATAAAAATATTAAAATCAAATTAGATAGTAGGGTTTAAAACTCTTCTTAAACCTTTATACACATTTAGAATATTGTCAATCAAAGCCTGAAAGGGATGTTATTTTAGATATCTTAATTACTATCTGGGATTATTTGTCTTTGTCTTTGGAACTTAAATTTTGGGATTCTTTAAGTTTTAGGGTAGTCTACAAAAAAACACAAGAAAACAGTTTTCTTGCTTCTGTGGAGCCAAATATATCTAGCTAGCTCATGATCTCAGGGTCCTGGGGTTGAGCCCTGCATTGTGCTCCCTGCTCAGCAGGGAGTCTGCTTTTCCCTCTCCCTCTGCCCCTCTCCTCCCCCATCTTTCTCAAATAAATAAATAAATAAAATCCTTAAAATAAAATAAAATAAAATAAAATAAAATAAAATAAAATAAAAACTATCCCATGCCTACCCTCTCTTCCCTTTACATTTGAGCACCTTATTTCTGCCCAGACCTAGGACATCAGTCTCTGACTCTGGGTCCTTATCTTAATGTGTGCCATTAGTTGCACTGGGCTCTGAGGTAATTCTTGTTCTGCCCTTCTCTATTTACAATCATTCCCCATTTAAGTCAGCTTTGTAAAAATGGCTGGACTCAGTGTGTAGAAAATTTGGCAGTTAAAATCAATAATGAGCATTTTAAGAACAAAGTGATACAAACAAGTGGTATTGGTTTGCTAGAGTTACCATAACAATATCACAAACTTGATGACTTCAACAACAGAAATTTATTGTCTCACAGTTCTAGATGCTAGAAGTCTAAAATACAAGTTTTAGTAGGGTTGGTTCTTCCTGAGGGCTGAATGGAGGATCTGTTACAGGTCTCTCTCCTTGGCTTGTAGATGGCCATCTTCATGTTTACATGGCATTTTCCCTATATGCATGTGTCTGAGTCCAAATGCCCCCTTTTTATAAGGACATCAGTAGTAATAGATTCGGGCCCACTCTAATAGGACCTCCTAGCAACTAAGTGCACCTGCAATAATCCTGTAGTCAAATAAGGTCACGTTTTCAGGTACTGGAGGTTAGTTTCAACGTATGAGTTTGATGGGGATACAGTTCAACCCATAACACAAGTAGTTGTATCAAACACACTTTAAATAACTGAAGCATATAAATTATGCATACATAAATATGATGAATATAGTTGTTGGAATCTTCCTATACAAATAGTGCCTTGAATGAAATTTGGAGAGGAATGCTATTCTCTGTAAATTTAAAAAATAATAGAGCACTTATAAAAGAGCTTGATGGCAACTTATACTGTTAAGGAAATTATGCAAGTGATTTAACCAAAATATGCAAATAAACAAGAATAGTCAGAAAAAAACCAAGTGAGGTGTTTTAAGAAAAACATGCAAATTCAAGGGTTGATTTTGTAGTTTAATATTTTGTTAAACCAAACAGTTTTGATTTTGCATATAATTTTCCAAGTAGGTAAAGCATTATTATTTGAATTTGATCAACACCAATTAATTTGGTTATCTTGCAGTTAAGTGTTCCCATTATATTTTTATTCATTTTGATATGTTTTGGCATAATACAAGCTATACTTTGATCACATATTATTATATTAATTATCTTTGTCCCTGGATCAGTTCCAATGTCAGCTTTTTGATTTTTGCTTTACCCTTATTCATATATTTTTTTTCCAATGTGATATATGGAAGAGTGAATGAATATCCTCTCCCCATGTTCATTCTTGACCCTTCTTATTTTGTCATTGAGAGAAGTTAATACTAAGTATATTATGAGCTATTATTTCACAATTATTGACCCAAATCACATGTATTATAAAAGCTTTTAGATTTTCAAAAGCCAGCAACATAAGTTGATGCACTGTTGGAATTATTTAGAGGTTAATGGCTACTTCTGAACACAAGAACTTGTTTAATGGACCATCTCTCTCTTATTTTCTCAGATAAAATTGACACTCAGAAGAAAACTCAGTGTCCAGAAAACATAGTTTGTAAGTCATGTATTTGGTGTAACAAGAAAAATCTGTTACATAATTTTTATCAGATAAATAATGGTCTTCCTCTTTAAAATAATATATTCATGATTATTCAGAAAACCAGCAAAAAACTAGCTTTCTCATTTTTTATTTGCAGTCTGAATCTTTATGTTCATCTGCTCATCACATGCTCAAAAAAAGAATATCACTGAAAGCCTAAGAAACGTCGGTCTTAGATTTTTTACCTGTAAGATTACTCATAATGGTTATTTTAAATGCATCATATTTGGCCATTTTTAAACTTAAAGTTATAAAGCATATTATGAAGTAGTTATTTCAGAAAAAGCTGGAAATTGCCCTTATTTTTTCTATCATTTTAAAAACCTATCAATGGATAGAGGTCCTCATTGGTGTTATCAGACATAAATTAAATTTAACAATGTTTTCTAGTTTGAAAACAAATATATAAATTTTGCTTAATTGGAAGTTTAGATGTCTTTGACTGTTGATCTTCCTTTGATTCTTTAAATTTAACATAAAATATGCCAAAAATAATGTTTGAGAGCTACTGCATGCCTGTGCCTAACTGGTAATAAAAAGACCCTGAAAGATAGAATATGAATGTTTTTTTCATGTTATTATTGTGGACTGAATTTATAAGGTAGAGCAGTTGTTTTATAAGAGCAGTTGTCCCACATTCTGTGATCTTTCCTGCCATTCCTGCCCTACTGTAGGATCAAATTCTTTTTTCAAGTCATCATTATGATTGCATGTATCTACCTCAGTATGAAACCACAAAGGTTGATTCATGGCCGCACTTTGTTACCCTTTCCTTGATTTTCCACAAAGCTAACACCCAGTGCTTTGTGGACATGCTAGGTATTCATAAGGGTTAGGCTCACTAAAGAGAATTATAAATTGAAATAGAAAAAAGTTAAAACCTGAATTTTAAATCTGACATTTTCCATGAACAAAGGTGAAGCCTACATAGAGTTAACTGTGATTCCCTCATGGGTTCGTCTGGTCACTAACCCTCTTTGCTCTTCCTATTCTCTAATTAGTGTTTCGTTAGGAAATTTTCTCTTTTTTCTGACAACCATTTTGTTATCCATGACTCACCTTTTGGCAATCTAAATTCCACAGGATCATCCAGAGCAGTAACGGACACTGTAAATCTAGGTTTCTTAGTCTACTATTCACCATTAACTTGAGGTGCAGATGTGACGCTTTATAATTTAGATTTTCCCAAACCAGCAACATAATCTAAGACGCACACATACAAACACACACACACTCAAGATAATAGTAGGCTCCTATAGCCACAGACATGCCTGCCAAGTCCACTATAAATCCATACAGAGGAATGTGTTCCTGACTACCTCTAATTTGCAGGACAAATTCTCTCATAACCACCTTCAGGTTATGCACCCCTTCCGTGGACTCTGTAGAAATAGGAAAAGAACTCTTGTAATGACTGTTCCTTTGCTGCACACTAGGGAAAAATGAAAATTATTTTACATACTCAATATTATTTTCTTTACTTGTCTCCTGAGAGGACTATATGGGGTCTACTTTTTCAATTACATTTGATTATCCGATAGCAAATTGTTATCTCTAAGATCTAGGAAGGGAGAAAATAGATGTATTTTATGTACTACAAAATACATTAGATGGTATTAATAAAGCCAAAACTGGCTGTTAAGTGGTAGATTCACTCAATTAGATAGCTTTTAAGGGAGCTTCATTTCATCTACATAGTAAATTTATGTAATAATACTTCCTTTTCTTAAGCAAGAGCAATTTGTAATAATGTGAGTTTTTGCTAATACAAAATGGTTAGAATGAGCTAGATGACACAACTATTTTGTAAAGATTCCCACTTGCATCAAACTTGTTTATTTTTTTTAATTGTAAGCAAATAACATGCTGTAATCAAAAGTACTATGACGAAATTGTGACGTGAGGTATTTGTTTGCTTTTGCTTTTGTTTTTTGTTTGTTTGTTTTTATACTGGGGAATTTGTACATTTAGTTACATGCATACAAAAATGCTCAGGGACCAGTAGTTTTAAATTGTCTTCCTGATCATTGTTGCTGAGATCATTCTTACATCAACATGTAAAAGTATTTATACTATACAAACTATAAATTCTGAACAAAATAGAACATTTTCTTAAACAAAAAGTGTATGGCATTAACTGATTCAATTAGACTTTAGTTTATTGATCATCTTAGAAGATGATAATAACCAACAGGAAAATCACCTAATTTTTAAAATTATGTATTTAACTTGATTCATCTAGATTTAATTTGAAAGACTGACTACTCGGTAAGCAAAAAATATTTCATTTTCTCATAAAATCGAAGGGAATTTAGCTAATGGATCTTGAGACAACCACGTTGATTTGAAATACACATAGTTAACCATTTTTTCAGTGAGGCACATTTCAAACAATTCATTAATGTATATTCTTAAACTGTCAAACTAATCAGTGATCACAAAAATTTGAACCAAAGATCATTTAACACCTATATTTAAACAGCAAAGAAAATGAGGCCCAGACATAAGAGATAAGTTGTCCAATTTTTCAGAGGTCATTAGTATCATCCACTGAAACTTGGTTGCACCTGTCTGGATGCTAAGTTCATGCTTCCCTTGGATACTAAATGTTTTTTCAAGGTAGCATATCTTTTACCTATTGTAAATTATGCGAAACAGACTGTTTTAAAAATGTTGTATTGCCATTGCAAAAGGAGCTTTAAATAATTTTGGTTATATTATTGGCACCTAAATTTTACTTCTTCTTTTGTTGACTAAAAATTTCATTAATATTTATAAAATACATATTTATGAAAGTGCTCATATGCAGTATAATGTTTAAAAGAAAAATTACTTTTCACCCATTAAAATGAATTTATATTAGCATTCTTTAATTCTCAAAGATCTGTTCATATTTTCCCATTGAATGTGTAATTAGTAGATTGAAATGTAGATTGAAAATAAAATTCAAAAATATTATTCATTTGTTTTAAAGAAAAGAGAAAATGAAAAGAGAAGAGAATCTATGTATTTACTTTTCATTGCTGAGTGACCTTGAGACAGTTGTTTAAACAAACTGGAAATCATCATACTAATCTTTAAACGTTAGACTAGATAATTCCTACAGTTCCCTACAATTCTAAAAGAAGTACCAACTTTCCATATATACAAGAAAATATAATCAGATGTTTTAATAAATTTTAATTAAAAAATCAAGTAAACACATTAGCAAAATATGATTATTTTACTAAAATAATAAATATAAAAATAATTATAGTATTCTCTTATACAGTGCTAATAAAATCTCAGCAACCTGGATATAGGAGAGGACATCACCACCTGCTAAAAGGCATTTACAAAAGCCCTTTAGCAATTTATCAAGTACAATAAGGCAAGAAAGGGACTGGAAAGACATACAGATTAGTAATGAAGTAAAACAGTCTTTATTTGAAAACAGCACTATTATCCTAACAAATCTACCCAAAAGAAAAAAGAAAAAAAAAAGCTACTAAAACTAGTAAGTTAGTTTTACAAGGACACAGGATAATTTACCAATTATACAAAACTCACTTGATTTCAATAAACTAGCTACAAACAATTGGAAGTTAAATTTTTTAAAAAGATTTTATTTATTTATTTGAGAGAGAGAGAGAGAACACAAGCAGGGGGAGTGGGAGAGGGAGAAGTAGGCTTCCCACTGAGCAGGGAGCCAGATGCAACACTCGATCCCAGGACCCCCAGATCATGACTTGAGCCGAAGGCAGATGCCTTACGACTGAGTCACCCAGGTGCCCTGGAAGTTAAATTTTTAAAAAATATGTCCACAATAGCAACAAAAATATTTAGAATAACAATAAAAAATGTGAAATATGTTAGAGATAAATCTGATAAGAGATGCACAAAATCTGTACACTGAAAATGACACTTTTAATGAGAGACCTGTCATGAAGACAAATGAATAGAGAAGTTTATCACGTTCAGGAAATAAAAGAAGTTAATGTTATCAAAATTGGTCTATGGATAAACACAAACCAAAGCAAAATCCTAGGGGGCTTTTTAGCAAAAATCAAGAGCCTGTTTATAAATTTATATGGGAATAAAGAGTATTTAGAGTAGCCCAAACTATGTTTTTTTTAAAAAAAAGAGAACAAAGCTGGAAAATTTGCATCTAATTTTAAAATGTTTTATAAAGCTATAGTAATAACAACAGTGTGGTATGTGTATAAAGATCGATATACAGAAAAATGGAATAGAAAAAAACAGTAAAGGAATAGCACATTATAGGGTCAATTGATTTTTGACAAAGATGTTAAGGCTGTACAATGAAGAAAGAACAATCTCTTCAACAAATGGTATTAGAACAGATAGATATACATAGGCAAAATAAATAATTAAATTTCCATCCTTATAACACACCATGGTCTAAAATTAACTTGAAATGGATCCTTGACCTAAATTTAAGAGCTAAATTATAAAAATTCTATGAGAAAATATAGACTAAAGTTTTACTTACCTTGGGCTGGTGAAGTTTTCTTTAACATACATAAAAACACCAATACAAAACAAAAATAATCAAATTGGTGTTCATCAAAATCAAAACTTTCATTTATCAAAAATAACATTATGAAAATGAAAAGGCAACTACAGAATGGAACACATTTTTCAAACCATATATCTAACAAGGTCATTATCTAGAAACTATAGAAA
>NW_024423453.1:48833412-48971756 GCF_017311325.1 Ursus maritimus | reverse complement strand
AAAAGGAAGACAAAAACTCAATTTTAAAAATGGGTGAATAAAAAGAAATAGCAAACGTTTCGTTAAAGAAGATATACAAATGACTAATGTGAAATTTTTCTTTTTTAAAAAAGATTTTATTTATTTATTTGAAAGAGAGTGCACAAGCAGGGGGAGGGGCAGAGGGACAAGCAGATTCCTTGCTGAGCAAGGAGCCCATTATGGGCTCAATCCCGGGACCCCGAGATCATGACCTGAGCTAAAGTTAGTTAACCAACTGAGCCACCCAGGTGCCCTAATGTGGAAATTTTTCAGCATTCTTAATTATTCGGAAGATGAAAATTAAAAGCACAATGAGATACAGCTATCCTCCCGCTACAATAGCTGAAATTACAGTTTGACTCTAGCCAAGTGTTGACAAGGATATGGAGCAGCTGATATTCTCATGTATACCCGATTGGAATGTGTAATGGAATAACCACTTTGGAAACCAGGAAACTCCTCAAAAGTTAAAAGTACAACTGCTTTACAACCTTACCTAGGAGGCAATAAAAATGAAAGAATATGCCACACAAAAACACTTATACACAGGTATTTATCTTAGCTTTATTTGTTATAGTCAAACCTGAAAACAGCACAAATGTGTATCAATTGGTAAATGGATAACCAAATTATGGAATGTCCACACAAAAGAATGGTCCTCAGAATAAAAACGAATCAAGTACTTATACACCACAAGATGGATAAATCAAAATGATTATGCATTTATGTACAAGAGATCAGACCAAAAAATAGTACGTACTTGATTCCATTTACAAAAATTCGGAAAATGCAAACTAATCTATAGTAACAGAAAGACAGGCACTATTGGCTTGAGAATAATACAAGGTTGAATGGGGAAAGTGCAAGGAAGAGTTTACAAGGGGGCACTAAAAACTTTTGGGATGATGGTTATGTTTATCATCGTGAATGTGGTGATATGTTCAGAGTGTGTATACACATTAAAACTCATCTAATTATACATTTAAACATATGCAGCTTTGTCTACAACAGTTTGTCTCAACAAAGGTGTAATATTGATACATTGATTAAAAATAATACTAATAAATAAGAAATATGACTGGTAACTGTGAGTAAAAAGTAAATATAATAAAATAAATTATCTCAAATCCATAGAATGTAAAGCACCAGGAGTGAATCCCAATGCAAACTATGGACTTTAGGTGATAATGATGTGTCAATGTAGGTTCATTAAGTGTAACAAATGTGCAAATTTGGTGCAGAACGTTGGTAGTGGGGGAGGTTGTGCATGTGCAGAGCAGGGCATTTACTGGAAATCTCTGTATTTTCCTCTTAATTTTGACGTGACCCTAAAACACTCTTAAAAAAGCCTTTCTAGGGATGACTGGGTGGCTCAGTAGGTTAAGCACTTGACTCTTGATTTCAGCTCAGGTCAGATCTCAGAGTTGTGCGACGGCCCTACACTGGGTGTCAGGTCTACTTGAGATTTTCTCTGTTTCCCACCCTGTCCCTCTCTTTAAAAAAAAAAAAAAAAAAAGCCTCTATAAAAGAAACAATAAATGACCTTAAAGTTTACACGCACACACACACACACACACACACACACACATTTCCTCTGCATGGGCACTAGCAACGTGGTGTTTTGTTTGTTTGTTTTGGGAGAGACACTTATAAGCCCCCAAAATTCTCAGTTTCTTCTATTTTGTTATGAAGATGCTAGCATTTTCATTAACAATTTCCATTTACCTAGTATAAGATTCCCAGCTCAGTGTTGAGCTGCAAATCTGAAATGAAATCCTTCCAAATTCATGTGCAAGCGAGAAAATGTAAATTAATGTTGAGTCAAAATTTGTGAATAGTAGACCCATATTCTGGCTAATGAGGCAATGCATCATTTCCGAGACAGGGTTAGATCTGTGAAAATCCCGCTGAAGGAGAAGTCAAAGGTCGACAGCTGAAGATGGATTCTGACGGCCACTAATTTTCACTGCTCACTTTTCATAGGAAGGTAGAGGCCATTTATTAAGGATACCATCTTAGGAAAACATTGATTTGTGCAATCCATCGTTTATGGAAAGTTATTTTAAATACGCCTTAAATAAAATTACAATTCATTTTAAATAAATACACAAAACAAAAATAAAATGGAAAATATTTCCTCCCAGAAGAACTTATTTTAGATTAAGATACTTAAAAATACTTTGTGTTTCATGTTTGTTGTAAATGAGTTCAGAAGAGTACTACATACCTAAAAAATATTTCAAAAGAGTTCATATGTATAATTCCTTGGACACTGTATTCTATCACCAAATTTCCAATATAATATGGATCCTTTATAATTCTCAAAGGAATGAGTTTCATACAAAGCTCTTCTGTCACGTGACTCAGTATGTGGGACACTTTTTGTGTTGAGATGAAGAAGAAATGAAGCCAGAAAACACACAAACCAAACAAGATTGCCACAAATCTTACAGACATGAATAAGACTGACATAAAATAATAAAAGCATTCATCTTGAACACACGAACATACACCACAGACATGCAATCCCAATGAATGCTGATTTAGAATATTCTAGGCTGAAATTACTCCTAAATTTTCATGAAAAATAAACATATACAGAAAAGAAATACTATAGCTTTACGTCTACACATAGAGGAAATGATGACGTTGCCTGGCTGACTCTAGGAGTTCATCACCCATTTATCTCTGGATCTTCCGTGTAGTGCAGCAGAGTATATGATACCCCTCCATCACTGCCATCCTTCCATACCTGAAATGACTGGGAATTCAGTTTTAATCATGGACCACCCGTTACCACCTACCTTCATCAGAAATGCCTGCAGAAAAAAAAATGAATAATTGTACACAGAAGAGTAAATTTTCGTTTGCTTTCATTTCAGATGTGAAGGAATTCATCTCTTCCATAGGTTTTGTAGCTGATTTTCAAATTCAGAACTGCCTTTGCTTAAAACATCTATTTTTGTTCTTCCTTCCAAATCTTTAAATCACAGAAAATAATAAAAGGAGACAAATCATATATCACTGAACATGATGAAGTGGTAATTGCCATCCTTTTTAAGACTGCTGGGCTAGAAAGATCAGGTATGAGGGCAGAGTTATTCAGAAGTGTGTGTTTAAAACCCGTGAAGCTTCAAATCTGACATGCTCAGCTTCATAAAGTATTCTCAACTGCCTATACACCTTTTGGCCCTGCACACCTCTAAACTTTTACTTACAGGAAACTGATGGGTAGAGGACAGTAAAACATTCATTTTACGGGAGTTATTTGGGGGTTGTAAAAGTGGAGGAGGTGTAGAGTAGGCACTACAACTTTCTTAAAAGAAAACGCTTTGGTATTCTGGCTACACTCCCTGAGAGGGTATCTCAACTCGGAGGGAGGCAGCAGGGGCTCCACCTTATTTAAAGTAAACAACAGGAAGGCACCTGGGGAAAATATATGCTGTTCTCTGAACTGAGAAGTGAATGTAGAGCCAGGTGTGTAATAAGTTGTCTTGTGTAGTGATGGTAGGTTCGCTGCGCTTTTGTGGCAAACTTCTGGGACTTTGGAGGCCATTCTCAGATTGGCACTGGGGCAGGTGCCCAAGGCCGCTGTGAATAAGTTGAAGCAGCAGTAATGTTAACTGAAGGTAGCAGCATAATCTCATAATGTTAGAGAAGACTTCTAAAATAGATTAAAGTGTTTTTAGGAGATCTGAATAGACATCATCTACTGTTATCAGTAATATCATATACAATCCACCTTTTTTCGTATACTTCCCACTTATGTAGTAGTTCTCCAAATCTTTATCATTTTTCTCATCTTCATTACACCTAAAATTTGTATTTTATTATACAGTTTTCATAGGAAATAGCTTACCCGATGTATATTACCGAATCATGGCTCTAAGGTGGTTTAAAGTTGTCTTTGTCATCTGAAATTGTATTCAGTATTCATTGTTTTGTTCAATTCGGTGGAATACCCAAGGTGAAATGAAATAGATATCTCAGATTATCTTTTGTGAGTGCCTAAGAATTTCCTATTATCTTGACATCATAACTTTATTAGTGCTATCTAAATTCTTAAGAAAATCACAAGTTAGTATGCACATACTAGTTTTCTACTGCTGCCATAATGCATTAAATTTAACAGCTGTAAGCAACCCATTTACTATCCCACAGTTCTGTAGGTCAGAAGTCTTGGGACTGTGTTGTTCGGTTGGTTGGGTCCTCCGTGTTAGTCACAAGGCTGAAATCAAGGTGCAGGGAAGGCTGTGGTCCTTTCTGGAGGCCGTGGGGATGATCTGCTTCCCAGCTCATTTCGGGCTGTTGGCTTCATTCAGTTTTTTCCAGTTGTGGGACTGAAGTCTCCATTTCCTTCCGGGCTGTCAGTCTTGGGCCAGTTTTTGCTCCTACATCAATCCAGATTCATTTTCATGTTTTCCATGTAGTCTCGCCTCCAGCAACGGGCGGCAGAGTCCCTCTCCGATTTCCCTTTCTGCTGCATATCTCTGACTCCAGATGAAGGTTGTTCTCTGCTTTTAAGGAATTATGTGAGTAGGTTGGGCCCTCCTGGATCCAGGATAAGCGCAGCCCATTAATTACCTCTGCAAAGTTCCCTTTGCCACATAATGTATTCACCAGGTTCTGGGGATTAGGGCCTAGCATCTTTGGATGGTAATTATTCTGCCTACTCCAGCATGGCATAGCACTCTAATCTGAATCCTGAGATGTATTTCGTGCATCTACTAAGTAAGCAGTAGGTCCCACTTTACCAGCTTGAGGTATATGTACAGACAGGTACCTTCTTTGTAGCTCATCATGCCTGGCCCATCTGCTGCAGTGGTGTTTTGTGTTTAAGACTGTAAAGTTAGGGCTCAATAAAGCTTATCAGTTCATCTAGACTCCCCCCCCCCACCCTGAGGTAGTATGCTGATATCCAGAGGAGCTTCCAGATTTAGATAACCATGGTAGCAGAAGCAGATTTTTTCTTAAACTCCAGGCTTTGGTGAATGTATGTCAGCGCAGAACACACATCCGCTGGTGGTGACTTTCTCTCTTAGACCCTTTTGTGAGAGCAAACCATGGTGGCATTCAAATCCTTCAGAGCTTATAATAACCTTGACTTTCAAATGAGAGTGTCTGACATGCCGATTGCTTTCTTAGCTCTCCTCTTACTTCCTATGTCAATTTACCCATTCTCCTCCACAATCAGTTATCTGAATGTTCATGTAGGCAGAGCTGTGTCTGGTAGCTCTGACTACTGGTCAACCAGTTTTTTGCTGGCATTTGTTTTTTTGTTTTTAATACCTCCCTAGACATTGTTACAACCGTGTGCCCTTTCTCATTCCTGTGTGGCACACTATAGATTGATATGGGCTGCGTAGTGGTGGAAATCTAAGCAGTAGTGCAGCTAAATCATAGAATGCCAGCAAAGATACCTGCAATCGGAGAGCAAATGAAAAGCCTTTTCTAGTGGGGGCAAGTTTTCAGTACCTGAGAGTTCTGGCCAAATCTTCTCTCTCCATAATTATTAACTTGGGAGGGGAGAAAGAGAGGGAGAGAGACAGAGAATATCGTGTATGTGTGTGTGTGTGTGTGTGTGTGTGTGTGTAGACTTATATTACTGGACAGTTGGACAGTTACAACTGCCATGTGGAGTGTATTGGGCAGTTACAACAATCCCTTTCAATTCTTTGAAACAGAAGGGGATCAAGAACATAGGCTTACATGACCTCTTCCGTGGCTCCATCAAGTACCTTCCTTTCTCTTCCTTTTTCTTCCAATGCCTATTACTTTTTCTGTGACTGATTCATTTGTCCTGTGTAATATATGACTTCAATTATGTATGCCCCCATCTTTATCCATCATTCCTTCAAAGCTCAAATCCATATATGCACACACACACACACGCATACACACACACACACATACACGAGAGTTTGATAAATTGCTATACATGTTCCCTTGAATGGCATTTTAAATCCAAAATAAACCCACATTCTCATCATCTCTTCCAAGCCACTGTTCCTCCCTTATTTCTTCTAAGAGGTAAGCACAGTTTTCCAGGCCCAGATCTTTGTACCGCCCAGAATGTATTGTTTCCCTGGCCTCCACAATCAGTTACCAACAGTAAAATTTTACTTCACTAAAATCTCTCTCAAAAATGCCCCCTTTCTATCTACATTTTTACTAATTGGTTAATCCTTTAGCATTTATTGCCTAGATTATTGCAAAGTATCCTAATTATTTTCAAGCTCTGATCTTTAAGCTGCCAACAGGGTGATATTTCTAAATTTCAAAACTGTTACTATCTTGCTATAAATCCCTCAGTGGCTCTCAGTGACTTTGGGAATCAAGCTGAGGCTTATGCTCTCTTCTCTGCTAAACTTTTGAGCATCGTTTTGTTTGCTTTGCTCTTTTTTCCTAGTTGTAACACTTTTCATCCTCACAGATTTCGACTCAACCCATTTGGAACTTGCCATGCTTTGTTTTCAACTGTGGTTTTTAAAAAGCTACTCTTCCCTGAACACATTTTCCTCTCCTGTGTGTCATTCAAGTTTTGCAAAACTAAGAAGTTAATCTTTTTCAGAAAGCCTTCTCTTATATTTATAATTTTCATTTGTGCTACTTCTGGGTGGCTATCTAAACAACGAGTAGAGCTAATGCTGAGGTGGGCCGTGGAAGGGGCCTAAGTACTAAAGGGGTATGTTTCAACCCACAGTGGACAATGTATTAGATTAGAAAAAACTTCCATCCATTTTCATGTAAAGACCCAGGGTCAGGGGCAGAGACAAAAGCCGTCATGGAACAAATGAAAACTGCGAAAACTCTTCAGCAATTTGGCAGGTTAGTCATTCAGTAAAATGACTGAGGTGAATAGATCTTCAGCAAATTGGCCAGGCTCGCTGTGTTCAATAATTTACCTCCCTTCTGAAACTACTGAAGCAGAATCACATGTGGGCTACCTGGGGCTAGAACAGTTTCTGATTCTGGTTGAATCTAAATTAGGAGTGGGTATGTTGACATATGATCTCTCTCTCTCTCTAATTTCGGTGCCCCACTTGGGAAGGACTAACAGCAGTTCAAATCATTTCAAACTATATTGATACAAAGAATAACTAAAGGCAACTATTACTTCAAAATATAGAGTCTTATAATGTAAATAAAGAAGTCTGTTGTCAAAAACTCTTTAGAAGGTCAGGCAACAGCAGGATCCCTCACCTGGATAAATCGTCAGCCACGGCAACCTTCACCTTTGATTAAGTGCAGAAGTATTATATTTACCTCCTACAGCAACATCATAAGCGGCAGGCAATACCTCTGACAATCAGATTATCTCCTCAAAATAGCTCACCTTTCCTGAATTTTTAAACTAAAACTTGTATACACAATGCAAAAAAAAAAAAAAAATCATACTTTCATTGCACTTTAACGCTTTTCTTCATCCAGACACAGACACAACAATTGCATGAAAATGTGGGGGTTTTTTTGTTGTGTGTGTGCGTGTGTGTGTGTGTGTGTGTGTGTGTGGTGTGTTGATTTCTTGCCAGAATATTGATTAACTCTTGGTAGTTTAGAATTTCTTGATTGATAATAACTTCCTTAATATGTAAAATTTTGAGGATATCAGCTCCCAGATGAACTGTTTATCTATAGCAAGTTAATTACCTATTTTATGTTCAAATAATGTACATTCAACATTTATGATAATGAAAGGAATGACTATACCTTTTAGTCTTTATAAAATATGGTATTAAAAATAATAATCGTAGGTAATGCCTGTAGAGTTAAAACTTCTATCAATATTTTCTTCCAGCTTATTTTCATGTGCATCATATTTATTTAGTTATTTTTTTCCAGGATTAGGTACAGATTGTCTAGCAGAGTTGCATTCAATTTTTTTCAATTATTATCACATCAACATTGTCCATGTCATTAAATAGTCTTTTTAGTTTGAATCCATTCTAGAAGCAGAATAGCTTAGTGCATGTGGAACCAGATAGCCTGTGTTTACATCCTGACTCTGCTGTTCACTACCTTTTTTACCTCGGACAAATTACTTAACCAGTTTGTGTCCCTCTTTCCTAGTTATGAAACAGGGATTATAATACTACTTATATCATAAGCATGTAATGCGAATTAAATGAGTTTATATATATATTATATACATATATATATACACATACGAAATGCTTAGAACATTCCCCAGTATACTCAGTAACTCCTATCATTATTCCTCTTTCTCCTTGAATATCCAGATGACTCCGAAGATTGAAATATTAACTTTTTAATGTTTTTTATTCAAATTATTAAGTTTGTCTTTTCACAAATGCACTGATACATTACCAAAATACACTTGCTATCACTAAATCTTGTGAAAATAGTGTATTTTTTTAAAAATATGTTTGTATATTATGTGCTATTTTCATATATTTTGTTTATATATTCCATTTAACCTTTCAAGTAGCTTTTTATATAGTAACTATTTTTTTAAAGATTTTATTTATTTATTTGACAGAGACAACGAGAGAGGGAACACAAGCAGGGGCAGAGGGAGAGGGAGAAACAGGCTTCCCGCTGAGCAGAGAGCCCAATGCAGAGCTTGATCCCAGGACCCTGGGATCATGACCTGAGCCAAAGGCAGACGCTTAACGACTGAGCCACCCAGGCGCCCCATATAGTAACTATTTTTAATTCTAGATTTGGATTTAGCTATTTGTTTAATTTTTATAGTGTTCAGATATAGTCAAGCTATGATGATACCTGCAAATTTGAATTTTCCTTCTTTTTAATGATTTTTTTAAAAAGTAGTAACTATATGAGTAACTATATGTGCATGGTACAAAATAAATAATATTGAAGAATTTATAGGCTCAATGGCACGTAAGAGTTTGCTTTTTCCTTTTTTCCCCCAAATAATTCACCTCCCTGGGGGCATCCATTTCACAAGTCACTTAAGTGAATTTCCAGTGTCATTATAAACATGCACAAGAGAATATGAGTTGTTAGCATAAAATGTTCTTGGGTCTTGATCTTGTTTTTCCTATTAACTGTATATTATGGAGAGGTTTCTGCCTCATTTTTTTAATGCTTAATATCCCTTTCCGAAGCCTGAGCATTTAATTTTGGTTCATTTCATTTACCCGGGTATAACTTCAAGAAAGTTTTACAGATACGATATTGGTTAATATCTTTTCTGAGTAACTGTATATATGCAATTATCTTTTTATTGATTTCCTATTAAAAGTAAAACAAGCAAATAGATATAAAATCTTGCATCGCAGGTGTTCTCTATACATCATACAATGTCATGGGCGGGGGAGGAGCGGAGGGAGAGGGAGAAGAAGGGAGAGAATCTTAAGCAGGCTCCAAGCCCAACGTGGAGCCTCGTGCTGGGCCCGATCTCACAACCCTGAGATCAGATCCTGAGCCAAAACCAGGAGTTGGACGCTTAACTGACTGTGTCACTGAGGTGCTTCGGGCATCCTAAGTGTTGAGACTTGTCTTCCCTTTGCTCTCTACTCATCTTTCTGTATTCATTCATGAAATGATCATTTAAAAGACAACAATTGGGAATTTCAGAGGCAAATATTAAATGTAGATCGAATCCTCAAAGATGGAACAGCTTAAAAAAGCTAGAACAATCCCTGGCAAACTGAGCTTCAGGTTTAGATGTGTGATATCAATATGCACAACTATTTCACCAAAAGTAGAAATTAACCACAACCCAGTGTCCCCTGCACAGGAGTAATATGTAGACAGATGCCAGGGTTATGAAGAGTATATTGAAAGGAAAATCAACAACAAAACAATCCAACTAAGGATTTTGAAAATGGTACTTAATCAGAGGGAAAAGATCCCCATGAAGAAAATAATCTGAAAGAAGAAAAAATTGGAAATAATTTTACAGAAAAAAAAGATAAGTTACTTTTTGGATGCTCAGTGAAATTCAAAATAACATTAAATCCATGAAAGAGAATTGAAGGCCATAAGAATAGTCTTTTTGAAACGATATGAAAGGTGAAATAAGAGTAAAACTGAATGAGATCCAATGATAAGCTTTTAGAAAGAAAAAAAAATCACAAAGAAAGCAAAATAGCATTAGCAGAATTAAAAACTATTCAAGACAGAGCAGACTTGATAACGAAAAAATTAAATGACAATGTGGAGAAAAAACTTGAGAAAATTTCCCTAAGTATTTAGAAAAAGTAAGATAAAATGCAAATGAAAAGAGATGGTAGATAAGGAGGACAGACAGTAGACCACACCTAAATATTATTCATGTTCCTGAGTAGATGCCAGAACAATGAAATAAGTGTTGTCAATAAATAATGCAACTCTTAGTAGGAAAAAAAAAATCTTTCTTTTTGGAAATAAAAAAATACGTACATGTATAGATCAGGAAAATTCGTCATATTTCAGACAAAATAAACGATACGAGTTAATGAAAAGACAGCCATAATAGACAAAACATTCACACATATACATATGCGTGTGAATACGTAATATATCTATATGAAGGAATAAAAGCATGAATTATTTTAAAGACTTTCTCTGGAATATAAAATGTTAAAAGATATCATAAGATGTACAGGAGCACCTGAGTGGCTCAATTGGTTAAGCCTCTGACTCTTAGTTTCAGCTCAGGTCATGATCTCAGAGTCATGAGATTGAGCCCCACCTCAGGCTCTGCACTCAGTGCAAAGTCTGCTTAAGACTCTCCCTCTCTACCCCTCCCTGCCCTCTCTAAAATAAATAAATAAATAAATCTTTAAAAAATATTTAGGATGCCCTTGTCAAAAGTTCAGAAATAATGTAAATAAAACCAATAAATCATCCAAGTAGTAATTAGTAACAGTTTATTGTGTATACACTAAAAAAACAGTTTGCAAACTGGGAGCACTCAACCCAAAATGTGGAAATGAGGCTAAGGAGTACAAAGAAGCTTGCTATAGTGAGAGAGCAGTATCTCTTTATTCTTCGCAGTAATTGGGTATAATATTAAAATTTTCCTAAGTTATAGGGAATTGGTCAGTGGTTACTTCATATCCACCTTGGGAAACAGTCTAAGTTTTGCTCATGATTTCCAGAAGTATAAGCAAGAAATGACCCAGGTCAAGTTAGTCTTGCAAAATAAGCTAAATTAAGCTGTGTTTGTGTGGCTAAAGTGTTTTTGTCTGCTCAAGGAATTTTCAAGTTTGGTCTTCATTTGGTTTTGATTTTAACACCCTTAAAGATGTTATAGCCTGCCTAATATTTTGTCTGATACAGATTCTTGGTCTCCTACTTAAAGAACAGAGAGAGGGAGAAGAACCAAGCACCAATTTTATAAAAAGCATAAGTTGTCCACTGATAGTTTTTCCCATCGAGCTCAATCAGTTTTGTAGTTAGTGGACAATTCCACAATACTCTGCCAATAAATCCCTTATCAATCTAAGTTTTGGTTTAGATATTCTTATCGTCACATATTTTAGTCCATGGGGGAGCTGCTAATCGTATGTGTTTAGAAACCTGACTTTTAGCTAAAAAGCTTTATATATATACATTTCCTCATTTCTTTACAAATAACATTTCATCGGTAAAAATACATATTATATGTGCACATGAATTATAAAGATGCCTTCTTATTTCAGAAATGTGCTCTCTGGCTGGCCCCTTGGGTGACTTGGCCTTGCAGATTTCTATTCTTATAAAATTATGTATTCTTTAGAAAGCAATGTAGCTGGCTTTGTATACATGTAAGGCTGACACTTATAAAAGTCGCCTATAGCTCCTACTAAGTATTTTTAATAAAGACAGTTTTAACAATAACTGTTCAGGGCCCAGAAGCCTTAATGGCATTCTAGTGACCCAAAAGGATTAACATGCCTCCATGATTTTCTCCCAGTGACATTTAGTATATTTAGCTTGAAAAGCTAATCAATCATGCCTTATGAGATATGCCATTTAAAAAATAGTTTGGCCAAGAATATAATTCAATATATTTAAGTGAATAAAAGCTGTGAGAATGATTAAAATGGAAATTGTCTAGATGGAGGAAGTAGCTAGTTAAGTGCCAAAGGGTTAGTTCTGCATATAGATAGATCAGTGCTACCATTATAAGGAAATACATCATTGCAATTTACATACATCAGACTATTTAAAGGTACTGGAAACACTGGTAGGGAAAATCACCTAAAGCGAACTAAAAGGAGATATATGAAATGTGAGCTGAACATCAAATGAGATTCATCTGTGGTGTAGGAGAGAAAATTATTTGAAATTCAATAATTTTATAGGCAAGAATCGTCTGGAAAGCAATATTCTAAAAAAGACTTAGATGACCCAACTAATCATTTTGAATCAATTTCATGTTGTGAATTAATTAAAACTTAATGATAAATGTTGAATAGGATTAATCATTAAAACAAATAGATACAGGAAATTTTTACAAGAGTAGAAAGAAATTTACTAAGGAAAATGTTTGCATCTGCATTTAATTTCCCAGCTGTGTTTTCACATCAGTGAGAGGATGAAAATAAAGCAATATTAACATTTCTGGGAACTAATCCCAGACACCCACATAATCCTTAAGGCAAGAAAGTAGAAGCTAGACATGTTATTCCAGAGAGAAATGAAAGAAAAAGACATTTTAAAAGTCTTTTTTTTTTCCATTTATATTTGCATCCATATCATGTATAAGATGTTATCATCCTCTAATTATAATTTAATTCACCAGATATCCTTTGTGTCTTTTTACAAATTCAATTACTTTGACCCCTGGCTCACCAGTATAATGATACCTGATTAAGTTCTTTTAGACTATCCCTTTGCAAACTATTTTAAAATAACCTCACTATTTTTTTTCTTTTGTATAATCGTTGCCAAAAGAAGAGTGAAAATTTTCTGCCAAGTTAAGTAGCTTTATTCCAAAGAAAAGTTTGTCTACATGACATGGTGGGGTTTATGTTTTTCACTTTCTTTTTCTGATGCAGATGTCTTACACCCTAGTCCATGAGGTCATGGTCCTCAAAATATAATTCCAGGAGGCCTTGCATTGCAAGGAAAAGCTCAGAGGTTGTCCATTGGGAGTGAGAAAACACCTGACAGGTGGGACTTGGACCCCCCTTTCCTGACTCAACATAAGTAGCTCAGCATTTAACCATTTAAAGTTTCAGGGTTTTGTTTGTTTGTCTGTTTTTGATGCTCTATTAATGAAAGTTTGTACAAGGATTGTTGGTATATTGGTATTTTCCAAAATACAAACATTGGATTTCTAGTGGCTTCCAGAGGAATTTCAGAGCCTTCACTAAATTATGTTTTCCTTTTAAAGCAAAAATTTAGTACCTAATTTAAATATTAAGTAAACAATTGTGTTAGTGGAAATAAAATAAGCGTATATAGTGATACAGACCTCACCTCAAATATTTACTTGATAGAGTATAGTTGCTGTGGTGTTAGTGCTTTAACATGTTTTTATTTGTAGATACAGATTGTATAATTTATACCTCAGTGTACCATAATTTAGAGATGGGAATATAGGAAATACTAATTTTAAGATAATTTAATGGGGAACATAAAAATGATAATAATTCTGTCAAATTGCCCCAAGATGCTAATCATAGATTAGTAAGAGACATTAATCTGAATGAATTCCTTACATAGTATATAAAGTTATCTCTAAGACTTCAAATATCATTGATAATAAACTAAAAATATGGTAAAGATCATTTCCAAATTCTCTTTTCAGTTATAGAATTAAAGATCAGTCAAATCCACTGTATTTAAAGAGAAGTCTTAAAAGAACAACCAGAATTTCCCAAAATTTATATGATTAATTATAAATAAGATACAACAATTGTTATAAAAGTATGCCAGTTGACTTTTAAAGGCAAAAATGTAGTCATTTCAAATATCAGGCCATAAATGCGGGGTTTTTGTTGTTGTTGTTGTTGTTGTTAGATGCTGTAACACATAATAAAAGTCTATAACATTTATTTTTTTTAAAGATGTTATTTATTTGTCAGAGAGAGAAAGAGGGAGGGTGAGCACAAGCAGGTGGGATGACAGGCAGAAGGAGAAGCAGGCTCCCTGTCAAGCAAGAAGCCCGATGAGGGACTCCATCCCAGGACTCTGGGATCATGACCTGAGCCGAAGGCAAATGCTTACCCTATTGAGCCACCCAGGTGTCCCAAAAGTCTATAACATTTTAGAATGAAATTTCCCAGGTCAAATTGATGCAATACAAATTGATGTATTACATTAGTCAAATATGTTAGTTTAAAATGATTTAAGTAAAATAAATAAAAAATAAAATAAAATGATTTAAGTGACTCTATAACCTATTTAATGGGAAAGATAGGTATGCCTTTATATGTGTAATTATATAATTGGTAATAAACTTCAGTTACCTATATAGAGATATAAAAAACTTATTTTTCTTATATTATCAAAAAATTAAATGATTAATAAAATGATAAATAGAATCAATATATGTTGGTATATAATAAAAACATATTTTTAATTTCATGTTAAATTGGTATCAAAAAAGGACATTTTTAACATAAAAATTATGTTTAACAAATCACATATAGCTGATTACAAAAAAGCATTTTTTTCCCTTGAGTGAGTCCCCTTTGCACAATTCTAAAGGACCCAATTCTCTGAGGAGGTTAATCCTGATTACTTGACCCTACTGCAGTGTTGGGATAGAGATGAGAGAGAATGTATTCATTTAGACATTTACGTAGAAAGAACAATTTGTGATACTCTGCCTGTCTACCTCAAGGCCCTATCTACTGGGGCATAAGCCAGAGTGGGTAAGGGCTGCTAACACTTTAAGGTCTTCATGAACACAGGCGTGAAACCAGTAATAATTTCTAATAATGGAGAGGAAGAAGTTGCCTTTCTTATTGATATACTCAGCTGTAGGAGCCCCACATCTAAGTACTCACACAGTCTAAATATTTGTTTAGGAAATGAAATCACTAAAGAAAATATAATCTCATACACATAGATCTGCCAATTTCCATTAACAAAAAGACCATTTAATTTTTTAGTTTGAATTATGGGCATTTAGGTCATGTCACTACATTCATGTCTTAACAAAGAATCAAAGAGTCACTAAAGGCAGTTGTTCAAACAAAGGGAATGTCTTTCAAAAAAGTGAATTTCAATGTCAGAGAAAAATAAAAATAGCATTTGGAGTTTTAACCTAGTAATTTTTCTCCATTCTAGCTATAAAAAATATTCAAACCTTTTTGAAGTCTATATTGAAATTACTACCCAGATGTTTTTATTTAACCACTTTTGTCTATCCTCATTGTCCTGAGTTGAATAAAATCAGAATAATCTGTTCTTCAGTAATAAATCTCATTTATTAATTTATTTAATAAGTACCATATACAGATCACTTCCGAAGTTTGTGTTTGGTGCTGAGATAAAGGAATGAATGACATACCTGAAGTCTTAAAGGGCTTCTATTCTATTCAGTTAGGTGAGGGGGCGGGCAGGAAAAGTGCGTAAGATATCATGTGGAGATTATATGAAGGAAAGGAAAGTAAGAGACTGATGGAGTGCCATTATTTACAGGATAGTTGGGGAAGACCTGTTGGATGTGGTGACCAATAAGAGAGATCTGAATTCAGTAAAGAATAAGTCGTGTGCACATCTGTGATGTGCTGGGGAGAAGATAGTGTCATCAGGTAAAGGGAATATAGCAAGTAGAAAATCCCTAAAGCAGGGGCGTGCTCCCTGTGGTTAAGGATCAACATGGAGACCAAAGCACCAAGAAGGTGGGTAGAGAAAGTACACACTGTAGAGAGGTAGTCAGGATTAAAAGTCATTCTTTGTGCAGAACCTTGTTAAAAATTTTGGATTTGATTCTGAGTGTGATAAGAAACTAATTACTCTTTAAAGGAGTTTCTCTGTCAGCTCTGTAGAGAATGGTCTATGGAATTAGGGGAGAGCAGGAAATGGAAATGGTAGATTAGAAAGGTAGTTTTGGTATTAGTCCAGGTTAGAGCTTATTCAGATACATATATCAGAGTTAGAACACATCTTTTGATTGGATATAAAATAGGTGAGAAAGGAAAATCAAGGATAACTTTTAGAACTTTGCTCTGAATACTTAGATAAATGGAGCTGTTGTACCCCTAGATGGGTAAAGGCTGGAGAAGGAGAAGATTCAGTACATATTATGTTTAGGTACCTATAAACATCCAAGTGGAGATGTTGAGCTGGCATTTAGAGGAGGGGTTGACGTTGGAGGTATAAAAGAGAAACAGTGAACTTTTGGGTGGTATTTTAAACCATGGAGCAGGAGTTAGCAAGAGTGAGGAGCTCACATGAATATTCTGAGTTGTGAGTGCTTCTATACTCTACTGTGTAAAAGTCAAGACGATGAACAACATCCAGCAAAAATATGAGAACAAGTGGCCAGTGAAATTGGAAACAAGCAAAACTGTAGAATACGTCTGTAGGAAGCCAAATGAAGAGAGCATTTCACTAAGCAGAGAAGACTCAACTGTTATCAAATACTTGGACATTAGACAGAATTGTTTTGCTTTCTGAACTACTTGAAATCGCCCTTCTTTGTAAGTGAAATAATGGTTGTACATAATCAGTTTTTCATGGGTCACCCCGATGCCCTTTCTGGACTTTGGCTTCCATTTTCAAATGGAAAGAAAAACCTACATTTATGTTACAAGCCTGACAAGTAAGTTCTCAGTGCATTTTTCTCCCTTTTCTCTTCCTACCTTCCTCCTTAAAACATCTGTTTCTCGTTGTAGCAATTCTGATTCTATTTATAGTATAGCTACATTATTTATTTAAATAATCAAAAATCATTGGTTGGTTGTTCTAAAATTCTATCTATTCTTTTTACTACAAAATAGTGTTGCTTTAAAATTACTAGAATCTTGGGACACCTTAGTGGCTCAGTCGGTTAAGCGTCTGCCTTCGGCTCAGGTCATGATCCCAGGGTCCTGGGATCGAGCCCCGCATCAGGCTCCTTGGAGCCTGCTTCTCCCTCTGCTTGCTGCTTCCCCTGTTATGCTCTCTCTCTCTCTGACAATAAATAAATATATTTTAAAAATCTTTAAAATTAGCAAAAGCTTTAAATTTACTCTTTATTAAATAGGCTTCAAACTTGGAAAGAAAAAGGTATATTTAGATTGACATTAAAATTACTAGTTTTAATACCTAGTATGTTTTGGATAGAGGAAATAACCCTCCGGCTTTCTTTGAAAAAAAAATCCCAGTTTATCTACTAAAATCAAGCTGCACCTGTTTGCCTCTATAATCAACAAAGCACAAAGCAAACTTTATTTCTCCCGGTGCAGAAATTTACGGCTTGTGTCTAAAAACAAACATTTTTAATTAGAGCTGGTATTTTTTTTTTTCCTGTTTTTTCTCCTTTCTAAAAGAGACTGGTTAGTATGTAAAGGTGACATTGGGATAACCACAAAACTCAGCAGATGACAGTGTTAGACTGAAAGCAAGGAGCAAGGATCCAGTCAGCAGCACAGAAAATCCTGCTCACACTGTGAGCATTCATTACAGCAGACAGCCTAGTGGATTAGAAGATTTGTTAAAGGATTAGGAGATTCGAATGCCATTTTTTTCTTTTCCTTTTTTATTCCTCACAATAGCCTTCGTTGTGTAAATTGATTATGAAATGTTTTATGTCTGAACATTAAGTAGAACATGAATATAGAATTAAGGAAGATGGAGTACACTTTTAACTGAGAAAAACAACAATCTCAACACAGGACTCAGAATACAGTGTTCTTATGTGCATTCTGGTTCTGCGTAAATTGAAGGAGAATTTGGGGTTTTGATTTACATTCTCTTTGTTTGAGAAAGTGTGTCACGAGGTGACCTCAGTCCATTTCGCACACTTTAATGAGTTTCTGCATGCCCTCTGAGTCTTCCCTTTGCATGGGAAGCTCCTGAAAAAGCTGTTCCCAAAGAATGTTTTGGGAACGGAGGAAATGTTTTAAAGTAGGGACGCAAGTGACCAACAAGTACGAGATGCTCTTTAGCTCACCAGTAAACAAAGAAAGTAAAAAAATGATGAGATTGTTTTAAATATTTATAAATATGTTAGGTTAAAAAAAAGTGGCAGCACAATTTGCACCAAGTTATGGGTAAAAGGTATTCATTCCCCAGGAGTGGAAAAGGGTATATTTCTGGGGAGGGACCTAGTATTAAAAGTCAAAAAGTTATCATGCATATTCTTTAATAAAGAATTCCAAGTAGAGAAAATAAAAACATTCCAAACCCCATTGATAGTGAAATACAATATATTACAGAAAAAAACAAAAGCTACCCAAAATAAAAAGATATTTACATGAAAATATGCCTAGTTTGTGATGTTAGCAGAAAAAGTAAATTATGAAACACCATATAGCGAATAATTAATGGACAACTTTAAACATCTGTGGAGATATATTTAAGGAAGGATGTGTCCGTGTGTGTATGTGTGTGTGTGTGTGTGTGTGTGTGCATTATTTTAAATGGATAATCAATGTTTTTCTCATTTTTGTGGGATTTCAGGTTCTATTCATGTTTTCCCCCTTTTTTAAAGCATGTGATATTTTTACACTTGAATAATGTAAGGATGTTCTGTGAACCTGTGAAAAAAATTTTTGAGTGTTTTAGTGAATATTACATTTTCATAGTAATATCACAAAACAAAGAAACCTGTGTGACCTTGAATTACTCAACATATCTCTACGTACTTAACCAGGAAATGTCATTTGACATAACTACTTCTATTGAAGATGGTCTGAGAAACACCATCAATTCTACAATTTCTACACCTCAACTCTTTATGCAGTGTCACCTCGCACAGCCCCAGGCAGAACTGTAATAACAAGCATATGAATAACAGGTATTTTAGTATTTGGGTTTTCCCCTCACATTTTAGCTATTATTATCCATAATTTACTGTACAATTATTTCTTATTCATAGAATGTTAACCAGAAAAGAGGTGTTCCTTTAAAACACAAGGTTGTTTAGGGGGTGTTCAGACTTAATTAACTACATTATACTACTAAACACTACATTTGGACATGGCAACCGTGTATGATTTGAGAATAAACACATGTTCCGTTTTTACATCAGGCAACCACTGGCATCTATTCTCTGATTTTGGTTTTCAAACACCATCAGTCTTGAATTAATTCTGTGAGAGGAACCTCACTGTCTGTGTGGAATCTATAGTGGGCCCTGCAGTCACTACTAGAAGGGTGAACCTAATGGTCAAATGATTTAACTAGCTGAATTTAAGAATGCTTATGAGCATTTATTATTTCGACATTATAACAGATCTTGGCTCTACAAGTAGTACTTATTTATTTATTTATTTATTTATTTATTTATTTATTTTTAAAGATTTTATTTATTTATTCGACAGAGATAGAGACAGCCAGCGAGAGAGGGAACACAAGCAGGGGGAGTGGGAGAGGAAGAAGCAGGCTCATAGCGTAGGAGCCTGATGTGGGGCTCGATCCCAGAACGCCGGGATCACGCCCTGAATTGAAGGCAGACGCTTAACCGCTGTGCCACCCAGGCGCCCCTACAAGTAGTACTTTTTTAAAGCACCTTTATTGAAATATAATTCATAGACCATAAGACAATTCAATTCACCCATTTCAAGTGTACAATTCAGTTTTTTAAAGCATATTCACAGAGGCATGCAACCGTCACCACGATCAATTTTAGAACATTTCTACAATTCCAAAAAGAAGTTCCTTACCTATTGTTAGTCAATCCACATCCACCCCAACCTTCTGCATAATATTGAAAAGAAGTATTAAAAAACATTGTTTCTTGTTCCCGATCTTAGGAGGAAACCATTCAGTCTTTCAAATTAAGCATGATATTAGCTGTGGGTTTTTCATAGATATCCTTTATCAATCAGATTTAGGAAGTTCCCCCTTACTTCTAGTTGTTGAGTGTTTCTATCTCAGAAGTTTTGGGATTATGTCAAGTACTTTTTCTGCACTTATTCAAATTAGCACGTATTTTAGTTTTTTATCCTATTGCTACAGTATATGATATTAATTGATTTTCAGATATTGAACCGATCTAAGATTTATAAGATAAATCCCACTTGGTCATAATGTATAGTCCACTTTACATATCGCTGGATTAGGTGTGCTTGTATTTTGTTGAGAATTTTTTGCATCCATACTCATAAGAGGTACTGTTGTATCATTTTCTTGTGTTGTGTAATTATGGTATTAGGATAATATTGACTCTGTAGAATGAGTTGGAAAGAAAGCTGATCATTTTGGATGATATATAGTAGCAACTCTAAATACTGATCCTCCATTCTAGAGTTTCTTGTTCTTTGTTTTTTTGCTTACTATGTTTAGTACTTTGACAATAATATTTCAGTAAATCTCTTTTCTCTGCAGAAGGAAGCTCAGCCTTTGGTATTGCAACTCAAAGGACTTACTCTAGGGCATGCACGCATTCTCCCTGGCACCCCCATCCCAAACTGATCAGTGGTTGAAGTAGGGCTCTCTTTGCCTCTTTCCCTGATTTCTGTTCAGCTCAGTCTAACTGCTTTTTTGATACCACTTCCATGTGTTATTTTCCACTAATTAGCTAATTGTTCTGTTGTTTGATAACATCCTAAAGCAATCAGTGTTCCATAGTAAGGTACAATTAAATTTGGGTCATTTTGCAAGAGTAATTTTGATGCATTCTTTGAGGCTTGCTTCAATCCTAGGAGGGCTCTTTTAGCTATTTATTTCCCTATTTTCTGTTAAGTGTCTCGCTTGCCTATAGTTTCATGTGTTGTTATTATGGAGTTACCAGCCCATCTCAGTTGTTCACCACTAAAATTTTCACTGTTTTCAGCAGCCCTCTTAGGCTTGAACCTTCCCATATTCTGTTCTGAAGAATGTTAGTCACCTTAGAGACTGCTATGGAGATCCTTTTTCCTTGTGGCTTGCCTTGCCCCTTGGGCAAAATTTCTATGCACTGCACTGGTCCTGGTGGTGAGAATAGCAGCTTATTTCTCTCTGAGTGACACTCCTGTTCTCTAAGAGGTTTATTGGGTAAGGGTTGTTGCCTTGATCATCTCGCCTTGTGTCTTCTAAGGTGGGTTTTTCACCTGCTGAGTGAGTAGGGATGAATGTAATTGAGCCCAGCATTCTTGCACCATAAAAGTGGGGACTGGGAAAAGAAGGGAACTCAGATTTCTCACCTATGCTTGTCTGGAAAACAGCCTGTCTGCTATGGAGCTGAAGGAAAGGAGAAATGATGTCAACCTTCCTCTCCCAGGAACAGCTGTAGCTCTAGACTTCTTGTTGGGGAGGGAGTCGGGGCCATTTCTTTGCTGCATATATCCAGTGTAGAGCTTCCATCTTAATGAGTTCAGGAAAGAGGGAAGAGGTCTTGGCTCAAATGACACAGACTGTCTCTGTTTTTACTGATATTTAGATCTCCTGATCTCATAGAATAAGTGTATCTCCATTTGCTGTATGCCTTTAGGACAATTCGTAAAACATTCATTTTTTTAACAATGATTTATTTTTTTTACCAGTTATTGTTATTTTGTGAGGTAGGAGTCCCTAGACCTCTCATACTGCCGTTCCTGAGGTGTTTTCCTTGCCACATTAAAAAATAATAATAATTAGGAAAATACAGAAAGGAGGGAGGTAAGTGTGTCTCATAATTTTTATATATCTGTAATACGTATGAGTTTAATTTATCTTAAAGAAATAAAGTTATAATAATGTAGAAATAAAGTTCAATATTCTATGTAGAAGACTGATATAAATGAATATAGGATTCAATTATCTGTCAGGTAACTCAACAAACTATTTGTTTAATAATAAAACGACACTTACACACTCACATGCATATTTACACATCACAAATAGTTTATTGAAGAAATTATTATGGCTTTCTGTTTATCCGTAATCTCTGTATTCTTCTTGTTCTAAAACCCATATTTTATATTAGTGCATTGGTTCTCAAATTCGAGCAGCTATCAGAATCACCTGGATAATGTATTAAAAACCAGATTGCTAAGTCTCACTGAAAGAGTTCCTGATTGAATAGGTGTGAAGTATGGCTGAGAATTTGCATTTCTAGGACAAACATTAAGAAGGGAGTTCCAGGGAGCTGCCTTTTCTCTCACTCTTAGTTTCTGAGGCAGATAGTAACCAGGTGCAGCCCATGTGAGGATCACATTTTTCCTCCACAGTGATGGGAACATGACTCAATAAAGACCATTGACACGAGGTATTTTTTTTTGCACTATCTGGAGAAAGGCAAGGTGTTTTTTAAGAGTCTACAGTTTTATTTATTTATTTATGTATTATTATTTAGGTATGGTTAATACACAGTGTTTTATTTAATTTTAGGGGCACAACAGTTATTTGACAATTCTATGCATCACACAATGTGTAGTCACAGTCTGTCACCATACAACAGTATTACAATATTATTGACTATATTCCTCTACTTTTCAATCCCATGATTTAGTTATTTTGGTTTGTATCTCTTAATCTCCTTAATGTATTTTGCCCCCCACCCCCACCTATTCCCCTCTGGCAACCACTAGTTCTCCGTTTTTATGGGTCTGTTTCTGCTTTGTGTTTGTTCACTTGTTTTATTTTTTTTTAGATTCCACATGTAAATGAAATCTTACAGTATTTGTTCTCTGACTGACTTATTTCATGTAGCATAATACCCTCTAGATCCATCCATGTTGTCACAAATGGTAAGATCTCTTTATTACGGCTGAATAAAATTGTGTATATATACCACAACTTCTTTATCTATTCATCTGTTGATGGACACTTAGGTTGTTTCCATATCTTGGCCGTTGTAAATATTGCTGCAATGAACATAAGGGTGCATGTATCATTTTGAATTAGCGCTTTCATTTTCTTTGGGTAAAACAAATGTTCTTTTTCTCTTGGATCCTTTAACACTAATATTAATCTGGAGCTGCTGACACTGCCTGATATTGCAGATAATATAGCCAAAGGGAGAGCCATAAGATGAAATAAATAAACCTAGTTTGATAATATAGTTTGGGACCTTTGAACAAGTAACAACTAGAGCTAAACCAGTGCCTTGTATAAAGCACTTATTCCCAGATGAAATTAAGAAATATTTATATACATAAACAATGAATAGATTATGAATATATTCTCATAAAATAAGTGTATAGAGGAAGTACTTTTGGAAAAAAATAATCCCAGTAATAAGATCTATGATGCAAGGAAACAGCAAACATTTGGGCATATTCAAGCAAACACTGTCTGAAAAACAATAATAGCATTTAATTTGAGGTTAAAATACAAAAACCATTCAAGATGCATCTTATATATTGGAGGACAATAACACATGTGCTGGAGAGGAATGAGAAGAATAAACCGCTTGTATTGTTCAGCATAGGAATAAAAATATCTGTTAACTGACAAATAAAATAAAATAAAATAAAATAAAGCACTTATTCCTATTTTTTGTTCAAGCCATTTTGAGCTAGGTTTTCTATTTAACCATAACTGATATGCTGGTAAGCAAATAATTTTCAAGTATTGATTATATCTTAAAAAGTATGTGACTTAGAATATTGAAAGTTTTGGAAACAGATAGTATTGAAATGGCCTTTACTCCCAGTGCCACTACTATTCTCATATTGTACAATGTTAACATTGTTTTCTGCTTCCTGTTCCACTCTAGAGGTTCAAAAATAAATCAATGAAATATAATCAACTTTTTTACTTTTCTAATTCAATATCACATTTATATCATATTTATTTGAGAATTTACTGTATCTCTTGTTGATTTCTTATCTTTTCTTGGCATGTATTCCATGAAAAGCCTTTTAACAAATGGAAGCTAATACAATTTAAATAATTCATTTGATAAATAAATAAATAAATAATTTTATGACACACTTAGATTATATTAAAAGTGGGATTAATTTCTCCAAATTTATATTTCATTTACGTAGGTCTTCAAAATTGTGGATCAAAATGGAGTTTTAAAAATTCCTATGAAATATGTTAAAAATTAAGTTAGTGTATGTAAAATAATAAAAGTGGAATAAATTTGTATTTATAAAATAAAAGTTGCCTTAGGCCAACTAAAATTGTTTAAGCTATGTTATGAAAAATAGCAACAGATGTGTTAGAGGTAAAACAGTGGCAAATTTTTGCCACTATAGATTATAAATCATCAATGCATACTGGATTTTTCATATATTTAAATGATATTATAGCAGTTGTGATAAATGCACTAAGAAAAGGCAAATTAGCAAATTATTAGCATTATTTTGCATTTGACGTTTCCTAAATATTCTGTGTAATATTGTACATAGTTTTATGTAAATTTAACATACGAAAAAATCTATTTAGAAGAAATACTCCTGATATATATTTCCATAGATCTAGAATTGGCATCATGTTTGTGCCTGGTAGGCAAGTAATAACATGAAACTATTTCTTTCATTCTACTATACAATTCATCTCCCTTTCCCCAGTTACAAAAATTAAAAAAATAATAATAATAATCATTAGAAATGGGGGAAAACATTAGAAACAAAGTCATAGCCACACAAAGAAAGCAAACATAAAATGATGAGGGTTTTTTTGAAAACTTAAAAAATGTATGTAAATGACCTCATAAGGTATAAGTAAGAAATACAGTCTCTAAATGACGAGAAGGCGTGAAATAGCTTTAAAGGGGACATTCAATAGTAGAATTGCTTCCCTCTGACTCAGGGCTTACACTTGTTCAAGTTTTTTGTGGATTTCTTATTTTGATTTTTTTTGTTGTTGTTAATATCTTCAATGTATTGGAGTATAACTAAGGACGCATTAAGTATGGAAATATTCTCTTAAAGGGGAGTGTAATTTAGGAGCTATTGAGTGCAAATATACACTGTAAAACAAATACCTCTTATTTAACATGAATTCTAAGTAAAGAAGTGATACAATGCAAAGGATTAATTATTTTATAAAAGCTTAAACTTTGAGAGGTCTTATAGATTTCTCAAGTAGACAGGGTAAAAAAAATGTAATGGAGAGATATAGACGTATTATAAGGGAAACAAGAGTTACAGTCTTTTCTTTACCTCTGAATTCTGGGTGCCTTCTGTGTTGAAGTGTTAAAGAAGGAGATAGGAAATGTCTAACTTCTCTTCCAGCTGTAAAATTCCACATTGAAATAATATGTGCTCAGGTCAGCTTTCTACAATCTGGAATTTTACAGGCAGGCATTAAAGTTCTGTAATTGATTAAGTATACCTTGACAAAACTCAAAATGTGGTGCTGTTGGGGAAATGAGTATATATTACTTTCTATTGTTTTCTTCTTCTTTTTTGTCTTTTGTCTCTATTTCAATGTTATCAGGTTTAAACCCCAAGTATCAATGAAACAAAGGCACTGTCTAAAGACCAAATATCATCAGAGATGGTATTTATCTTTTCCATTTATACAATGGAATATATTCTCTTATTTTAATCATCATTTAAAAACTAGTAATGCTTGTTCTCCATTGTGTGATAAAATTAAATTTACGAAATCTGAAGAATACAATATGTTAGCAAATTAAATATTTTCATAAATCACTGTATTTGGTATAATGACATTAAAATAGTGAGGTTTTATGAAAACATTGAAGTAAGATCTTGGAATAAACATTAATTTTTTTCATTTTCATTAATAAGTTAAGTTAATATATATAGAAATATTGTATGTAGTACATACTTCAACCTTTATGTTTTAAAAAATGTTATGCCATTGAGGCATTTGTAATGAGTGAAATACATTTTCTTTCTTTCTTTTTTTAAAGATTTATTCATTTATTTTGAGAGAGTGCACGTGTGCGAGGGCCTGGGGAGGGGCATAGGAAAAGAGAAAATCCCAAGCAGACTGCACAATGAGAACAGAACCCAATTCAGGGCTTGATTTCGCTACCCTGAGATGAAATGAGCTGAAACCAAGAGTCAGACACTTGATGCACTGAGCCACCCAGGTGCCCTGAGTGAAATATTTTCAAAGTTTTATAGTATTTTCTCCTTTTCAAGTCATATATCTTCTAATAAATGTATTGTCATAATTTACAAATTTATTAGTAATTGAATAAAAGAGTCATTAACTGCATAAACAGTTTTTTTTCAATAATGCATGTCTTGCTTCTATAATAGGAATTTGGCCAAGAAATTAGGTTTAAAATTCATTTCAATACAATGTTCTTCTGATGTGTGAAAATTAAATTTCTTGCTTGAGAAGTGAAAAGTATCATGTAACTATTGGTAATTATACTCAATTTGTGTTCCTAGAAAGGTATTTCTCTCCGAACAAATTAATTTATAGAAAGAAACAAATTAATTTTTTGTGGAGATGATGTTTTGGTTAAATAAATGCGTTAGGATAGGTATATAGTAAAATAAGTAATATTGTAGAACGAACTACAATCTGTAAAAGTAATATTAATTTAAGGATTGAAGACTAGTAATTGTGTGTGTAGATATTTTACTATTATTTCATGTCTCCTTTTAGTGAAATATTGCTAGACTAGCTGTTTGATATTGCTAATGAAATGATTTCAGACTGCAAAGACTAATATTGAGGGCCTTGTTCAGAATCCAGGATTTGGATTATTCTGGATGATGATATTAGTTTATTAAATAAGCTAATTCATTCAGATTTTTCTTTTTTAGGTTGTGATAACTATGATTTCCAAAAAAATTTATTAAATGTACATTTTCTGGTTTTAACTTTAAAAATCACTTTTGCTAGAGTGCAAAAATATGTGTAAACCATATTAAATATAAAAATATTATTTTAAATGATACATACATTTAGAAGAAGAATGAAAGCAGAAGAAACACCTCAGTTTTAGCAAATATCCAGTAATATCCCCTACTAATTTCCCCCTCATTCACAACAAGAGTTATTCTAATGAAAAAAGATTAGATTGGCAATCAGATATTTAGTTTCCAAATTTTTCTAGCACTAATTATTTTTTCAAGCTTAGATAAGTCTGTAACATTTTTAGATAACTCTTTCTCAATCTATTTTTTAAATAATAACGTTATTTCTGCTTTTAAAGTTAAATAATTTTATTAAATAATAAATAATAAGGATAAAATCTTTTCTACCTATAAAATGGAATAACTATTGCCTTCCAGATAGCTGCTTATTTTGAGTTTCTTATGCTTTTTTTTTTTTTAGGATTTATTTATTTATTTATTTGAGAGAGAGAGAGAGAGAGAGCAGAAACGGCAGGGGTAGAGGGAGAGTGAGACTCTCAAACCAACTCCATACCGATCAGGGAGCCTAATGTGAGGCTCCGTCTCAGGACCCTGAGATACGACCTGAGCCAAAACCAAGAGTGGGACGCTTAACCCACTATGCTACCTAGGCACCCCAAGTTCCTTATACTTCTATAAGCTAATACAAGTTCATTCTTAAACTACT
Source organism: Ursus maritimus (assembly GCF_017311325.1). Classification (NCBI taxonomy): domain Eukaryota; kingdom Metazoa; phylum Chordata; class Mammalia; order Carnivora; family Ursidae; genus Ursus; species Ursus maritimus. The sequence goes on along the minus strand of NW_024423453.1, from coordinate 48,944,309 downwards.
GTTTTTACCTAATGCTTTTATAGATGTGGCTGGTTAAGCCTCAACAGATGCCAGTGAAATAAGATTTTTTTTTTTTGGTTCATCCTTGTTTGATTCTAAATTAAACCCAACTCACGGACGTAAAGTCAATGATTCATGATAAATAGCTCCATAAACCTATTATCAAAAAAAAAAAAAGTAAAAAGTGGAATCCTTTCACCTCTATTAAAATATAGCTACTATTATAATCATCATTAAACCAAAACTTAAAAAATATTTTGTAATGATAAAGTCTTTTACATACCTTTTAAATTTTGGTATTTACAGTAAACCTGTAATGAAAGTTGGCAAACAGGTGCTCTTTTATTATTTTGTAAGTGAGTAAACTAAAATTCAAAAGATGGGATTTGACCAAATCACAGAGCAAAAGCAGTCCAGGCACAGACTTGGAATTCAGACTAAAACCTTTTGACTTCAGGTCAAGAAATGAATTTCCTTCATGGTTTCCTAATATTGTGCTTATTGTCCTTTCCAACGGAAGCTTAGGTCAATTTAAAACATAGATATTTCTATTAATATTGTACATTTTTTCCCCTGTGATTTCCTAATGAGGCTGATGCAGGCAGGTTGGGCTTGAGGATCTAGAGGGTCCCACAGGACCTGCCAGGAGGGTCCTTGGCTTCATGGAGGATGGAAATCAAATGCAAGCCAGAAAAAGTGAAACAGAGTTTATTGAATAGGGTGAGTGACAGATGGAGAATAGCAGATGGAGAGCCTGGGAGACTTGGAAAGGAATGGAGAGTAAGTCTTGTTGCTTATTGGAAAAAGGGTTTATATTGGAAAAGGATCTAAAGTATGTGTTTCTTCAGGAATCCATGATAGGGTCCAATCAAAGGTGAGTATCAGGGGACACCTGGGTAGCTCAGTTGTTAAGTGTCTACCTTCGGCTCAGGTCATGGTCCTATGGTCCTGGGGTCCCTGCTCAGGGGGAAGACTCCTTCTCCCTCTCCCACTCTCCCTGCTTGTGTTCCCTCTCTCACTGTCTCTCTTTCTGTCAAATAAATAAATAAATAAAATCTAAAAAAAAACAAAAAGGTGAGTATCAGGTGAACAATGATTATTTTTCCATAAATTATGGAAGGTAGGGGTATTGATTGCTAGCATCAGCACAGGTTTGTACGATGCTAATGTTCTGAAACATGTTTGGGATCTGACTCTTCTTAGGTATTATTAGGTGTTTGGGGCCTATGACAAATCTCAGAGAATGACTAAGATTCTTGCTTCCCCCTTGAAGTGGGAACATACCTTCTTTGGCTTATTCAGAGGCAAACTACGGAACGTGAGTAAATGGGGCCCAGCAGATAGAGATAAAGCCTTTCTAAAATGGAGTCCCTTCAGCTTTCTTACTTCAAGACCACTCTTTTCTTTCAAAATCAATATATCTTCTGTTAGTTTTTGTTTTATTTTGCTAAAAATACATATAAATATATTTTTTGTAGGAAAAAAAATTTCCCTTTCCCATACTTCATAAAAATAAAATATTTTTCATCTTCTCTATTTGGTTGTCACAAACAGGTTTAACTCAACATTCATTTAATATTTGTCTACTTTGTGCTTGATGTAGAGTTATAAATATAAATTTTATTTAAGTTAATTTATAAATATGAATATGGAGTTGCAAATATACATATGATATTATACCTGTATCTGAGGAATGTACCATTTATTGGGAAAGATTATTACAAATAATATAATTTTGAAATGTAATACAATATTTAAATATATCTGAAGTTCGAAGAAGTCTTCTACAAGGGATAGATTACTATTTGAAGACTAAGTAATGTCTGGAAAAAAAAAAAAAAGGCACATAAGAAAGTGCCAGACACAACATGAACAAAAGCACAGAAAAACAAACCTCTAGTGGATCATGTTGAGAAAGAAGATGGTCTCAGACCTGAGAGAGAGAATGTGTGTGTGTCTGTGGGGACTTTGTCGTGTGATATGATTAACAATAGGTAGCATTACCAAAAATCGAGTTAAACAATTGATTCTGACAGAATTTGTCTTTAAACTGCCTAAGTAAACATCAGTCTGTAATGAACCAAGATTCTTTTCTTTTTTTTCCTGGCACCTAGTTTACTAGCGTTTTTAGTCATCTTGTCTTCCTATAAAAATTGTTTATCAGAAAAGAAATCTTGAATTGTCTTTCTCAGACATTAGTCCCTGTCTCAAGTTTGTAATAAAACTTTGACAAGAGATAGCAATCAGTTTTTCCAAGATTTATTTTAAAATTCCAGTAGTGCTTTTCATAGGGTTTTAATACTACGTTCAAAAAAAAATTTTTTTTTTTTTTGGAATTGAATATGCTTAGAAAATTAGGGTTGGATAAAATACAGGGATTTACTATATAAAGGAAATAATACACTTTCAAGTTCAAAGAAGGGGAAGATCTATGACTGAAATGAAGGTAGAGCTGGGTCATTTTATATATTATAAATCTTAATATTATAGCAGATAATTGAAAAATTAACTTACAATTTATGAAGGTCTGTCCTATGGATTCATCATTCATTTAATACATTTAATATTATATATTAAAAAGTGTATATAACCTCTATAAGTGGCTCAGCAACACGGAGTCTGAGATTTTCAGAGCCTATTTCCTGCCCTGAAAGTAGAGTAATGCCAATGAGAGTCAGTGTCCCACAAGGCAACTCATCAAAAGGTTATAGTTATAAAGGTCCACACATGTGGAGGGAATAAAACTATTTCAATTGAAGGGAGAGAGAGAGATGGGGTTTTTGTTTCAAGAGGCGTTACCTGACCCTAACGATGCTTTTGAACCTCAGGAATAGGATGGTAAAGCCCACCGGGTAAAGTCTACCGGAACAAACCTGTAGTCAAACAAATTTAGGTTTATTAACTTGCTGCAACAAGGAAGAACATCATCAGCCAGGGCTACCATAACAAAAGAACAAAGCCAGGGTGCTTTATACAACAGGATTGTACTTACTCACAGTTCTAGAGGCTAGAATTCCAAGATCAAGATGTCAGCAGGTTTGGCTTCTCCTGAGTTCTTTCTCCCTGTTTATAGATGGCTCTCTGTCCCTGTGGCCTCACACAGTTGTCAACTCTGTGTATGCACGTCCTTGGCACCTCTCTCTTTGTTTGTAAAGACACAGGTCATTATGGACTATGGCCTCTTCCTAAAGGCCCCAGTTCAATATATTTATCCTTTTTATATGCCTGTCCCCAAATACACTTACATTCTGAAGTACTGAAGGTTAGGCCTTCAACATATAAATTGAGGACACAATTCAGTCCATAACAATTATGTATCAGTTGTTTTTCTGGGGAAGGACTGGAGGAAGTGGAGTTAAGTTTTGTATCTTTTTAATGGAAGTCAGAACAGCAAGGTGGATCTGAAGACATCAGTCGTATGACAGAAGAAATCACTCAATAGAAGGTAGCTGTTTTAGCATTCTACAGTGGGGGTGGTCTGGGGGAAAAATGTCTGTTACCTTTGCAGCCAGTCATATCTATGGTTGTTAACACAGTCTGATAATCAGCAGGATTGATTTCATTCTCTCGTTCTAGGATGTCCCAAAAAATAAAATGCAAAGTGTAGAAGATCCTGAGTTTACTCTACAATGACACTCTGCGGTGGCATTCCTCTTTTGGGGATGACTGTATGGCTGCCCGTAGATAAATGGCCACTAATAAATTGCTATGTCCATGAGAGGCTCCTAAAAGACTCCACGACTAAGCATGGGCTGAGGAATTCGAAATGTTGCAAGAGGCAACTTCAAATAGACTTCGAATGAATTTGATTGACCTAATAATAAAAAATAAATGATTATCATTATGAAATTAATGTTCCTATTGTCCTCATCAACTGCAGGCAGACTTGAACTTTCATTTGATTCCAAGAGATTTCTAAATTTCAAAGTGATTTTATTTGCATCCTAAGTGTCATGCAACAATTAATTCCTATGGTATAAAGTAGCTGATATTTTATTTTGTAAATCAAGGGAAACCATTAATAGTTTTAAGTAGGAGGATGCCATGGTCAACTTTTCAAGACTCCACTAGTACCACCAACTTCAGAATATATTTCTGCCTACTTTGCAACATATTTAAATATGTACTAAGCAAGTATATAATATACTATGGTATGAATAACTCTTGCAATATCTTATAAAATACATCATTGTAAGTAAGCATATTAACATATTTATATGTAGGTAATGCATGTATAATATCAATCCATCCCCATTACAACTATTTCTTATACCAAGCCTTGAAACATAAAACCATTTTTGAACTGTGGCATAACAGTTGGTTATTCCATACACAGAGTATTCAAACATAGTGTGAATATCGTATCGAAATGAATCACTTCACAACTATTTAAGTCAAATCATAGTCCTCTAACTACCTGCTCATACGATAAAATCTTTAACTTACATTTGAATGAGAAAGACAATATGGGGAATTTGCTTAGAGATTTACCATTTGTGAGAATAAATGGTCACTATGAAAATACAGAGTGATACAGGTATCTCCCCCTTTCCGAAACTTCGCATCGGGCCACTTCAATTTTCCAAAAGACCTGCTTTAGTACTTGCTTTTGCTGATTGAAAGAAACCCCAAAAAGATTTTCAATTTTATGAAAAAAAGCCATTACTATACTAATGTAGGTCTTTTGTGAAAGTGAAGTGACCTAACACTTCGGAAAGTGGAGGCTACTCTAGCTTTTTGCCACTTTGGTTTATGAAAGGTTTTATAGGTGTGTTGTACTTTTTGGATAACAGGGAAACCTGTATTGTTTGTAAATTCACACCTTGTTTTACCTAAAACTTGTTCTGATTTTGTACTAGATGATAAAACTATAATTTACAAGTTTCTTCTCAATTCGTATCATCAGATATTAAAATAATTTTTTTTCTTTTTAGGAAAAAAACAACTGGTTTAGTTTTACTTGTGAAAGTTATGTCAGGAAGATGTTTTGATACACATTTAAGATTTTTTCTGAGTGAGAACAACATTTAAGACATTTAAGAAAATGCAAAATATTAATTCCAGTGAATTCCAAGTATCTTTGTCACCCATATGAATAGAAATTAAAATTATTAATAACAAATATCCCCTTAAAGTTCATATTTTTTCCTTTATTGATGCTTTGATGCATCAAAATGCATCAAATCATACATATGCATTTGATCAAATATTCATGAAACTTGAAACAGCCTATAGAATAAAGGTACTTTTTGTAGTTTTAAAAGGTGGTTGCTTTTTAGGGGGTGCCTGGGTGGCTCAGTTGGTTAAGTGTCTGCTTTTGGCTCAGATCATGATCCCAGGATCCTGGGATTGAGCCCCACATTGGGCTCCCTACTCAATGGAGAGTCTGCTTGTCCCTCTCCCTCTTCCCCTGCTTGTGCGCACTCTCTCTCTTTCAATAAATAAATAAAATCTTTAAAAAAAAAAGGTAGTTGCTTTTAAATTACATTCTAAAGAGGCAAACCAAATGAATGCAAGCTTAATTCAGCCTTAATACCAGATATAAAGAATATGCCTCATTATAGTTTATTGGTTTAGAATTTTTGCATTATTTTTGAGGAAACAATGAACTAAAACTTGAAAAAGAAATAAGTTCCAAATCACATCATTGTTAATAGAATATATAATTGAATATGTAATTAAAACATATATTTAAAGTAGAAATCTTTTGCATTTAGTAACATGTTATATGCATTATAAAAATACAAGCATACAAATGTTCAAATTAACATAAATTTCTATAATTGTATTCTTAGAAATTCAGTATTTAATGCACTACAAAAGAATTGGCCAAAACTACATTCATTTTGCATATCTTAAATGTGAATTTATTAATGTGTTTCTTGCAGATCATCTGTGTTAAATAATGAAAATCTATGCCTAAGAATATCCTGCAACTTATATAGCAGATTCCAAGTTATCACAACACAGGCTGTTGCTTGGGAAAAACAGTGCTCTCTTTCCATAAAACACAAGGGTTGAAAATTGGGGGAGGAAAAATGCAGACCACTTTTGTCCTGTGTTTGAGCTGAAAAGACTAATCATTTCATGTGACTAGCACCAAGTACTACATAGTAAATGTTCAACAAACGTTGAATAGTGTATGATTAATAGTGAAACTATTTCTATAACTTACTTACATGGAATATCATGTTTTTGTGTATGCATTATGTACGCATTATAGGTTGCAGTAAGGCATGATTCAAAATGAAAGCTTTAAAAAATTTAATACTTTTTATGTATTTAAATTTCAAAATTTTAAAGTTGAAAAGAATTACAGAAATCATAATGCCTTTATTCTAAAAATAAAGAAACAGAGTTTGCAAATATTAAATGGCATGTCAAAATCACTCAGCCACTTAAGGACAGACTCTAAACTTGAAGCTGTTTCCTGATCATTTGGTATTCTTCACGCTTTTCACAGTTCTTTTATTGCTTTTTGGAGTTTTAGACTGTTTCATCAAATTACTTCTTCTCTTCAGTTCATTCTCTTTAATCTCCAATTTCCTCTAAACTTTCATTACTTTTATGAATTTCAGTTTTTTTAGACGTCCCTATTGATTGTTTTTCATTATTCATTTCAAAATTGCCCCTGGAATATCACAGAAGATGGTGGAATAGGAAGCTCCCGAAAAAAGTTCTGCCACTAAAACAACTATTGATGATTTTGAAAAGAATTGTTAGAATCAACTATTTCAGGCCTCTGGATTCCAATCAAATAACTGTAGTGTCCAGGAGAATGCTTGATAAATAAAAAGCCTGGTAAAGTGTGAGGAATTTTGTCATTTCACATAGTAGCTACCCTTCCTATTACCAAGTTCCAGGGTGGGTAGCTACTGTGTAAATAACAGCACATATTGCTGGTGTGGCTTGCTGGTGAGTGTTGACAATATGAATGTTATCCTATAGAGATCAGAAGTAGCATGTTAATTTGCCTGTTGGTTCACTGGGGAGTTGGTGCACAGGTTGGCTCAAATGGCTTCCTAGATAGCCTTTGTAAAAATAATTTAAAGAAATAGAAGACATCTTGTTTTATTCTGACTGTACAAATTATAGAACAAAGATTTCAGTGATGACACATGATAAAAAATACAGTCTTTGGCCGGGGGTGGGGGGATGGGATTCAAAAAGTTGCTAAACAAATAGACCACTGCAGCCCTCAATAAATAACATCAGTAATCTCTGGAGAGAGAGGAGAATGGGATTTACAGACTTACCATATTACAATATTAAAAATATCCAGTTCTCAACAAAAAATTATAAAATACCAAAAGAAACATGAAAAAAATCCCATTCATAGGAAGAAACACAATGTCAGGAATCTCTGAAGAAGCCCAGACATTAGATTTATTAGATGAAGACTTTAAATTAACTACTTGAAAGATGCTCAAAGAGCTGAAGGAAACCATGAAGAAAGAAATAAAAGGAAGTCTGGAGAATGATGTATGAAAAAGTAGGGAATATCAGTAAGAGATAGAATTTATAAAAAGAAAACAATTAGAACTTCTGTAATTGAAAAGTAAAATAGAAGAAAGGAAAAATTTTCACATTCTGATCTTGAATCACCAGAGAAGTTCAATAGAAGATTTTAGCAGGAAGAAAAAAGGAATAGCAAATTTGAAGATAGGGCAACTGAAATCCCCCAGACTATGAAGGAAAAATAAGAAAGAATGAAGAAAAATGATCACGGTTTAAGGCAACACCAGACACAACAAAATAGGCATTATGAGAATTGCAGAAAGAGAGAGAGAAAAAGGGGCAGAAAATATGTTTAGAGAAGTAATGGTCAAAGCTTCCCACATTTGATGAAATCATGAATGTACATATTCAAGAATCTGAATGACCTATTATTCCTATAGAGTTTATTTCATAATAGAGTTTATAATACATGGAAAAAGCAAAATTCCTCTTTCTATTCCAGGAAAGTGAAGAAAACATTCTCAAGCAAACCACATTTTTTTCCTACTCATATTAGTTGCTCCCTGTTTCCGTACACTTAACCTATAACCTATTAAAAAGGATGTAGTATGAACAGAATATATATAGCTGTATCTAGTGATATAAATGCTTCCCAACAAACCCTAGTGCTGCATGGAATGAAGTAGTTCATGACTTCTGTAATTTGTGTATTTTTAAATTAATTGACCATAATAAGGGTAATAAAATCAGTAAGACACAATGATTTAAAAAAGTCAATTATGATGTAATTGTGTATCTAAAAACCTGAAGATCTCAATTAAAAGGTGTTTAATTGAGAAGGCTTTTGAGTTCAAGAATACACAAACAGTACTATTCTTGATTGTAATGCAATAAACATTCAGAAAATACACTGAAAGAAAACTACCATTCACTGTATCAACAATATAATTATTTCCTATTAACTTATCCATAAGAGTATAGTAACAATATGAGGAAAAATCCTGCAGAAGTGTAAGTATTATTAAAATATTTTTGTAAGAGAGAAACACAACATTTTTGAAAGATGTGGTGAAATTAAAATGGCAAGCAAAGCAATGTGTAAGAAGTGCAAATACTCCCAGATCACCATGCTGTGGGAAGTCCAAGGCCAATGCAGAGAAAGAATGACCTGTAGAAAAGTACCAAGGTGATGCACATGTCTCCATTGACATGTAAATGAACATTTCTTGTACCTTTCAGTCTAGTGCATTTACTAGCAGAATGCTACAAGGTGAATGTCATGGAAAAGAGTAATTTCATAGTTGAGTTGAGCCTGCAATACTGACCTACAGAATCATGATTTAATACAATGTTTATCTCTTTAAGCCACTAAGTTTTAAGGTAGTTCCTTATGCAAAAACAATTAGTTGAAACAGTTATTATAAGGAAGGGTTTAATTAATTAATTTAATGCCTTCCAATACCAATCCAAATGTAATATATTATATAAATATATCAGTGATATATATATATTATATATATAGTGTATATATATAATATATATATACACACATCTTGTTTGCTTCAAATATTTAATTATTATAATTAATTAGGCAACTGCACATACTTATTATTTTATTGTAATATAAATAACGATGAAATGCAAATTAAACCATGACTGACATTTTTTCACTTCTTTAATTGTCAAGGTGTGTATGTATGTTTAATGATAATGCATACTGTCAGTAGGGCCAGAGCAACACACATTTTTTTGTCCAATTTATTAAATTGAAAATTGGTACTCATTTTGACAGGTCAGATTTAAAATATGAATTAAAACTTTTAATTTGTTACAAACTTTGACATATTCTACTTCTAGATTTTTTTCTAAAAATAATCAATTTGTTAAATATCAACTTGTCTCTTGTACACAACTTATGATTTATTTAGAATAAATTATAATAGAGATGGAAATGACAAAGATACCAAAATTGTGAGGTTGATTATATAAATCATAAGTATTTTATATCTATAGAATGTAACACAGTACAATTATTAAAAAGGATGAAGAAATATGGATAATGATACAAATATATGCCTACTACTTTACTGTTGAGAAGTCTAGAAGCCTGCAGATAGAACATTATCCTTGTATGTTTTATGCTACTAAATATGCATATATTTAAATGTCTATATATACATACACACGTAGAGATTCATGCACACATATTTAGCATAATTTAGATCTCATTATATAATTATTTGGTATGTGTATAAAAATATTTCAGTATGGGATTATGGGTAAACTTAACTTTTTCTAATTTTTAATTGAAGTATATTTGACATACAATTTTATGTTAGTTTCAAGTACCCAACACAGTAATTTGACAATTATATACATTACAAAATGCTCACCAAGATAAATGTAGCTCCTACCACTATACAAACTTATTATGATATTATTGCCTATATTCCCTATGCTGTACTTTTTATCCCCATGACATATTTATTTTATAACTTGAAGTTTGGACCTCTTAATCCCTTTTGCCTATTTTGCCTAACATCCCCACCCTCTGGCAACCATCAGTTGGTTCTCTGTATTTGTGAGTCTCTGTTTTTTAGTTGTTTGTTTTGTTTGTTTTTTTGGGTTCCACATCCAAGGGAAATCATAAGGCACTTGTCTTTCTTTGTTTGACTTATTTCATTTAGCATAATACACTCTAGGTCCATCTGCATTGTTGAAAATGCCAAGATCTCATTCTTTTTTTTTTTTTTTGGCTAATATTCTATTGTGTATATATAACACATCTTCCTTATCCATTTATCTATTGAAGGACACATAGGTTGCTTCCATGTCTTGGCTGTTGTACATAATCCTACAATAAACACAGAGAATCATATATCTTTTCAAATTAGTATTTTTATTTTTTCCAGGTAAATAATGGGTAACTTTTCTTATATACAGTCTTCTTTTTATGATTCTTTCCCAAGTATTACAAAAATTATGCACTGAATGTTTCATATATAAAATTATAAAAGTATTAAAATGTGAAAACAGTAACAGAATTTTTATGTACTTAGATATATATAATCTTTGTATAATTTAGTTTTCTTTTATGAAAGTAATTTGACGATATGTGTCAGGAGTGTTAAACATTATTATTAATTTTGACTTTTTAATTTCTTTTTGGAGAGGTAAGGAAATATAAAATAAGGGAAAATCGGTAGTGATGAATTTGCGTATTACTATATGATATTTATTACACTAAAAAGAATAATAAAATGAATTATATGTACTCTACACAGTATGATAGTGTCATTTTAAAATGCTGACTATGGGGTCACCTGGGTGGCTCAGTAGGTTGAGCATCCAACTCAGGTTTTGGCTCAGGTCATAACTTCAGGGTCCTGGGATAGAGCCCTGCATCGGGCTCTAGGCTGTGGTGAGTCAGCTTGAGGATCTCCATCTCCCTCTCCTTCTGCCCCTCCCCCTGCTTGCACACTCTCCCTCTCTCAAATAAATATTCAAAAAATAAAATAAAATGCTTATAATGAATACAGGTTCAGCATTTGTGCAAATTCTGATTGTTACCTTAATATTAAACTGGCGTGATTAGATTGATCAGTACCAATATAATACAGGTTGTGAAATTTGTTTAGTATACTCCTGATTAAAGTACGAAAAATAAACATAGAGATTTTTGAAACCCACAAACATTCATCCATTCATTGCAAAATAGCTCAAAAGAAATGTACCAAATTGCTTCTGATGTGTACTAGTCTGTTTCCTAACTAGATTTTATATTTCTCAAAATCTGTGGTATAGTTTTTTGTTCTTGTGACTTTTCCTTTTATAAAACAGAAAGCAAAATAGTGTCCTAAAGTATTTGTTTGCAATCCCAGTATTTAAACAGTTTTTAGTGGGTTCATTTCTGTTGTATGAAGATCATTTTTTAATTTATGTGCACATGCTTGCGCACACACACACCCACACACACACCAGAGGCTATTTGATTTGATTCACATGACCCAGGGCTGGATTTAGCTGCTCCATTAATTGATTTCCATAGTTACTCTTTCATGTAATGAAACTTTTGCTTTGACTATAACTCAGTTTGATTTTTGGACTACATCTACACATTATTACTATTTGCAGTGTTACACTTCACTGAACTGAATGATTTAATGTGTTTTTCTTTAGTGCCAGAGAGGGACTTACAAACAGGGGAGAGTAGAAAACATGGAATTCCTTTGAATTTGCTATTTTCAGTCTTTCAGGGGTCTCATATTTTTCAAGCCTTCATCTGGCCACTGTTAGTGTGTGCTCTAAATGTTTTACTTAATCATTTGTAAATTTCTTGTCTGGTGAAATACTTGCTTTTCCAGAGGTCTTCTCCCAGGGATATTTAGAAATTTAGAAATATGTATGAAATTATACATTTTACTATAATTCTTCCTCCCATTTTATCTCACTTAGTAGAAAAATAAAACATTTAAAATAAAAACAAACTCTAATTTTGAAGAAAAGTGTTGTAATTCATAACTCCTGGGAAATGTATGTCAATACCAAATCCTTGTCCTCACAAATGAAGATGACAGAGAGAGAAAGATGAAAATGAAACAAAGAAACAAAAGCAGAAAAGTTAAAGCTACCGCTGTTTCACCTCAACTGATTTAGGGTAGATTTTCATTAAGCAGATTCAATAATGAATCTTAGTGTAAACCTTGGTGGACCTAAAGCTGAAAAGAGGGTGGAAGGGTTGAAGAAGTGAGTAAATGTGTTCTGGAAGCGACAAAGAATAGCTTGGAATTGGGGCAATATGCACACAGATGGCTGTGTGATCAAATATTGGTCCAGTTAAGTAGACTCCAAGCTCAGAACATGATGTGACCAGCAAAATATATGGCATTGAATCGAACATCATGTTCAAATCTGTTTAATTTAAGTCTCAAAGCTCTGGGAACCTAAAATGAAGTCTGGGTTATATTCATTTTTTAAGATATTATTATTTACTTCCATAAACCAATATTTATGTAAAGAAAAGTTTTTAAGTTATAATTGCATCTTTTAATAATTCTTGGCCTATAGTGGATTTAACTTTATATTTTGCAGTTATGTTTTGATTTAATACTAACCAGAGGAATATAATCAGGAAAAAAAATGTAAATATCTGAGCCTTGGTGAAATATTATTTCCTACTTTTCTGGGATATAAGGTCTGTGATGACAGGACCATTTCTGTCTGTTTCAAAAATGTATCCCTCAAACCAGAAGAGTAGCCAACATATTTTATGTGCTCAATAACTATTGCCAATGAAGGAAGAAATATAGCCCATTGGTTCATTATTTTTATTTTCTCCATGAGTGAATGTTGATTCCAAACTTTACCTAACTCATTTAGGTTATTTTCTATGCATTTAATAATTAATATTTGTTAATAATTACACTATGTACCAGGCACAGTCCTTTTTCAATAACTCCCATGTTCTTGCATTTAATTATATTCTTCTCTACATTTACCCCCTTTTCCCAATACTAGAATCAATATAACACAATGGTAACTAGCACTGTTCCTGGAGCTAGGAGTGGGATTGCTAGGTTCAAATCTCAGCTCTACCACTTACGAGCTGTATGACCAAGACTGGTTAGACCATTGTTTCCTGCTTCGGTGTCCCTAACTTTCAAAATGGAATAATAATTCTAACACATATGACTTTTGAGGATTAAATAAATAGAAACTAGTGAAATATGGAAAACGGTATTAGCACATAGTTAATGCCCAATGTATGTTAGCAAATATTATCACTTGTGAAAATCATATTTTACTAAAACCTTTTATTCCTACCTGTTAATATCCAATGCTTTTGTATGCTTCTTTTTATTTTCTCTTATTAAATTTTATGCTGTAAATTTTCAACTTTTATGTCATTTTTGCTCCACTACTTAATACAACTGTGTAACCCTGAAAAATTACTTAACATCTCTAAATCTAATATCCCATCAGTACAATGAAGATAGTAACAGTACTTCAAATTTATGTGAGTGTTCAATACTAGATAATTTAATACAATGTCTAGTGTGTATTCAATAACTTGTGGCTATTAAAATTATTATTGTTTTAAAAATGATTAGTTTGCTAAAAATAAACTCTGGGTGTCTGGATCAAAACCTAATAATCCTCTTCATTTACTACAGGATATATTTCATTTAGGTTTTACTTCACTGTCATGTAGCAAAAATTCTCTCCCATAATAATCCATAGTTAATCTCCAAACGGTATTCTCTGACCAATACTCTTCAATTTGTTTCTTTCTCTTGGCAACCCCTCTGTGTATTACCTTACATTTATCTAAATTAAATCTCATTGTATATTGTTGTTTTCCCATTTCTCACCTTTCATCACTCTGAGACTTTTCTCCACCTTCGATTGGGTTTATAGTTTATTTTGAAAATATATCTGTAGCTTTGATAAATGCATACTCTTCTTCTGTTGATCAAATGCAATGATAGAGTCCTCTCTGAATTCGACTTGACTCATTTAATTACTACATTCTCTTTCTATATTCTCAATGATTTATTTGTGTAATTTATATTATCAGTAGTAGTAGCAATAATGATGAAAACAGGACCTGAAAGAAACTGGGCCTTAAAACTACAAAGATCAATTAGTTTACTCTTCCTTTGTTACATTTCTCTAAGCCCTAAAGTCTAAGAATTGGGAACAAAGATTGTTGTGAATATTGTATCTTTCTTGATGAGGGAAAACCAAAAGAGCATATTTATAATTATTTCCTTCACCCCATTGCCAATATCCCTACCTTTCATTAATTTTATTGATTTCTATGAGGGCAGTTTGTGATTCCTAACCAAGGTCCTTTAACAAGAAAGTGCTAGAATCAGAATTCAAATTCGAAATCACACCAGGAGCCAGTTTACACTTTTCCAATGTGATTTGTTCCTTACGATCATATAATATAAATTAGTTTATATTGCCTATATGCCACATAGCAAGGTAATATTTCATACGTAATAATATATTACATGTTGTTAAGTCTAATATTTTTTCAATTCTTCCTCTTCTGAGAAAATACGAATTTTACCATTCATATAAAATATATATTAACAACTTCTAAAGATTTTCTATCAGACAGCATCATATTAGCATAAATTATATCATGATTCTAGGTTTTGTTTTGTTTTTAAATTTTTCCTTAAAAGCACATTTATATAAGTATTTTGTAGCAATATATTAAAATATGATTATGCAACATACCTTCAGGGAAAAGAATATATTTTTTCTTATTTCACTAGAATTATAATATTCGTACTCCTAAGAAAATTACTACACACAAGTTTATGCTTTCATGATAACACAGTAAATCCCTGCTTCCTAAAACCACCAAATTAGAATTTTGATAAATAAAAAAATGGATTATATAAAAATACTTCCTTTAACTGTGCTAATTATAGAGCTTTGCCTTTGTGAGCATAAGAGGAATTAGCTAAGAATCTCTGTGTGTTCCTGGGTGTCGCTATTTTAACAAAATGGTGAGCTAACTGTCTGGATTATCTAATATTAAATTGATAATTAAGCAGTACTGGGGAAATATTGTGTTCTGTTGTTCATTTGTATTCCAATTTCCAGAATAAATGAAATTCTAGTAAATGTGTATTTAGAGACTATGATGTGACACTCTTTATAGACCAAGTTCAAAAATAAATATACCTATATTGGTTTATCGCATTTTCATGGAGGTAATAACACTAATGAAATGTCTCTACATAATTTTAAATGATGTATGTTATTATTTTATTAATATTGAGCAATGAAGTGATTGTATATCAATTGTTATATTTTAAACTTTTTTATTGAAGTGATTAGAAGCATATCTATTTAGATTTATATCTATATGGTGAAGTGAAATGTTTATGAAGTATCCTGCTTTATCTACCGTCTTGTGTCTATGTCTTTATTTCTATTTGTATGATATTAATTTTGTAACAGATATCCCAGCTGAGTAAACCAGAGATTATATTTGTGGCACAAAACTTCCATATGGGAGAGGGGGGCTCTGTCTCCTGTGGAGTCTCAGAAGTGTAACAACAGCTGGGTGCTCAAGTCCGGGAGAGTTCTCCCAAGGATAAGATTTATATGCATCCCTCTGTTAAATGGAATGGTACACATCTTGACTGAAATGTTTCTTTATCAAAGTTAATAGTCCCCCTTGGTGCCTTCTGTATATCGATTGCCCTTGTAACCCAACCTGAGTCTGTCTGCCTGATGGGGAGCAAAGCCAATCACTGAGACATCAGGGATGCAGCAAGGAAAGAGTGTATCTGAGAGGCAGCCAAGAGAGGGAAGACAAGGCTCAAAATCTGCCTCCCTGAATGGGGAGAGAACAAGATTTTTTTGTTTGTTTTGTTTTGTTTTTTGTTTTTTAATCATCATAGGGGTTGAGATTACATACATATTGATGAACTTTAGGACTCTTCATGAGGAAAGATGGAGCAAGCATGCTGAGCAAAGATATATGTAACATACATCCCATGCTCACTTTGCCGTGGCGACAACACCAAAACGAGGCAAGATTCCCCCCTTGACATCAGGAGTTATCTGGACAAGGAGAAGGGGCTATGCGCGGGCTCTGAGAGCTGCTATAAACTGGCTGGGGTCTTGGACTCATTATCTTGGGTAAAGAATGCAGAGCCTTCCTTATTCATAGGCTGGAACCCTATTAGTTGACCTGGAGTCAAGGCTTCTGTGGAGACAGCTAGTGAGTTTATTAGTGGAGTCTGAAAAGACACAATAGCTAATTAGGGGAAAACAGTTCTCTGAAAAACAAGCTTTAAACTTTCTGCTAGTTTCAACCTCATTAAATCTGTGGGGCATGGTTTCACCTTTGTTACATTGTTCCTTATAAACTGTTAAGTTGCCAACTTGTGCTTCTACCTTGGTCACTAGCTATCTCTTTGATATATGATACTTCAGTCAAACAAGCCTGTCAGGGAGCCACTTGGTATGATGACATACTATATGACAGCAGTGCCAGGCTTTCGAGTGTGGCTTGAGAAAATCCAAATATGCTGCTTTACTGGGCAGCTCTGGTTGCTGTGTGTTGGAGCAATTTATTTTTTCTGAGGCATATGCAAATGTAAAAGGGATATGGATCATTTCTTATTATTTACATCAAAGGCTATGGTAGGAATGAAGAAAAGAAGCAAGATGAATCAGCTGTACCAAATCTTTTAATTTTTTTCTTTCCTCATTGCTATTCTTTCCATCCATACTTTCTGCCCAAAGAAATTCCTTCAGTTACAGTGTTAAGGCACTGTACAGTTTACAGTTACAATAAAAGGTTAAAATTTAGTATCCCACCAAATATTTATTTGCATTAGAAAATGTCTATTAATAGTGAAACCCTATAGAGTGGGTTTTTTTTTTTTTTTTGCATTACTCCTTTAGTTGTTTTTAATTGTTACTAAATATTATCCAGCCAAAACAAAATCACTCTGTTGACAATGCTGTATGAAATATAGTGTTTGTACCTTGAAATAGCTTCAATTCTAAATGGATTAGATTATAAAGGTTAAGGGGGTGGCTGGGTGGCTCAGTCAGTTAAGCGTCCAACTCTTGGTTTTGACTCAGATCATGATCTCAGGGTCATAAGATCAAGACCTGCATCCGGTTCCCAGCTCAGCATGGAGACTGCTTAAGATTCTCTCTCCTTCTCCCTCTGACCCTCTTGCTCATGCTCTCTCTCTCCTTCAAATAAATAAATATATCTTTAAAAAAAAATTATAAAAGTTAACATGCTATGGCTTTTTTCTTCGACATTTTATAAATATATATTGAAATACTGTACTAATTTTATATAATTTTTAAAACAACTTGTCTTTTTTCATGAATTTAAATAGAAAAATGTATTATCAAATTATCACTTATAAATATAAAGAGATGTTATCTGATAAGATAAATTATGCATCTTCTATCACAAATTTGTAATAGAAAACTCAGACTTAAATATAAAAAGACTGACATTTGACAATTAGCATTTGTTTGTTAGAAAGAAAGAAATACAGTGTCAAAGGCTGGAATTCATCGGTATTGTGAGTTTGACCCACTCTTTTATCTACTTAATCAAAAAAAACAGATGTTCTCCTTGTTTGTCATATGATGCTATAATAGGTAGTTTTACTATTTAAGAATTACTAAAAATCTTTTTGGATTAACTTGAGCAGTTTCTTTTAAAAAGAAATATATTTAACTTTTTAGTCAGTACTGTTTACAAATTTGCTCAAATGAGCAGGATGAAGATATGGTACCTTAGTAAAATCTCCAAAAAAATTGAGAAACGTACTGTAAATATCAAATTGACATAAAATACTGAGATTTTTGCATGAAAAGCCACAAAATGTAGATTTTGACATTTATTATACTGAATCCCTTTTCTCAAATAATCAAATGTGCTTTAGCAATTATGAGATTTATACATATAGAATTTCAATTAAAGCCATGCAAGTTCTAATTTACATAAACACTTTTCAGTTTGTATAATTTAAATCTAGTACATTAATTTTAGCAGTCAATGTATAGAGTATTTATTCAGACTTACTGGGTAAAGTGCATCATTGTTCACTTCTCTTCTTTGTTTTGATGATGAAGATAAATGACCCTAAATCTGAGTTCTTAGGCATTAAGACAGTCTTTGATTTACTGGAAAGTTTCTAATTGTACTATATTTACACAGGATTTGGAAGGACTTGTAGTTTTCAGGTAGTGATATGATTTAAAATTATGCCTAGAAGTTCCTAAGAGAAGTACATATTTAAAGTAATTTAAACCACATTCATATGCAGAGAAGATGCATTCCTAGCTTTATAAGTGATATAAAACCATCATTGTATGGCAACAATCATAAGCTTGTAAAAATCCTTAAATTTATGGCTTTTGGGGGGTTAGGTGAAAATAAATGAGGGTCATCTGTTTTTCTTCAACTCTAGACCTCCCTAGAATGATAGACCATAAATTAATACTTTGTAAACTCCCTCTCTTTTGAGAATGATTGGAAAGTAGGAAGTAAAGGTAAGCAAATACCATGATTTTTTCAGAAAAGGAAAACTGATTTCTGATTTTCAATGAAAAACTGCACCCCACAAGTTAAAAAGGCAAGGAAGACTATTGTAATAGGGGGGAAAGACTGAACTCAACCCCGCTGAAACAAAAGGCAGACGAGTTAGGAAGCACCAGGGTGAGCAAATTGAAAGGTACTGAATGGCAATGGGGTGGAGAAGATGGTGGTCAACTTGAGGAGGCCAAGTGTGTCAGCTCCATGGCGCTAATTGGAGTTAGCCTCACACCCTCTCACAGAGACTGTGATAAGAACACTATCTTCCCTGATGATTACATTTCAAAAGGATGGCTCTGAGGTCATTGAGAAAGGCGTTCCTGGGTGGTATAACAGGCTAGAGGCCTGGAGAAGATTTACATCTCAAAGAGGGGAGAGAAGAAATTTACAATAGCAAATTTTCAAAGCAAATGCTCTAAGAAGAGAAAGGTCAGAGCCCTATAATCTCAACAGGTTTTGTCTCAAATTCAGTTAGACTGAGGCTGTCTTTGTCCGATGTAGGTCCCTCTGATTTCTTAGCGAGAAGTGGTAGTAGAGTTGACAAAGATTCCTTAGAAGATTTTCCTTCTCGTAAGCATTTCTGCTAAGCATTTTGGTGGTTAAAGATACATTTGAATTAAAATGTTCCCTATTAAAATGTAAATTCTCTCTTGGAAATCAGGCTTGTTCACAAATTAGTACTGTGAATGACTTACATGGGATAATCAGATTGCTTTCCTTCTGGCTGAGAAATGTGTCCTGAGAATTAAGATTTTGACTGGATGTTAAAAAGAGAGAAGAAATGATCATTGTTCTACGTGATAAACTTGGAGAAGATAGACCCAGTAGGATGCTACTATCCAGAACGAGGAATTTACATTTGGGCCTGACAAACTTGACTCACTTTTACATTTTGTTTTGTACTTTAAGAGTAGCAATTGTCATAGTTTTTAGAGAAACTCATCCCTTCGTGATTTATGGGAAGCTTCAAAGATGATAAAAAAAAATACAGTGGTATCATGGAACACTACTTCAAAAACTAAGGATGTACTGTATGGTGACTAACATAACATAATAAAAAATTATTAAAAAAAGAAAAAAGGAAATAAAGAAAATTTGCAATACAAAAAAACCATACAGTGGTAGTTTACAAATTCACCCATATATAAATGGGAACAATTTCCATGTATTCTGTATGTAATTATGTTATGCTTGGTGTTCTGAACCTGGAAAATGATCAAGAATCCAATAGATCACATTTAAGTAACTAAAGCATGTTAAAGGGATATAAAACCTGCAAGTAGTATTTCAATGACTAGGCAACTTCATATAAAGGGCCAAAGAATAAATATCTTAGGCTTATGCATACCATAAGATTTCTGTTAACTACTCAACTCTGCCTATATAACTGAAATCAGCCAAAGACAATACAGTAATAAATGAATATAGCTGTGTTCCAGTACAACTCTACTTACAAAAACAGCTTGTGGGCCTGAGTTGGTGCAGGGGCATCATTTGCCAAGCCCAGGACTCTGGGAACATTTACTGAGGTGAAGAAGGCTCTTATATACTCAACTGTTTTGTAGCCTACCTGAGTTAATGCTCTAGTTGCAAACATATGGTGATTTGCATGGTGTAAAAAAAACCAGGAGGCTAAGGGCTAAGAATTTGTCAGTAAACTTGAAAGTGACAAGAAAAAGAAAGGCTCTCTAGACAGAAATGTCTTTAGAGTTGAAAAGGGCAATTCATTAGCTGATTAGAGCTTGACTGGCTTGAGAATAGCCGACTCCCTTTTTTGTAATTTTCTGTTCATCAATCTTGAGAAGCTTTTGACCTGTGCATTAGGAGGGAGATTCCCAGGCTCACGGCTGACACTACTTACTAAACCTGATGCTTTCCCAATTGTAAATGAATAAATTGGTGTTCCAGTATAAACAAAGGTATCCTGTGATTTTGATTAGCTCAGTCAATCCCCAATAGCTTAATTAATTCTGGATGAATTGTTAAATTTGTTTCTGAATTTGCATAGCTGAGACCCAGTCTTCTGAAGCTATGAAGAGCTGCCAAAATGAACAGCCAATGTTCAATTCCCCATCTTTCACATCTATTTGCTGCAACATAATAGGGAGACTCTAACTCTGTAAAACTTCATAGTGTAGGCTGATGCTCTGGATCCCAGTTTCAGTTGTATCAGTTAATAGCAGGGTGTTATGGCAAACAGCAATCTCCTTTACCTGAATTGTTTTAATTAGGCAAACAATACTAAAACCTTTTTCAGTCTGAAATGCTCAAAAGTCTATCTTACACTGCATGGAGGGAAGAGTTCATTCATTTAGCTCTGACTGACTGTAATCTAAAAAATAGTGAAAATTTTTCAACTTATTAAAGACGGAGCAAATAATGTGCCATTTGATTGACTCTAACATTAACGTCCTGGGGTTTCCTTGAGATAAATTGAAGGAATGGACACAAGTTAACGTTCTTTCCTTATATCCGTAATAGCTTTTTAACACACCACTGAACACACTGTTAACATACAGGAAATAGGTAGTGATTAGCTGATTGCTTTGCCCTGACTGACAAATGAGGATTCACAGCAAACTCTTCATGTTAGATTCTTTCCTTCATATGTCTGTGCAATTTTTCCTCCCAATTTACTACACTGAATTCCATTTGTAAATGATCACACCAGAACTTTTAAAAGATTATTAGAAATAGTAATTTATTCAGTTTTTCATGTATTCAGTAATTTAGGCATTTAGAGAATAATATCAAATTTTCTCAAATCACACATGGTGTTGTTTTATCACAGATCGTACAGGAAAAAGATATTTGATTTCTTCAACATTTCAGTATGTTTTTCATGATTTTTGAAGGTAGGAGAGTGATTATCATTATGTTTAATAGCCATTTTTTAAGCATGCATGTTAAGTAAAACGTAAAGGGCACATAGTTTGTATGTAAGAGTTGAACTAAAATAGAGCCTAAGTTGCCTTGTGGGTCATGAGCCTGGGTTTTTCTTCTCATGCTTAAGTAATATCTATGAAAATTGAACCAATACAATTTATATAAGCAGTGCCTTTATCAAAGTGATCATAATTCCTAAACATGGTAAAATGGGGCCTATCTTAACCTACAAATACTTCAGTAGCTCTCCACTAGTAGTAACAGGTGTGGCATATCCAGAATTTACTGAAGACCAGGCACAGTAATAAGTATTTTAAAATATCATACCTTATCTTCACAGTATTCTTAAGAGTTAGATACCATCTTTATTGTAAAGATAGGAAAACTGAGACTCACAGAGTTTAAATAACTTGTCAAAAGTCTTCTAAAGAGTGTGCATTAGAAATCAAACTGAGGCAAGCATCCCAGTGGTGTCTCAAATGTGAGTCTTGATGATATTGTCTCTACCCTTGAAGTTTTCCAAATTATAACGTTAAAATTAACTTGATTACTTTGGGTGGCCACCCAGTTCTCTCTGTTGGATACAATTTTTGTTAGGTCAAATTTTGAAGGGAAACTATTATTCATTAGAAAGATTATTTTCCAAGTTGCTAGTGTTATACATATCACTGAAATGAATAGGCTTATTCTTTACGTGTTTCAGTTTAAAATTCAACTGTATATAATTTATTTGAAAGAGAGAAATTAAATAAAATTGAACAGAAAAGTTGAATGGTAATTGCACTACATTTATAAGATCACAGAAGGAATATCAAAATCATTAATAAAAAAAGAAAACATGACTTACATTGTTAACATATAAAATGTCCTGAAGTATTATCAAAATACAGTCCTGTCTATATTGCTGTATTTTTCTTATTACAGAGCTATAAAGAGATTAAAAAATGAAATTCCATTTGCACAAGAACTTTTGCTTCATTGTTGTACAGAAATTCTCTTATTGAAGTCTTTTTTAAAAATATCTTCCCATAACTTTTAAATCCCTCCAATGACAGGAAGAAATGATGTTTTTGTTTTAACTAACTGCTAAATACTTTATTTATGCTTTTGATTTTAAATCCTTCTGGTTTTTTTCAGAACTTGGGCAGAAATAATTCCATTCTCACTGGTATTCTTAGAATTTTCCTGTCTAGCGGCTCTTTTTCTTCAGGATAAACTTAGGAATTTTTTATTCTATTCTATTCTATTCCTCACCAGATTCTTCTCTCCCAATTTAGACCTCTCTCTTTTTTTTTTTTCCTCCCCTCTGTTCAGTGCATTAAAGGTATCTTGGTAATATATGCATTGCTACCTCTGTTTTTTTTTTTTTTTTAAATAACACCCAAACACTCTTACACTCTAGGCTTCTGCAAGGCACATGGCTAACTTGGAAACATGAATTGGCAGGGCAAGTTTGTGTAGATGAGGCTTTATTTACTAATGGAGAAGGAAAGTATATATGTGAATTTACACTTTTTTTTCAAGGAATATAAGAATTTCTGTTGCTTCATATTCTTCCGAAGCTTATCACTAGACTTTATAATTTATGCCAGTCTGAAAGTTTTGGCTTAAATTTGCATCTCCCTGATTACACATATTGTTAAATACTTTTTCAGATTTTCCTTAGCCATATGGATTAACTAACTCATAGAATATTTGTTCAAGTCTTTGGTTGGGGTTCTTTGGAATTATCTTTTACTTATTAATTTTTAGGAGATCTTTATTAATTCTCTATATGAGATCTTTGTTAGTTTTATGGATGTCAAGTATCTTTTCCTGCTTGGTGGCTTGCATTTTTGGTCTCTTAAAAGTACATTTTAAGGAACAGATGATCTAAATTATGATGTGGTTAAACTTATAAATCATTTCCCTTGTGGTGAGTTAGTTGTTTGTTTGGTTTGGTTTTTCTGTGCTTTAAAAAATCTTTCTCTGCCCCAGGACTATGAAGATACTCTTTTATATTATCAGGTACTCTTGAAGTAACAAAGTTTAAGGTTAAATTTTAACGCTTATATTGAAACGCCTTCTTTGCTCTCCTTTCCTTCCTGCGTCTTTGAGTTCTCATCTAGAAGCATTTCCCTTCTGCCAGAAGGTTATCCTGCAGAATTTACCTTAAGACAAGTTTACTAGAGATGAACTGTCTTACTGTTTTTAAAAATATATTTAATTTTTATTTATGTGGATAAAATTCTAAGGTTGATTTTATTTTGTTTCATCAAAATACATATCATTTGTTATATGATATAATCTTACTAGCTTCTTGTTCCTATTTTTGCCCGTGATACCAGTTACTGTCCTGTCTCCACTTGCTGTGAAGGCAATCTGTATTTTCTTATTCGCACAATTTTAAGAAGTTTCTTTCTCTTTGATTTTTTTTTCAATTTCACTACTAAGTGTCTAGGTGTAGATTATTGTAGTTTTTCACTTGCTTTGCTAAACATTCGATGATCTTCAATCTATTGATTGGTGTCTTTCAACATTTATGGAAAATCCTCAGGTACTATTTCTTCAAATATTACCTCTGTTTCATTTTTTTTGTTTGTTTTATCCCTCTGGGGGCTCCACATAAACCTCTTTTTGTTACCCTCACCTGTATTTTCAAATCTTCATCCTTCTATGTTTCATTCTGTAATGTTTCCTTTAATCTCTTCCCTAGTTTAGTAATTATCTTTTCTGCTGTGTCTAATCTGTTCTTAAGCATATCAGTTTAATTCTTAATTTCAGTTATTACATTTTTCTACTTATATAATTTCTATTTGGCCCTTTCATGAATTTATAATGTTTATAGATTGTATATTTAAGGTCTTTGTCAAATTTTCTAAACTGATTTTATTTTCATAAACAATATATTTTATAATCCTTGTGGGTTTATTACCATTGAATGCTCTTTCTGCTCATTCTCATCATGCTGTCTTCTGTCTCTGTATACCCTGTTATCCTTGACTGTTTGCTGGACATTTTATTTTAAGAATTGTTTATAATGATGATTAGATGACTAGGATGACATTATTTTACTATAGAGGGGAAGATTTTATATTTTACGAGATACCCAGATAAAAGGGAGCTACAGTCCATGCTATTCACTTGCAGAGTGAGGCATCTTAAAGTCCTAGCACAGAGAAGTCCATTAGCACACCTATCCCATCTGCCTGGAGGAACAAAAAGCCGCCAAAGGGCATTTAAGCCTCAGTCATCTTCTCAAGATGGAAAAATTCCCAAAGCACTGTGTGACTGGAGCTGCAATCTTAAGTCTCTAAGTTACAGTCCTCTTCAAGATATAGACTGGGCAGTTCTTCACTGTCTTGTTATCTCTTTCATGAGATAAGAATGGAAAAGAATACATCTTTCATTTTCATCTATTCTTTTAAAAATATTATTTGTATTTATTCCTGATTTGCTTGTAGTTTGTTTGTTGCTATGTTACTTCTTTGGTGGAAAAGTTAGTCCAAATTATCCAATCCATTGCTACCAAGGAATGTTTCTAGATCTCTTTTTACATTTATTTTTATTTTTGCAATGCACATTCTAATATAAGCATACAATAGTGTGCAGATAAGCAATTAGTATAAAATTTCAAGACATTTTATCATAATAAATTAGTGTATATCTTGACATGTCTAAATTAGGTAAACATTAACATTTATTTTAAAATCACCTATTTCTTGACAGAAGATACCATCAGAATATTCTAGTTAGTTAAGGAGTGTGTCATTGAATAAGTGTGGTTTTATTATGAGAATAACTAAGTATTCCACTTGGGATTTCTAAGTGTCTTTTGTGTGTGTGTGTGTGTGTGATGCATTTCTGACTTAAGTATTTTATTTTACCTGTTTTTAATTAGCAATTACTTTTAATGTAGTTGAGAAGGGAAAAATACATGTAATTTGAAAATGTTACTGATAAAATTTCATTCCTATAATAGTAGTTATAAGCATGATTAGGGCAATAAGATTATGACACTAGTATTCAAATATTCAACATAAGTATGTACTTAGGAGCTTCAAAAGAACAGAATCTGTTTATGATAAATTACATTTTTCTGATGATTTTTAAAAGAATTGATTTTTAGTCAAAGTTACTAAAATCATCTTCTTTTTAATTCATGTTTCACAAAGATTCATATTATTTTATTCCTTTTTTTGTACTATTTTTAGAACATATACTATTTTTACCCATGTTCCTATTACTATTTCTATCACCTAGTTGCTATTGGAATAAATGCTTCATAAATACTTACCTGCTGTGGTTGAGGTTGTACTCTACTGTACTTTTCTCTCTGGCTTCAGATTTGGCTTGAAGAGACTTACAATTTTTCATCACTTTGAAAGCAAGCTCTTAATATTCCTCTAAGTCAAGTTGTGAAAATGAGGAAGTGCAGAAAGGGTTCCACAGGGAGACACTATTTTACTTGCCTCTTCCCTTTCCCAAGTAGCCAAAAGAAAAAGCTGATGTAGAAATGGCATTAGTAGTCTTCATAACGTGAGATTAGAGGAAACACCACAGCTAGGGCTCTGATTTCTTTCCTTGGATGCTGAAAGGTCCTCCAATAGGAAGCAAAGCTTATAGGTCAAAAGAAGTACTGAAGTGTTTCAAAAAACTGAGTACCATCTGTTATACCTAGTCTATGTGTTTTATGTTTTTATCTTTGTTCAAGACATCAACTGACTCTTGATATCATGTGATACATGATTTTACTTAAAGAAGACTTCATAAATGCATTATCATTGGAGCTGAAAAAATGGAGGACGGTACGAAAATCGTAGATCGTATTCTCTGCAAAGCAGTTGTCTGTACATAACTCACATAAGATGTGGATAGTATGCTATAGAATGAAATATGCTATCATTAATGTATATCTATGAAAATGTAGATTAATACTAATTAATAAGAAATTAAATTTTCAATATTTTTTCTGGGAACTCATTTCTAAAGTGACAACTATGAACACTAAATATACACAAACGCTCAGAGACAACCAACCTGTTCTAATAGCTCTTAAAAGAAATCTTAAATTGGCTTGTAAATTGGTTTGTAGTTATTGTTTTAGGATGTTAATGCATTTCTAGAAATGATCACCATTTCTTTATAAAACATAAATCCGATATGCTTTATGTGTACTTTCTTCACCATTAAAGCATGTTTGGTGAAATTTAAAATATAAGAGTAATAGTGTTTAATGTTAGTGTGTGAGATTAAATCTTTACTTTTTAATAGCTATTAGAAAGACTAGTAAAGATAAGCATGACAATTTTGTAGATAAAAGACATCTTGCTGCTATATTTATTTAAGGAAAAAAAGCACTCGAATTTGAGAAGTAGCAAGTGAACATAATTGGCTTTGTGTATGTAGTTCTATATGATATATTAGGGAAGAGGAGAAATGTATATGTAGCATGAAATATACAGGAAAAAATTCTAAAGAGTTTTCAAAATACATATCATTATTTAATAATACATATCACTGAGATAGTTTTAAAAATAATTTTAAAATGTAATTTCCAAATTAAAGAGAAACTTCTTTACTGTGCAAGTTAATATGCCCTGGGTGAATAGGAATTCTTATTTCTCATTATGTATCCTCTCAAAAAAATTACATTTTAGAAAGATGTCCCACATTGTTATGCCAAATCTTAGCATTTATTCTAACATGTTCATATTATCTAATTAGCATTATTAATGTATAACTACCAAAAGCACAACTAATTTGAATGGCCCGGGACCTAATACCAGATGCAAGAGGTTAGTGAAGAGATTCCAAGGTGACTTAGTAGCAACTGTATTTCTAAATGTCAGAATAGCCAATGCTAATATGCTGATATTAGAACCAGATGTCCCATTATTTCTTACATGATTTTATGAGAAACCAGAAGCTGGAATTCAGAAATGTTAATGAAAAATTATTAATAATCCTTACACAATGTTATTACTTTTATAATTCTCCCTTTTTCTCTAAGTTTGTAATATTAAAAAAAAAAAAAAAAAGACCTAGGGATGCCTGGGTGGCTCAGTTGGTTAAGTGTCCATCCAGCTCTTGACTTCAGCACAGGTCATGACCTCAGGGTTGTGAGATTGAGCCCCATGTCAGGCTCCATCCTCAGTGTGGAGTCTGCTTGAAATTCTTTCTCTCCCTCTTCCTCTGCCCCTACCCCCCTCGCTCTCTGTCTCAAATAAATAAATAAAATCTTAAAAAAAAAAAAAAGACCTAAAGAAACATTGTGTCTGCAAATTTCAAATGCTTTCTATGCTTAATTGGCCAAATGTATTTTAGTGATTTTATAGAAAGAAAGAAAGAAAGAAAGAAAGAAAGAAAGAAAGAAGAAAGAAAGAACGAAAAAAGAAAGAAAGAAAGAAAGAAGAGTATGAGTATTAAAGAAAAGAAGATTAAGCATATTGCCTATGTTCTTATTGCTCAAGAAATATTGAAATAAAACGTGAATATGGATAAATGTCATTAGGGAACATTAGGCTGCCAATACAAATGAATGAGCAAGTACCATGCTACCCATCTGTATCATTTCTATAAATGATGTCATGATGAAAAGAATAAACTTGGGCTGAGTCTCTCTCATAGGGTTTTTCAATTTCAAAGGCATGCCCACCCTCTTCTTTGACAACACAAAACACTGCTGCCTTAAGTCATTAAGGCTTTTAGATTTAGACACTAGATCTTATACAACAAGTAAGAGTCAGTTTATTTCATTTATATTCATCAGCTAATGGTGTGACAGACAGGGTTTATGACAACAGAGATCATTTAACATTAATGCTTAAGATGTGCATGTGGGGGATTGTATGTTCAATCCTGGTCTTCCAATACAAAAATATATGCCATTTTTGACATGACAACTTGTGATGGTACCAGAAAGTAAAGTAACTGTTTACTGAATAGTTACATTCTATAAAATGTATTTGATTGGCATTTCTCTTTTTTCTCAAGAGGACATAGGTTTCAGAAAGAGAGAAGAAGAAGGTAGAATGGTGAAAGGAAAGGAGAGGGCTTTGCAGAGGAGACAGCAAAGATCGCACCTAATGCTTATTTATTGCAAATTAAAAGTCACTACTTTTCTATACTCAACACCCCCATGAAAAATAGTATCAATCACAGCAAAGAAACAAAAGACAATCATTGTCCCCCCTCACCCTATCCCCATGGAAATTTCATTTCAGAATACTGATCTGTGATGTTCTACCCTGCCTAAGACTGAGCAAAGACAAAATGTAAAACTCATTCAGTGTAGAAAAGTTAGTGTCTGTGAATATCAGCTGATGAGAACTAATGGGAAGCTTTCACATGGATGAAAACTGGTAGGATCATCTAATCATCTCTCATGATAATCCACAATGACAGACTTGTTAATTCCCATAATTGGTAAAGATTGTCTGAAAACAGAAAAGGAAAGCCAGATCCAGATTACAAATTGTATTTTCTGGTTTGGCATAATTATTAGGAGAAATGTGTTGAATAGTTAAAAATATTATATTTAACTTTAAAATTTAAGGATCAGGAAGCAACGGTACTGTATCAACATTGTCGGACTGATAAAGGCAGCTGACAGCATTTCACGTAATTGCTGTTTGGTTGGTGAACTTCAGTTTTTCCTCCGTCAACTTCCCAAATAAATCTTATCCCTTTAGAGTCAATTTATGTTTCCCAGCATAATGATGCATTTTACCCATTCAGCTATGCTAGTGTTCTCTGAAGCCAGCCAGCAATGATCTCACCTCACCTACAATATAAATCTATCAGTGAATAAACAACATCATTTTTATCTCAATGCCGATGACACACTACATGTCGATTTGGCAGTTAAATAATTTATATCTCTTTTGGGTGCAATCTGCCAGGCTTATTATAACTCTACTTCTGATATTCATTTCATGTTTAATAGTTCTTTGCCTCATGAGGATGCTTGTCAATCAATTAAATTGAAATGTCATTCTGACCTTTTATTGGAAACAATTTATCCCTTTTTTTCATTTCATCACAAGCTTTTTTCCATTTTATTCAAACTAAAAACCTTAATTACTAGTATTCAGAAACTTTATACTAATTAACCTTATAAAATTACATGCTCATCAACATTACTGACACTCTGTCTTTACAGAGGTTATCCAGTTGAGTCTGCCTGAAGATCAGAAACTGAGTATTACAGCGGCAACCGTGGGACAAAGTGCTGTTCTGAGCTGTGCCATTCAGGGGGCACTGAGACCCCCCATCATCTGGAAAAGGAACAATATTATTCTAAATAATTTAGATTTGGAAGACATCAATGTGAGTACATAAGTAGACATTGCTTTATGTGTGCATATTTCACGTGATATATTCCAGACTTCGTGAAGTCTGAGGAGCTTAATGAATATTGGATGTGGAGTAGAAGAGAATTATAGGAACATTGTCATATCCACACCACTGACTGGGAGGTGCCCTATAGATCATTTGAAATTATCCAGATCACTTGTGTGGATGTGGTAAGCAGGTTAGGTAGCACTGTGTTAGTAGGATCATATCAACTTAAGCCAATTCTGTCTGATTGTCAGAATTTCTACAATTATCAACAATTTATCTTTATGTATTTGCTATTATGGTTGAGCAACAGTCTAAAGCTTGTGAGGTGTTAGAGATTGGGAAAAGGCAGGTTTTGCTTCAAATACTTCATAATGTATTAGAAGTAATAAACATTAATCAAGCAACAAATGGTGTATTTTTCTAGAATGAAATTAGAATAAATTTCTCCACTCAGGTTCACTCCTAGAAATTCAGAATCTTAAACTCAATTTGAAAGGGTACAGCTTTGAAAATGAAACAGAAACAGGGTACTCATCTGTTCCTTCTGTGCTATGTGTTCCAAGTGAGGGTTAAAAAGTATACATCTCCTGGGGAGTTAAGATGGCGGAGGAGTAGGGGACCCCTTTTTCAGCCGGTCCTCTGAGTCGAGTTGGATAGGTACCAGACCAGCCTGAACATCCACGGAATCAGCCTGAGATGCAGGAAGATACATCTGGATCTCTACAAATGAACATCTCCAGCGCTGAGTATTGAGGTACCAAGCGAGGATCCGTGAAACCGCGCACAGATATTGGAAGATAAATGGAAGGGGAGGGAGCCGCTGCGTTCGGGCACCGTGAAGCAGTAGCCACCTGCACAGGGGAGTGGGCGGATTCGTGGACCGCCACCCGCGAGACAGCAGACTGAGACCGTGAGCCGGGGAACGCATGCCACCAGACTGAAACGGAGCTCCGATGTGCTCACTGGAACCAGATTGAGACCAGGAGCTCCGGAGCACGCGGGGTGGCTGGCAATATTAGAAACACAAAGGTCAGAGACACACCAGCCCTGGAAGTGAGGGCTGGGACCCTGGGTATGGGGCACACATCCTGGGACAATGCAGGGTTGAGCAGCACCAACAGAATCAGAGTTAAAGTGGCCAGTTCATCAGTGGAGAACAGTCCGCGATCCCTCTGTTCTGAGACAGAGGCTGAGATTCGGCCACTGCTGCTCTGACTCTCAGAAGAGGCACAGCAAACCGCCAGGGAAGCCTCCAGAGAACAAAAGCCTGGAAATACCAGCTAACAGTGTGCCCATACCCATCCCCCCCTTGCAGGGGACACAGAGACTCTACCCAAAGAGGGTTGCCTGAGTATAGGCGTGGCAGACGCCTCCCCCAGAAGGCAAGCTGAAAAATCAAGAAGCCCACATCCCTAAGATCCCTATAAAACAAGGGTGCACTGCCTGGGTCCCGGTCAATAATTTGGGCTCTGGACAACCCCGCAACCTCTCCTCATCAGAATGATGAGAAGGAGAAATCCCCCCCCGCCTCAGCAAAGAAAAGACAATGAGTCTGTGGCCTCTTCCACAGAACTAATTTATATGGATATAACCAAATTATCAGAAATGGAATTCAGAGTAACAATGGTCAAGATGATGTGTAGACTTGAAAAAAGTATTAATGAAAATGTTAATGAGAATACAGAATCTCTAAGGGCGGAAATGAGAGTGAATCTGGCAGAAATTAAAAATTCTATGAGCCAAATGCAGTCAAAACTAGAGGCTCTGATTGCCAGGGTGAATGAGGCAGAAGAACGTATCAGCGAATTGGAGGATGGGTTAGTAGAAGAAAAAGCTAAAATAGAATCTGGACTCAAAAAAATCCATGCTCAGGAATGTAGGTTAGGGGAGATTACTGACTCAATGAAACATTCCAATGTCAGAATCATTGGCATCCCCGAGGGGGTGGAGTAAAACAGAGGTCTAGAAGAGATATTTGAACAAATTGAAGCTGAAAACTTCCCTAATCTAGCAAGGGAAACAAACATTCATGTCCAAGAGGCAGAGAGGACCCCTCCCAAGCTCAACCACGACAAACCTACACCATGTCACGTCATAGTGCATTTCGCAAATGTTAGATCCAAGGATACAGTATTGAAAGCGGCCAGGGCAAAGAAATTTTTCACGTACCAAGTCAAAGGTATCAGAATTACATCAGACCTGTCTACACAGACCTGGAATGAGAGAAAGGGTTGGGGGGGGGGCATTTTTAAAGCTCTTTCAGAGAAAAACATGCAGCCAAGAATCCTTTATCCAGCAAGGCTGTCATTCAGAATTGATGGGGAAATAAAGACCTTCCAGAATCACCAGTCATTGACCAATTTTGTAACCACGAAACCAGCCCTACAGGAGATATTAAGGGGGGTTCTATAAAAGTAAAAAGGCCCCAAGAGTGAAACAGAACAGAAAGTCACAATCTATAGAAACAAAGACTTTACTGGCAACATGGCATCGTTAAAACCATCTCTCTCAATAATCAGTCTCAATGTAAATGGCCTAAATGCTCCCATAAATGCCACAGGGTTGAAGATTGGATAAAAAGACATGACCCATCCATTTGCTGTCTACA
The DNA here is from genome assembly GCF_017311325.1 of Ursus maritimus. Classification (NCBI taxonomy): domain Eukaryota; kingdom Metazoa; phylum Chordata; class Mammalia; order Carnivora; family Ursidae; genus Ursus; species Ursus maritimus. The sequence continues at coordinate 48,911,928 of NW_024423453.1, read as the reverse complement.
AGAGACTCATTGTGAACCTAAAGATACATTCAGACTGAAAGTGAAGGGATAAATACCATCTTTCACGCCAAAAGACCTCAAAAGAAGGCTGGGGTAACAATTCTCATATCAGACAGATTGGATTTTAAACTAAAGCCTATAGTGAGAGACACAGAAGGGCACTATATTATTCTTAAAGGATGTATCCAACAAGTGGATATGACAATTATAAATATATATGCCCCCAACAGAGGAGCAGCAAGACACAAGCCAACTCTTAACCACAATAAAGGGACATAGACATAAAAATACATTAATAGTAGGGGACCTCAAACTCCACTATCAGCAATAGACAGATCACCTAAGCAAGAAATCAGCAAAGAAATAAGAGCTTTGAATACCATTTTGACGAGTTGGACCTCATAGATATATAAAGAACACTACACCCCAGAACCAAAGAATACTCATTCTATTCTAATGCCCATGGAACATTCTCAAGAATAGACCATGTTCTGGGTCACAAAACAGGTCTCAACCTATACCAGAAGATTGAAATTATCTCCTGCATATTCTCAGACCACAACGCTCTGAAACTGGAACTCAACCACAAGGAAAAATTTGAAAGAAACTCAAACACTTGGAGACTAAGAACCATCCTGCTCAGGAATGACTCGATAAACCAGGAAATCAAAAATCAATTTAAACAATTTATGGAGACCAATGAGAATGAAAACACAACGGTCCAAAACCTATGGGATACTGCAAAGGCAGTCCTAAGGGGGGAATACATAGCCATCCAAACCTCACTCAAAAGAATAGAAAAATCTAAAAAGCAGTTTTTATATTCTCACCTCAAGAAGCTGGAACAGCAACAGAGGGACAGTCCTAATCCACGTACGAGGAAGCAGTTGACCAAGATTGAGCAGAAATCAATGAATTAGAAACCAGGAGTACAGTAGAGCAGATCAACAGAACTAGAAGCTGGTTCTTTGAGAGAATTAATAAAATTGACAGACCACTGGCAAGACTTATCCAAAAGAATAGAGAAAGGACCCAAATTAATAAAATTATGAATGAAAAAGGAGAGGTCACAACTAACACCAATGAAATTGGAAGGATTATTAGAAACTTTTATCAACAACTTTATGACAATAAATTAAGCAATCTGGAAAAATTAGAGGCCTTCCTGGAAGCCTATAAATTACCAAGACTGAAATAGGAAGAAATTGATTTTTTAAACAGGCCAATTAATTATGAAGAGATTGAGTCAGTGATAAACAACCTTCCAAAAAACAAAACTCCAGGCCCGGATGGTTTTCCTGGGGAACTCTACCAAACATTCAAAGAAGAAATAGTACCTAACTCCTATAGCCATTTCAAAAAATAGAAACAGAAGGAAAGCTACCAAACTCACTCTATGAGGCCAATATTACCTTGATCCCCAAACCAGGCAAAGACTCCCTCAAAAAGGAGAATTACAGACCGATTTCCCTAATGAATATGGATGCCAAAATCCTCAACAAGATCCTGGCTAATAGAATCCAACAGTGCATTAAAAGGATTATCCATCATTACCAAGTGGGATTCATCCCTGGGATGCAAGGGTGGTTCAACATTTGCAAATCTACCAGTGTCTTATATTTTATCCAGAAAGAAAAATTAAAAAATCATATGATTCTCTCAATAGATGCAGAAAAAGCATTTGACAAAATACAGCATCCTTTCCTGATTAAAACCCTTCAGAGTGTAGGGATAAAGGGTACATTCCTCAATCTCATAAAAACCATCTATGAAAAGCTTACAGCAAATATCATTCTCAATGGGGAAAAGCTGGAAGCCTTTCCCTTAAGATCAGGAACACGACAAGGATGCCCACTCTCGCCACTATTATTCAACATAGTACTAGAAGTCCTTGCAACAGCAATCAGACAATAAAAAGGGATAAAAGGTATCCAAATCGGCAAAGAAGAAGTCAGACTGTGTCTCTTCACAGATGACATGATACTCTATATGGAAAACTCAAAAGAATCCACTCCCAAACTATTAAAAGTTGTAGAGCAATTCAGTAATGTGGTGGGATACGACCAATGCTCAGAAAACAGTTGCATTTCTATACACGAATAATGAGACTGAAGAAAGAGAAATTAGGGAATCCATCTCATTTACAATAGCACCAAAAACCATATGTTACCTTGGAATTAACTTAACCAGAGATGTAACGGATCTATATTCTAGAAACTATAAATCACTCTTGAAAGACATTGAAGAAGACACAAAGAGATAGAAAAATATTCCATACTCATGGATCAGAAGAATTAACATAGTTAAAATGTCCATGCTACCCAGAGCAATCTACACTTTCAATGCTATCCCGATCAAAATACCGATGACATAATTTTCAAAGAACTGGAACAAATAGTCCTCAAATTTGTATGGAACCAGAAAAGGCCCCGAATCGCCAAGGAACTGTTGAAAAGGAAAAACAAAGCTGGGGGCATCACAATGCCAGATTTCGAGCTGTACTACAAAGCTGTGATTACAAAGATAGCATGGTACTGGCACAAAAACAGACACATAGACCAATGGAACAGAATAGAGAGCCCAGAAATGGACCCTCGGCTCTTTGGGCAACTAATATTTGATAAAGCAGGAAAAAACATCCAGTGGGAAAAAGACAGTCTCTTCAATAAATGGTGCTGGGAAAATTGGACAGCTACATGCAAAAGAATGAAACTTGACCACTATCTCACACCATACACAAAAATAAACTCCAAATGGATGAAAGACCTCGATGTGAGACAGGAATCCATCAAAATTCTAGAGGAGAACATAGGCAGCAACCTCTACGACATCGGCCAAAGCAACCTTTTTCATGACACATCTCCAAAGGCAAGAGAAACAAAAGATAAAATGAACTTGTGGGACTTCATCGAGATAAAAACCTTCTGCACAGCCAAGGAAATAGTCAAAAAAACTAAGAGGCAGCCCACGGAATGGGAGAAGATATTTGCAAATGACACTACAGATAAAGGACTGGTATCTAAGATCTACAAAGAACTTCTCAAACTCAATACGTGAGAAACAAATAAACAAATCAAAAAATGGGCAGAAGATATGAACAGACACTTTTCCAATGAAGACATACAAATGGCTAACAGACACATGAAAAAATGTTCAAAATCATTAGTCATCAGGGAAATTCAAATCCAAACCACACTAAGATACCACCTTATGCCAGTTAGAATGGCAAAAATTGACAAGGCAAGAAACAACAATTGCTGGAGAGGATGTGGAGAAAGGGGATCCCTCCTACATCGTTGGTGGGAATGCAAGTTTGTATAGCCACTCTGGAAAGCAGTGTGGAGGTCCCTTAAAAAGTTAAAAATTGAGCTACCCTGTGACCCAGCCATTGCAGTACTGGGTATTTACCCCAAAAATACAGACGTAGTGAAGAGAAGGGCCATATGCACCCCAATGTTCATTACAGCATTGTCCACAATAGCTAAATTGTGGAAGGAGCTGTGATGCCCTTCAACAGATGACTGGATTAAGAAGATGTGGTCCATTTATACAATGGAATATTATTCCGCTATCAAAAAGAATGATTTCTCAACATTTGCTGCAACATGGACGGCACTGGAGGAGATAATGCTAAGTGAAATAAGTCAAGCAGAGAAAGACAATTATCATATGGTTTCTCTCATCTATGGAACATAAGAACTAGGAATATCGGTAGGAGAAGAAAGGGATAAAGAAAAGGAGGGTAATTAGAAGGGGGAATGAAGCATGAGAGACTATGGACTCTGAGAAACAAACTGAGGGCTTCAGTGGGGAGGGGGTGGGGGAATTGGATAGGCTGGTGATGGGTAGTAAGGAGGGCACGTATTGCATGGTGCACTGGGTGTTATATGCAACTAATGAATCATGGAACTTTACATCAGAAACCAGGGATGTACTGTATGGTGACTAACATAATATAGTAAAACATAAAAAAAAAAGTATACATCTCCCTAGATGATGAAAAGAAGTAAAAATAGTGTATTATGGGATGCCTGTGGAAATGATGTAGGGCAATCCTTCGTGTTAGTGATTCTGGAATTTTATGATCTCTATGCACATAAATTTTAGTTTTTTTTTAATTATTGCTCATCACCTATTCACCCATTCTCTGTTGCTTCATAAAGAACCTCTAAAACACAGGTCTAAGAGAGTCATTTCTGTTTAATGTCCTCAAATGATTCACAACGGAAGCTTTCCAATTTTAATGTTTTTGTTTAATAATTTTTTTCTAAATTTGCTTACATCCATGAAATTTCTTCAGAGAGTACATGGAGAATAATATTTAATTCTTAAGATATCAAGACACTGTGCATTAGAGTAGGTATAATCTCAGCAGCATTCAACAATCTTTGAGAGGCATGGGTTTGCTTATATGTTGTTATGTCTACATTTTATCTTTTATTTTCTACTTTCATTCCTACTATCAAGTTTTCCACTGTTATGTCCAGAGACCCATCTATTCTATGGTGCTATGGTTTGATCACCTCAAAATAAGCTCATTTGAATTGTTTCAGTAAGGAAGGGTATGTTATGAGTAATCTTTGGAAAAATTGTAAAAGTAGGCACTTTCTTGTGCCTGTATCTTGTAAACAATTTTGTGTATTTCCTAACTTCTGACTCTGTTCTAAAAACTTGAAATTTCTAAGAAAATGACTGTAGATAAGTTAGGTATCCAAAATATATGTAACCGTTAGATAAATCCTGGCATCAATAAATTGGATTTTTATAGTTACATTTCATAGAGCAGATAAATTTTGAGAATTTTAAGAACATTTTTAAGATTTAGAAAGTTTCAATTTCATTACAGGTCATATTTAAATAAGTTGGACAAGTGTTCATAACCTATAGTATACATATAACTACCAGCATTCCAAATGAAACTGCAGGGATAACTTTGAAAGGCATATTTATTTAATTTCCCAATATACTACTGGTGTTTTCATTTAAACACATTTACCAATATAACCAAAGTGTGAAGTAAAAGTTATAAAATATTACTCATTGTGTTTTGTTTTATACTTACTTCTGCTTAAAGTCTGCTATAAAATAAGGACTTCGCTATGTAAATATCTATATCCATCTATCCATCTGTATATAGAATTTATAATTTATTTTAGTTAATTAACTATATAGTTATATATATAACTGCATTAAATATAATAAACTATTATATAGTCAGCCATGTATTAGAGTATATATAGTATTATATTTATTATATAAGTTTATTATATAATAAATTTATTATAATAAATGTATTGTATTATATAATAAATATATGTTATATAATAAACTATTATATAATAAATTTATTATATAAATTTAACATGTAAATTTATTATATAAATAATTTGTTATAATAAATAGTTTATTATTATTATTATATAGTTTATTATATATATGTGTGCATAGAGAGAGAGAGAGAGAGTCAGTACTGTCTCTAGTGGACATCTGATGTGTCATCTGATTACTCAACATCTTTTGAACAACCCTTCAAATATTTTGGCGGTGCTTTGGTTCTTTGTGTTCCCAAGCCAGAAATCAAAGTCTTACTTAATTAGCCTTCTTTGCAGTTAGGGATCAGATATGTGAATAAGGCTCTAACAAAGACACTGCTGAATAAGACTTCATTATGTAAGCAAGAACAGGGAATACCAGGTGCTTTACAGAATTCACTCTCTGCATCCATCCTTCCTTCCTGGTGAGTGCTGTGCAGCAGATCCTACTTGCAAGGACATCAGTGATAAAAGTTCTGGAGTTGATCAGTGTTCAGCTTCAGTCTCAACACGTGGCTTGTACTTTTTTCTTGGTTTCTCATTCCCTAAGGATGACACTCCGTTCTGGGTATCCTATGACCTGCGTAATATCTTCATCAAATGGCATTNCTGCTTAAAACTAGCTAGAATGGGTTCTATTGTTTGCCTCTAAGAATGTTCTCCAAATAATTTTATGGGTTTAATATGTTAAGAAACATCTATGATTATATCTTCTTAAAATGTATGTTTCATCATTAGCTATAGATTTTGGATGTGTTGAAAGATCAAGATGACCTTACTAATGTAAAATTCATTCTTTGTTTATAAGCAAAGAGGACTTTTGAAACTTCCAGAGATGAGTCAGTTTTATACCCAATTAGTATATATTTATTCCCACAAGAGTGGGTTTAAGTCCCATTAAATTATGTAAGATTAAAATTATAAGTGCTTTTCATGTCAAAAGTAGTCGATGACAATTTTCCATATTCTTTCTGATTCTTTAATATATATTTGGTAGGAGTTAATATGTATTTACCTAGGCAATACATAAATACTTTCTGATTGCAAAAGATTAAAATAATATAGATGTATTTTTAAAAGCATAATTATCCCTCCTTTTTTATATCCATTTGTTCCCATTCTTAATTGCAGAAGAAATCCTGTATGTTTTTAATCTCCCTCCCGTGCATTGTAAATACAATTTTATTTATTTAGTAGGATAGATTCATATTAATTCTCATTATGTCACTATTTAATTATCTTATTAGGCCTCAAGACAACTTCGTGGAATAGGGAAGCTTTTTTTTTTTTTTTAAAACAGGACATCTTACCCTCATTTACATATGTGGGGATTTATGCTAACAGAGTTGTTCACCCAAGGCTATTGAGTGAATAAGTGGTACAGATGGAATGTTTATATGGCATGATTGACTCCAATTCTTGAGTTTGACCACTGCATGGAAGTGAGATGGACTGTCATTTTTTGCTACCCTTTGCAAAAAGTATCTCAAATAATTCTGGCCCCTATACATTACTAGTAGCTTTTATATTCTCTGCTCTTATCTGTGGTTAGAAGCCTTTCATTTGACCTGTCTTATGTTTTATACCAAATGAATAAAAGAACACTACTGAACTACCAGAGGCAGTGATACAGTGGTTTGCAAGATGGGCTGGGGATTCAGATGGTCTGGATTCCAATTAACAGTCAGTTTCTTGGGAGTGATGTGTCTTCAATTATTTAACCTGCCTATGCCCACCTTCCATATCTGTAAATTGAAGATAACACTACAATGAACTCATTTTTGCATGAGAACTAATGAGAAAAAGGATTTTAAAACCGGTAACACTCTACAAGTCATAGTGTAAATGTTCAGTTAAACTAGGTTCTTTCGTTTCTTTTCTCTCTTGTCCTCCTCCCCAACTCTTCCTCTTTCTTCTCTTCTTCCTAGTATAGGTTTCAATAGCACAGAAACACTCAACCTACCTAAAGCAACAGGAATTCAATGTTAGAACACATATGGTAATATGAGAGTTTGGGAACTAACAGGAAGTGCCCCCACCAAATTTGTTCCAGTTATAGTCACTGAAACTGGAAGATTTTTTTCTTTTTTTCTATTCAGTGCAGATTTAGGAATCATGCTGACTTCGCTTCCTATTAGCAATCTTGTATTAATCTCTGCTTTAAAGATATGCCATTAAATTCACTCAGCTACTATATATTCATATATTTTCCCTTGTATATGTGTCCTCAGTCCTCTTTCTGCATAAGTTCCTCCAAACAATCATTGGTTTACTTTCATTGTCCTGCTTTGGGTGGAACTTGGCACACAAACTACATTTCTGGCATGATTGTGATTGAGCCTGAGTCCTAATCCTGGTCTGATGAGTTATGACCAGGGGATGGAGACAAGGAGCTGTGAGGTTTAGAACATGACTATCCTGTTAACCTTGCTTCTCTTGAGCTGGTTCTTAGATTCCAATCCTAGTTTTGCCGCTTATTAGCTCTGCAATCACAGCAAATTGATTGAACCAATTTGTTACAGCCTCTTCATCTATAAAAGGAGGGATTGTCATAAAATTCAATGATGCATACCAGGTTGAACATAAAATATAAGTTATTTATTTTATCACTATCCGTAGCTTAATTCAATATGGCATTGTTGATCATGCTTAATAACAAATGTAAAGCCCTATGAAAATATTATTTTGAAATAACCTGATGTAATTTCTATTATTATGACTTTCAACAACTTTAAAGGTAGACTTGCTAGTTAAAATGCAGAACTCACAGATACATTTGGATTTCAGATATACAATAAATATTTTTTTGCTCTAGGTATATACCAAATATTGCATGGGATATACTTCATACAAGAATCATTCTTGTCTGTCTGAAATTCAACTTTAATTAGGTGCTGCATTTTATTTACTATGTCTGGCATTCTCTTTAGATGAAAGTCAAATTGGCTTAAATACTGCATGAAACCTTTTCTTACAAATGATACTGTGGCTTCCATCACTGAGATTAAATGTTGGAACTATTAAAAGTTCATGTGAATTTAATACATTGGCTTTGTAGATTCCTTATTTTTTTCCCCATCTTAACATTCATTCTGTGATTTTTGTTTCTTTTATGTTTGTCTAACCTGTTAATAATTGTGTCTTGCACTGAGAAGAGACTAGGAAAAATAGTGGATTAAATTCAGAGGAGTTTATTCTTTCCTAAAATATACCTTCCATAGCTGGGCTGATTGCTCCATGAGCATCCGTACCTCAATCCTCCATCTTCTTTTCTGTCATTCCAAGAGTGTGGCTTTTATCATTAAGGTCATCTCAGGGATCAAGAGGGCTGTTGTAGCTCCTGCCACCGGTGTATATTCCATCATTCTATAGTCCAGACCCACAGCAGTATAAAGCAGGTAAAAGATAAAGGAACTTATTCCTGGAAGTCCTGCAACTGTTTATGGGCCACCAATGAGTAAAAACTGCAATAACTATACCAGGGAGACTGGTAAATACCACTGTTTAGCTAGGTGTACTGCTTAGCCTTCTGTTACAAAGGAGGAACAGGACATCAATCTCTACTCTATCCATGTTCATCTAAGAGAATAGAAGATGTTCTACTTTTTTCTTTATACTTTTGTTTTTCAGCATTGATTAAATATGATTATCCATCTGAATTCAAAATGGAGCAGCTCTGTACAACAACTCTGTTCCTTTGGTAGTTTTATCAGTCCTCAACTTATTTCTTTGACTGTGTATTTTGCATTAATAGGCCTATCCTTAAATATTCTGCTAAGTTTTACTTACTTACTTAATTAATTAATTAATTTATTTATTATTCAGTCTGATTTGTTTTCTGATTATTCTTTTTTTAAATTTATTTAAATTCAATTAATTAACATATAGTGTATTATTAGTTTCAGAGATAGAGTTCAATGATTCATCTGTTTTTCTGATCATTTTTAAGATAGTTCTATCCCTGTGGCTTATCTGAAGCAATTCTCACCATGTACAGTTAACTTCCATTTAAAGCAAAGCATTCTCTTGAAAAATGATAAATCACTCACAAACAATAAACCAGTTGAAATAATCACTTTAACTAAAATCAGAATCTAATTGTAGATGTGGCAGTTTGCGTATTAGTTTTTGTTTGTTTTTTTAATGCTAGGTTTCCTAGTACGTACGTAGCTGGCAAAACTAGCACTGAGAGATAACATATCATAGCACAATAAATAAAATTTTAACCAAATTAAAAACTTTAATAAAATAAAATTTTATTGTTAATTTTATTTTAATATGTCTGGATTTTTAAGGCCATTAAATGCTTAATATAGAATGCTATGCTTTATTCTGATGAAAAAAATGTTTCAGAATATGTATTGAATTTCAAATTTAGAAGTCAAATCCCCAAGTCATACTTAGTTCCCAAAGACTGAAAGAAGTGATTTTAGTAGTAGAGAATTCTGACTCTGTTACTCAGGTTTAATACAACAGTGTGAAGATATAACTTTTCCCCTTAAATCTATGAATTTTAAAGTTCTCATATATACAAAAGGGGCATTTTTACCCTTTAGGCTATTCATTGATAACAGAACCCAAATTATATATCACCAATAAAAACAATTTAGTTAGCAAGATTTCATTTTAACTTTTTAGAAACCTATAGTGTTCTATTTTAATATGGAACATATTGGAGTATAACATCAAAACTAGTTATTAAAAAGGAAGTTATCGACCTTTTTCTCTAGACTATAAACAATCCGTTTCTTTTTACCCCCTAACTAAAAATGTAGACATTTAATGTTTGTAATATAACACATTATTCACCATGTAATTTTTATCACTAATTTATTTTTAATATAAGCCTGAGGTCATTGTAGCTCTTAAAATCCAAGGAGAATTGGAGAATATTTATGATTCGAAATCTTCCAAGCCAAAGAAGGCAAGCAGCATTGGCAAGGCTAAAGATGTTGGATTTCTTCCACAAATATCAAACATGCAACATGCATTCATTTTCCACCTATATAGTTGTTAAATTGGTGAAATTGCGTGTGATCATAAACATTGCCTGAGAGCATGCTGCTTTAAAATGAATATTATTCCTAAATTACTTTATTCTGCTTATATAATGGAACACTGAATATTACAATTCGCTTCTTAAGAAAGTATTAAAATCAGTAATTTAAAATATATTTTTAAATGTCTTTGGCCATATTCTTTTGGAACTTATTCTTGCGAATAGCAATATATAAAAATGAAATGTTCATGTATGGATGAATGAATGAAATATTCACATACTAGTTTGTGAGTACCTGGTAATGTATTTTTTTTCAATTTCAGGTTCAGGTTTCAAAGTTGTAACAGATCATGTTATTTTAATAAGTTTATGAAGTATATTAACACGGAAACATGACTTTACCATGACATTCTTTTTTTTTTCCTCAATAAGAACTTTTGCTAAATATCGATATAGATTCTTAAATTGATGAAGCTATTTTTTTCATCATATGTCTGAACCCATGGCTTCAACTACTATATTTAACTGATACATTCTAAGTTATAATTCTATTTAAAATTTCTCTTCTCTCTCTCTTTTTTTTTTTTTTTTATTTGAATGTGTGAAATCTGATGTAAGAAAGATGTTGGGATTCGGAGCTGAGGGCCAAGAAAGAATTCTTGAGACATCTTTGGAGCAAAAAGGTTGTTTTATTAAAGCACAGGGATGGGACCCATGGGCAGAAAGAGCTGCCCTGGGGTCCTGAGGAATGGATGATTGTATACTTTCAAGTTGGGAGGGGATTAGGGATAGCATAAGACTCTAAGAAATTTTGGAAGCAAGGTTTCCAGGACCTTGAGGGGGCTAGGTATTGTTAGGAAAATGTCATTTATTACTGTCTAGTAAAACCATAGTCATGGGACCCTTCAGCTGTATATCAGTGGGTCATATGCTTTCAGGATGATTGCCAACATATATCTTGGGGAGTAGAGATAAAGGAAGTTTCCAAAGGAATTTGGATGTTAGACTTCCCTGGTGGTTGGGCCAGGATTGCCTTTTGCCCTTAGCAAAGTATTAACATGGAGGCAGCTGAGTTCCTAGAAGAATGTCACTCTGCCTGTTTCAAAGACTTGTCAGTGGGCTGTAAGTAGTAAGGAAATTTAATTCTTTTGCCTTTGTTTCCCACATCAAAATTCAGACCAATTATCTTTATCCCCAAACCTGCAACATTTGTAGTGTTTCCTATTCCATGTCATTGTAGCCCAGAACGGAGTCCTGCTCAAGTTCTCTCTCAATTTGTCCCGCAGATCTAATCTGTTACAAAACCTTGTGAATTTAACTTTTTTATTTATCTTAAATCTCTTCTGTCATCTCATTTCCACTATGGCTGCCTTAGTTTAAGCTCGTCATTTCTCACCTTCAAACTTGATCCTTTCCTACTGAGACCACCCCTCCAGTTTAAACCGCACTTCATATTACAGGCGGACGGAGCCTCATAAAATTTATATTTGGCCATTTTGCATTCGTCTTTAAAATCCATTAATGGATGCTTGTAGCTTTCATGAAAAAAAGAAAAAGATTCAAATTATTTAGCTTATTATGGAAAGCCTATTTCTTTATTCATTCTTCATACTGTTCATACATATTCATTCTTTCCTACAACCCCTCCAAAACACTAGCTGTTTTCTGACTATCAAGTTGTATTATTATTACCATTCTCAAACACATTCTTCTCTCTGCTGGAAAACTTTCCCTTGTTTTTTTTTTTTTTAATTTACCGAAATCCAGTGCATTCTTTACAAGTAGATAAATGCTTCTTATGTCTAAATTTGACTTTTTTTTTAAGTTCTTTGTCTAACAATTACCATACTTGTTGCATCATAATAGAACTATTAACATTCTTGCCTTTCTTCTCTAGACTAGAAACTCTGAGCTCAAGGACCTTTACATATTCAACTTTGGGTTATGATGTTAGCCCTGTACTGACACTTAGGAGATAATAAAATTCAAATGTACAAATAATAAATGACATAGTGATATTGCTGATATTCACAATTATGCCTTATTGAGCTTATTTGTAAACTTCTTATATTCAACGTCTTGCTAGAGACTTTATTTACTTCTTGCAGCTACATGCAGGGTTATCAATCAACTGATGTTTATTGGCAGTCAATCATTTAAGCCTAACACAGCTCAACAATTTCTGGATTCCATTTCTTTAATAACATTTCTCATTAAACGTATTGATTTTTTACTACAGTTTCAATTTAATCTCCTCTCATATGCAATAAGGGGCGGGAGGAGAAAAAGATGAGGGGCAACACATATTTGGTCATTGTTTAATCTTCATGTATTCAACAAGTGTTGATTTAACTGGTACACTTTTCCAGGCACTCAGTTAAATGCTGAAGATATACCCATAAGAGACATCATTCCAGTCTTGAAAATCTCACAGATTGAAAGAATCAAAAAAGAACATAACTGCCTTACATTTAATAATGCAGTATGAAAGTTTCCTAAATACAGATCTTCCTCAACTTATGGTGGGGTTACCTCCCAATAAACCCATTGTAAATTGAAAATATCTTAAGTGGAAAATGCATTTAGTACATCTAGACTACTGAACATCATAGCTTAGCCCAGCCTACTGTAAATATGCTCCAAATGTTTATAGTAGCATACAGTTAAGCAAACTCATCTATCATACAGCCTGTTTGATAATAAAGTGGTGAACATTTCATGTAATTTACTGAATATGACACTGAAAATGAAAAAGAAATGACTGTACGGGTACAGAATGATTTTGAGTGTATGGGTTTTTGTCCTTATGGTTGCATGATTGACTTGGGGCTGTGGCTCACGGCTGCTGCTCAGCCATCACCAGGAGTATGAGTAGCACACAGAGCTAGCCCAGAAAAATATCAAAATTAAGATTTGAAGTACAGTGTCTACAAAATGTGTATTGCTTTCACAGCATGGTAACTTGAAAAATCATAAATTGGAGACCATCTATATATATTTGTTTATTTTATATGCAAATATATAAAGAATAGAAAAGGGAAGTCAAATTTAAGTTTCAGAGTCACAGAAGACTTCTAAGAATACACCAGTCTTGTGGTAGAGATGAGAGCTAGGTGAAGGAGTGGCAGACAAGTATTCCTAGGAAAGAGTAAAACAGGCTTGAGATAACATGGTATATTTAATGGAGTTATATATAAGAGTTAGCAAAGATAATAGGTTAATAAAGGGCTTAAAATTATTAATATATTAATAAAGGGTTTGAATATATCAAATAAAACCAGGTTTTTGCATTTGATTATAAAGGTATACATTTGCATTTATAACATATAACACAATGTGGTGATGGATGGATACTTAATATTTGCCAAGCATTGAAATGTATCATTAAAAAAAATACATTAACTTACTTCTCAACACAAGAGAAACCAACATATTTATACTCATACACATGATGATGTTTAATTGACTTTTAACTGCAGAATTTCAATAATGATTTTGGTTCTCTTTACAGTTTTTCTCCAGTCACCTTGGTCCATATTTGCAGATAGAACTATAATTTAAGCAAATAATCCACCTATAAAATTGTAGGCAACTTTTCAGTTTCATATCAAAGGAGAATAACAAGCACCATTTAAAGGATTTATAACTAATGGCAGTTGATCTTACCGACCTCCTAAAGTACAGGCCATTCATTTCACAGTAGACTTTCCTTGGCCCTCTAATTATAGTTAACTTCTTCCTAACCTTTTAAATAACACCCAGCTTGTAAGAGGCATATTTTGCTACACAATTTATTTTTAAAAAACTGAGGGGCAATTCAATGGTATAATCACTTCACAGCCACCAACTAACCTAAGGTTCAAAATCAAAATCTTCTTATATAATTTAAGGCATAATAGGTGGAGATTGTTTAATATAGAAAGACAACCCATCACTTTAACAGTAATCGTTAATTCTTATTTTCTTTTTCTTTCTCCTTTTGTGCAAGAAGCAAAAGTTACAGTTTAATCTAAAATAAAGAAATAGTATCACAGATATCTCTGCTTGTAACAGTATTTATATATGCTATCAACATTATCCTTCTGAGTATCCAGTGTTTTAGAAAGGGAAATTTAAGAAGGCTATTAGAAGTGATTAACCAAAAAGAAAAGAAATTATAAAATCCAATTTTGTTGTTCCTTCAATGATTTGTTATTTCATTTCTGTTCAATTAGCAGGATTTGGCAGAGGTTGGGAATTTATCAGATATTTTCTTCCTAACAGTATACACTATTAAAATAATACAAAAACACTACTAATAAATAACACTTTTTAAAAAATTTTTTGTTCACCCAAGTAACTTGATGCAGAGGTATGTGAAATCAGTTATATTAGTGAAGCATGTTAATTGGCAATTGCATATAAATTACCATTTTTCCTACTGAAAATAATTATATTTATGATAGATAAGTCTAGTAAACATTCTTAAATTTATATAACCAATGTTCAAATATATTCACGCTGACATTATTGTGATTTATAAAACCTTCTTTCAATGGGGAAAATATATTGTGATTTTACAAATTTTGTCTAAAAATAATTAATTAGGTATTGTCCCAAAGGCAGATATTAATTCCTCCCTTATTTTATTTATTTCTATTCCACTATGGCATATGTAAGTCTAATGATTTAGGTGAATGTGAACCTTTAACAACTTATCAATGAATGTTTACAGAGTCAACAAATATATATGAGTTAATAGCAGGGGACATATTATGTCATCTATGATTCTAGAGTTTACAGATATAAGAGTTCCTTTCATTTATGGCAAGAAAAATTGGCATAAAAAATACAGACGATCTTCAATGTATGAGGTAAACAAGGACAATATAATTTTTAGAGAGAAACAAACTGGGCTAACCATGGTTGCAATACGTTATGATGTTGTTTCATACTTTGGGTTAGGGTAACCAACTAGGGGGCAGTCTTCTGCCTGATGGTCTAGAGTCAGTTGCTTGGGACAATTTATGTTACAAAGATATGTAATAATGACATATTTTTCAAGATCATATTGAAGTATGGGCTACACTCCCACCTAAGGATTGTTCAGTTCTTCAGGGATGTAATTTGTCCATTAACTACTTATTAGGGCACAGACTCTGTGAATATGCATGTGAATGCAAATAATTTCTGTTCTATGGAAAAGATAACTCCAAAATAATGATTAACCACTTTTATGTTAAACTTCACGAACTTATATCAGCATGCCTTTCCCAAATTATATAAATATCTGTTCTTCAAATGGAATTTAAGCTAGCTTTACCATCTGGCTGGTTCCCCTATTGTTGAGATAAATAAATCTTTGTCTCCTGTTAATTTTATATTTTTATTGGAATTGTATTTTAACTCTTTTAAAGTTGCACTTCAACAATGTTTTAAGCTCCACGGATCTACAGTACCTATACACTCCAGCAGGATATTTTGGTAAAATGTGCTATTCATTTCCAGCAATATAACTGTATAAAAATGAGCTATTATTTATACTACTTAGTGATAAAATTCTGCGTTAGAAACAGCTTTTTTTGTGTGTGTGGAGGTGGAGGCACTCAATTGCCTCTGCTATATTAAGACATTTAGAAGACTTTAACATAATCCCTGGCCCAAGAGAGAGATGCACCCATGAAACACTGAAGTTATTGCCCTGTCAGCTCCTTAGTAATTGAATGTTGACAAGTCATCAAATCTCTTCAAGTCACAACCTTTTTATTTGTAAAGAAAATAAAAGGTCTTCCAGAAACTTACCTTACAGATTCGTGAAAAATTATATTAAATGAAACATACATCTTTAAACTAACACAAGATAAATAGTAAAAATTTAATAAGATTTAATTCTCCTTCCTTCACAGGAATATTTATTCCATTCCTTTTGTCCTCACTAAAATTCCCTTGTTCATTTGCTAATAAGATTTTATCCTATTATATCTGAATATTTTATTAAACAAAGAACTGAAAAATCAACTTTCAAATAAATTAGAAGTATATATAACACCAATGAATATTTCATAAGAAAATGTAATATTCACCTTCTAAATGAAAAACAAAATTAATTGTCAAGAAAATGTTCCTTTTATTTCGGACTCTTAATATTACATGAAATATGTTTTCCATGACACAAATTAATAGAGTAGAATATACAAATTACAATCTGATGAGGAATACCCAAAAGAATACAATTACATTAACAGAAAGACATATTTGGTCATGCAATTTACTTAGAAAAAAAAATCTTATTAGCCTTAAATGATATCAATTTTCAAGACTTAAACTGTACACACAGATCTCTAAATATTCCATTGCAACCATGTTTCCTTGAATCTACTTTCCTCTAAAAAGACAACACAAAAAAGAAGTTACCCTTGTGCAGTGGAATGGCAATCAGGTAAAAAGAGTTGTTTTCATTGCAGTTGGAGTCGACCTTGTCACACACTAAAATAAATCTTACATGAGCCGGCTAAAATTTCGATATATTTCTAAATTAGAGGTAACTTTAAATGAGAGAAATTAGGATACTATAAATTAAGAATAAATCAAGACTTAAAGGAAATGGCTAGGTTCCAGTTAAATAATATGTTGAAATTTCTTATACAATTTGCTTTATTACCAAGTTTATTCAGGTAGCAGTTCAAATTTGAAAATATACTTCTTAAATGAATAATTAATGTATACTTTTTTTATTATTGAAGTTGTCTAGTCAAAACACTGTTGTAATTGTGTATTCCTAAGAAAGCTATGAGGCACTGTGAATACTACTTATATTGTAAAATAAATGAAATAACAAAGCATCAGGTACCAAATTAGTGTTGTGGGTCACATGAATTATTGATAGAAGAAAAGATTATGAATCAGTGGACCAAAATATTGATAGGAAAGTTCACACTTCGGTCTTGAAGAATTAGGAGGAATAGGATAATTCTAAACAATATGCAGAAACTTCAATTATAAGGACATTTTATGAAGGCAGAAATGGACAAATAATATTCAGGAAGCATAGAATCAACCAACTCCATTGCCATAGTGGCTCTTAGTATAAGATAATGGTGGAGAATGAAATTTTCTTGACTCTAAATCAATACTGAAAAATGCCTGGGTGCATCTGATAATATTAATTTGACCTGTAAGAAATTCATTTGCTTAAGTTTTGCTTATTTGTTTGTTAATGAGCAAATACATTACAGAAATGTTGGGGAAAGACAAGATGACATTTTGTATCAGATTCCTATTCGTATAACAGGTATAGATGGCAAGTGAGGGTCTGTCTCTATCACAAATGCAGAAGAAACAATGTTCTGTCAACAAATCAGGGAAAAAGCAGAGACAAAATAGGACTCAAAGGCTTGGGTCCTAGTGACAATAATAGTGTAGTACTAGTAGTACTATATTACCTAGTACTATTGGTAAAAATGGGAGAATCTTCTGAATTGGTTTCTTGTTGGAATTAGAATACGGTTTACACATAAATATGTTGACTTTGAAGTCATCCTGTAGAGGATGTTCTACAGGACATCCTGTAGAAAACATGTGTAGTTTGAAGATGCAAGATGGTTCATATTTATAAAAATGTAACCAAGTGTAAAATGATTCATATCTTCAATCACTGTTATTTACTGTTTTGGAGATCCTTCAAGTTTCCAGTTATAATTATGGTTTTGAGATCTCTGTAACTGAGTTTCAGTTTTACCTTAGGAAATCTACTTATGTCATCTCTTATACTTACGATGAGAAAGGTATCACTATCCCAGTTTGACAGACAAGAAAGGCTGAAGGATGGTAGACAACGTCAAGGGCTGAGCTGAACTGGAGCTTGCTCAGCTGTGAGGTGTCATAGTAACTGATGGACAGAACGAGCCAAGATGAATGTAACATACAAGCCTTTAGTCAATTTGTGTAAAAATATAAGCAAGAGGCTAAATTAGAGAAAGTGCCTACTCTCCCAAAAGTGTTCCATTTTTCTCCGGAAAATGGCACCAGTCAAAGGTCAGATGGATCAGCATGAACATGGTGAATTGCTAGCCAAAATGAAGTAATTGCCTCACTCCCAAGAGAAGCTGAATAAAAGGATCCTGCAAGTTTTATGGACTTGGGTGGAGGAGGGAAGGGATGGGTAAGGGCTAAGAGTGGCAAAGTACTGGGGCGCCTGAGTGGCACAGAAGTTAAGCGTCTGCCTTTGGCTCAGGGCATGATCCCGGCATTATGGGATCAAGCCCCACATCAGGCTCCTCTGCTATGAGCCTGCTTCTTCCTCTCCCACTCCCCCTGCTTGTGTTCCCTCTCTCACTGGCTGTCTCTATCTCTGTCGAATAAATAAATAAAACCTTAAAAAAAAAAAAAAAAAGAGTGGCAAAGTACTAAAGACTGAGTCCAGAATAGAAAAAAGTGTCTTCAAGTCCCTCCCTCCCACCCTTTTCCCCATAAAGAGGTCTCAGCAGAGGTGCCTGTCAGAAGTGCTTCTGACATAGGTTCTGATGAAAGTACCTAATGGATGTGCTTGGGGCTAGTGATATAGATAAGAGCATGGCGTGCCAAGGGATCCTGAGTTCTTGACTGTAATTGTCTATAGAGATGGCAGTGCACTGTCTGTGCTCTGAGTCTGGTGTGGGAAAGGCAGCTTTCTCTTGCAAAGTCAGCCAGGCAAAATCTTTGTTACTGCCTGTGGTCAGACCTGAAAGATCACACATAGATTTTTGACCAGGAACCAGACTCCTCAATAATTTTGTCATAAACTGATTCAAACCAAAATTTATACCTTGGCTTGAAAAAAAAAGTCCCATTTTCTTCTACTCAAGATTGCTCTCCTCATTAAAAACATTTTTAGTAAGTTACCTATATATTGATTTTCCTATAATTTCTTATAGTTTTATTATTCCTTACTAATGAAATATATGTTGGGAAATGTTTGCTGCGACTTGGGATAGAAAACAGAGCTGGAGTAGAGATGTAAATGGTAGTCCTATAACCACTTGACAAATGGTGGAAGGAGGAAAAAATTCCTTTTGTGAGACGTATGATAGAGAGCCATAGGGTTCTGCTGCCTGAGTGTACCCTAAACGTTACTGATCTCTAGAAACAAAACAAACCTAGATTTTACTAATGATTCATTGAGACCATGTCTTTCTACTCTAACAAATATCTATATATATGTTGCCTTAGCTCCGTCACTATAGTCCAAGGTCTTTGCTCATCGACAGTGCTTCTTAGTTCATATTTTGTAACATATAATAACCAGAGTGATATCTTCATTGGAAGTTCCCGATAAATGTTATTGAGTCGAATATGCTAAGCAGTCAATAAGATATAGAGCTTTATTGGTCCTCGAGATCAGTGAGGTTTTTTTGGTAGCTCCAGGTAACAGAATAACATGGCTGTCTATTAGTAGTCTGAATATTGACATCAGAAATGAGTAAGTGACAAATTGTAACTGAGGCCTTAAGATTACACAGCCAACCTGATAGGAAGTTCAAAGGAATAAATGACTAATTAGAAATGAAGGTTTCAGATTGAGATGCATTATAAAATTAAAACTTAAATTTCATTGGGATTTAATGTTACCCTTAATGGACTAAAGTGATTTTCAATGTCCTTTTTGGCATCTCTTTGCACATTAAAAGTAATATGGCTGTCATTCATCTTCAGTTAATCTGAGGAAGTAAAATGATTATACTTTGAAATTACGTTTTATATAGTAATTTTTCTTTAGGCATAATTTAAAAACTGGAGCTGCCATTTGTGTGTTTCCTTTAAACAGTTTTTATCATTGTGATCATATTTCTAATTAGAGTATAACATTTCCACCTTAAGAAAGCCTTTAGACTCATCAGGGTTCATTGATATTTTAAGTTCAATTTGTTGGGTTTTTTTGCAACAATTTCCCACAACTAAAATATTCTCCATAACTCAAAACATAGAGATTATAGATTTTCAAATCCGATCAGTAAAATAAAAATATGTTAAGGGAATTAACATTTTTTGAGTGCCTATCACATGATAGACACAGTGCTAAAAGAAAGTGTTATATTATATTGGTTCATTCAATCATGATATTCAAATTCAATAAGGAAAGATGCTTACCCCCCCCCCAATTAATGTATGAGAAACTGAGGCTAAGAGACTGACTTAACCAAAATCATGCAAAGGGAGCTAGAAGTAAAGCCAGAATTAAAACCCAGATTTGGCGCTTGCTTGGCATTACTAAAACTAAATTGGAATGATACAGAGATTAGCATGGCCCTAGCACAAGGATGACACACATCAATAGACAAAGCTTTCCATAAAAAAAAAAAAGGAAAAGAATAAAAGCCAGATTTGTTGGCTCCAAAGTCATATCATTTTGTCTGTATATGAATGTTTTTATCCATGTCTAATTTTCCTTGTATATTATATTTGAATCAAAAATGAATTATTTTGCTATATGTTGCCATCATAAAACTATTTCAGTCTATATCTGTATAATAGTATCAGTATAAATTCAAAATTTTTATAATACTAATTTGTATTTCAGATGTGAAATTATATGTTTTATTATCTATAGAATAGAAATGCTATTATCTTAGTCAATTCCATTTTAATACTCCAGAAAAATATTTGATAATGTGCAGTTATCATGTGGAAAATTATCTGATTATACACTATTTGTGTTTTACGTGCTATAGTAATAGATACAAAAATACAGTGAATTATGAACAATTAATTCAATATAATTAACCATTAAGGTTTCTGAGGGTCAATATTTTGCACAAAGGTACCTGATAAAAACACACTTCCTAAAATTAGTGTGAAATACTGCTATTAAAAACTGATAAATACAGAAAAAATGGTCAATTTATTGAGACTATAATTTGCATATGATTAAAGAGAACTTTTTGAAGGCTATCATTTCCATATGGTGGATATTTTATTCTGCTATCCCATCAATGAAAAACCCTGTGTGCTATTGACAGTCATAGTAGAATTAGGACTGGTGTTTCCTCCCTCGGCTCCACCTGCAGCTGCTGTGATGCAGGCCAAAGAGGCCCCACAGCTTACGTGTTATTCACCACAACACCTGCCTCTCTGCTTTTTCCAATCTGGACTGCATCAGGCTTCTGCGTAGGATTGCAACTCAATTTTGTATACAGCAAATATGTCCAAACTGAACAGCATTCTACAGAACAGAAACTGATACAGATCAGAAGTGAGGATACTTATTTTAATCTTGCAATAGCCTCAGTCTGTCTTCTAGATGCTTATTGCAGAGTAGATGACATTTTGTTTCACAAGCAGTGCAAAGTTTTCTATTCTGAAATGGAATTTTCCTATAAGCACTTCAATATAATGAACACACAGAAAGTAATTATCTTATGTTGAAGGATAAAGTTTTTAATGTGCTGTGGTTAAAAAACAACAGACACCTTAACTATAGAGAACAAACTGATGGTTGCCAGAGGGGATGGGGGGATGAGCAAAACAGGTGGCTGGATTTAAGGAGTGTACTTGTATGGAAGTGTTGAATCACTATATTGTACACCTGCAACTAATACTACACTGTGTTAGCTAACTGGAATTTAAATAAAAATGTGGAAAAAAATTAAAAAGTATTTTAAAAAAAGAAGTAAAGAAAAAGGGGAAAACAACAACAAAATAGATACCTATTACTATAAATCGGTAGTTCTATTCATAATATAAAGAAACTTTTAATAAGTATCTATATATAAGAATGAAAAAATACATTATAAAATCATCAGATTGGAAGGGCACATAATTTTCTATTCTCTCTAATTATTCTCTAAATTATTATATCAGAAGATATCCTGAGTTTCAATCTTTAAAATGAATTACATTGTTATGTCTATGG
The DNA here is from genome assembly GCF_017311325.1 of Ursus maritimus. Lineage (NCBI taxonomy): Eukaryota > Metazoa > Chordata > Mammalia > Carnivora > Ursidae > Ursus > Ursus maritimus. The sequence continues at coordinate 48,889,751 of NW_024423453.1, read as the reverse complement.
ATATATACATGAAGAGAAAAATTAAAATATCAAAATAAAAGTGCTTATCTCTGGATTTCAGGATTGGAAGTCATTTAGGCTTTCAAAACTTAGCATAAGTCCTATTAATATAAAAAAGTGGGGAGGATCAAATTTAGTGCAGTCAATTATGGAGTAGAAGTCCACACTTCAATTTGGCAGACAGAGCAAACTCAAAATATGAATAGAGTTACTGCTGTTATCCTTTAGTAATTGCTTCAAATGCATTTTCTTAATTAGTAATAACTATCTTATCTCTTATGAGGAAGCATTTATCTTCCCCACTGTCTTTGTCTTACGTAAAATAGTATGTAACCAGTATTGGAAAATTCCACTTTTGTACATCTATCCCTGTAATCTTTCTTATCACTTAAAAATTTCTCTTGCAAATTTAATTGCCTAAGAGCTTATGTGAATTTAATTAAAGAGAAATAATAAATTTGTGATGTATAAGCAAGTCCTTGGGAGTTTTACCATGTCAAATATCTCAAATACATTAAATTAAAGCTCTCCGAGCTAAGGGTGCAAGATATTCTGCCCAAGTCTGCTCTTAGAGGTTCCACTTAATGAAGAAAAGTGAAAGCCTTCTTTAACAGAAATGAAGAGATATTTATAATTGACTTGAAATATCATATCATGCCAGAAATCAATCCTTTGGGATATGAAATACAGTATCATGATTTTATCATTTTTCTTTTATTATTATTATTATTTCTTCTTTTCTAAACCATGTCACCCACACACAAAGAGATATACCACTAAAAACTGAACATAAAACTAATTTAAAGTAAACTATTATCAAAAATCACACAGGGGGGCCTGGGTAGCTTAGTTGGTTAAGGGTCCAGCTCTTGGTTTCAGCTCAGGTCATGATCTCATGGGTTGTGGGATTGAGTCCTTGCAGTGCTCCCCGCTCAGCAGGGAGTTGGCTTCAAAGATTTTCTCCCTCTGCTCCTCCCTGAGCTCATGCCCCTCTCTCTCTCCCTCTCCCTCTCTCTCAAAGTAAATAAATAAATCTTTAAAAAAGTTACACAGGAAATGATTTTACTGATAATATAAATAACACTTCACTATGATATTCTGACAAACAGGGACTCCATTTAACCAATCTAAAAACTGTAAATAATCTTGAACAATCATCATAATATATTTTATAAAGAGTCCAGATACAGTATGTCAGATTTAACTTTTTAAAATACATGATCATTTGGTGGTCATTTATTTAATTCCACAGGAACGTTGAAATAAAAATGGGGTAATTGGAATGAATGTATGTTTGTAAATAGTGAGAATTTAAAAATTAAAAAACAAAATAAAAATTCACCTTTTAGCCATGCTTTTGTCATTTTTGTTAGTGCACTTGAGAATGAGGACAATGGTCTTCATTAATATAATTTCTTACTGGATCCAGTGCCTTATAAAATAAAACATGGGCCAAGAATTTAAGCAAATTCCTACGGTCTAGGTTACATTCCAGATGTAACCTACGGTATAACTGTGTCTGTGTGTTATTACATATAATTTTAACTGCTACCACCCCTTGTGATGTTTGGTATTTCTGTGAGTATATCAGGAAACTCTAGAAATAAAGCTAGGAATGGATCTGAGGCTTTCTGCCTCAAAAATCTTTTCATAAGTTTAAAAAAAGAAATCTTTAAGTGTTGTTCTAAACAATATTTCTTATGTTGAAGACAGAAGTGTCTGCGTTACATGTATTTTCACCTGATACTTTATTGAAACTTCATAATTTGATCCTAACATCAGTGAATACTGGCACGGCTCTTTCTTTCCTGTCTCTGCTTTTATTTCTCTTCCTTGACTTACTGCACCTTTTAAAAACCCCAGTACCATGTTGAATGAAAGCGATGATAATGGGAATTTTTCTCTTCTTACAAGTCTCAAAAGGAAGCTTTAAGGATTTGACCCTTAAATATGATTTTTACTCTAGGCATTTTGAATATCTGTTGGCAGATAAAGGATGTTTATTTTATTCTGAATGTTCTGAAAATGTTACCATTGGTGATTCTTTTCTATCAAATGTGTTATTTTTCAGCAGTTATTGGGATGGTCTTATGAATTTTCTCTTAATCTTTCACTGTAAGTTGATTTTTATAATATCCACCAACATTGGTTACCTGGATAAAGCAAACTTGCCATGATTTATTGTCATGACTAAGATATCCCTTATCAGATTGAGGTAATTATTTTCTGCTCCTGGTATTCAGAGAATTTTATCATTCATGAGAGTTGAAAATTGTCCAGCATTTTTTTTCTTCATTTCTTAAGGTGATAATGTTATTCTGATAATTTAGTAGATTATGTTGTTTATTAAGATTTAAACTAACTCTTCGTTCCTGGAATAACTCTACTTGGGCATTCATACTGTATTATCCTTTATGTATCATCATTTACATATGTTGCTGCTTTCAAGTACTAATATTATTTTTATGTCTATATTTATGAAAGGCTATAATTTTCTATTCTAGTAACGTTTTGTCATGTTGTGATAGCAAGGTTTTTCTGAGCTCATAAAATATGTTGAGGTGTGCTTTCTTCCTCTACTTACGGAAGAGTTTGTGTAAGATTGGTATATTAGCTCATTTGTTTCACTAGTGAAAACATCTTAACTCTGAACTTTCTGTGTGGGGGAAGATTTTGATAATAAATACAGTTTTTGAGAGATATAGAGATATTCAGATTTTCTATTTCATCTCCTATTCATTGACTTAACTTGAGCGATTTTTAAGCAATTTGTCTATTACTCAAAATTCCTATTTTAAATTTATTGACATAAGAGTGTTCCGGAAAACATGACTTTATTATAGGGGCACCTAGGTGGCTCAGTCGGTTAAGCATCTGCCTTCAGCTCAGGTTATAATCCCAGGTCCTGGGATCAAGCCCCGCATCAGGCTCCCTGCTCAGTGGGGGTCTGTTTCCTCCTCTCCCCATGTTTGCTCTCTCTCTTTCTTTCTCCCTAGCTCAAATAAAGCAATAAAATCTTAAAAAAATGATTTTATTATAACTTTGAATGTCTTTAGCATCTGTAATAATAGCATCTATTTAATTTGTATATAATAGGTGTTATATTTGATCAATTTTATTAATCTTTTCAAATACTAAATTTTGCTTTGTTAATATTTCTGTTTTTATTGTATTGTGTTGGTTTCTGTTTTGTCTTTATTTAATTTTCCCTTCTATTTAATATGGGTTTAATTTGCTTATGTATTCTATCTTCTTAAGGTGAGATCTTAGCTAATTTAGGTTAAATTTTTCTTACTTTCCTATACACCATTTAAATCTACATATTCCGTATTAGCTACAACCCACAGATTTTGAAATCTTATATTGTAATTATCATTTAGCTTGAAATATTTTCTAACTTGTGCTTTCTGTGGTCTAATATATATAATATACTCATTATATGTAATATTATATATGACTTACATTATATAAATTTATATTTGTGTATTATATATAATATTTCATATACTATATGAACGTATATATGATATTTGTATTACTTATGTGTTTATTTTTTATTTATTTATTTATTTTTATTTTTTTTTTAAAGATTTTATTTATTTATTCGACAGAGAGAGAGACAGCCAGCGAGAGAGGGAACACAAGCAGGGGGAGTGGGAGAGGAAGAAGCAGGCTCATAGCGGAAGAGCCTGACGTGGGGCTCGATCCCAGAACTCCGGGATCACGCCCTGAGCCGAAGGCAGACGCTTAACCGCTGTGCCACCCAGGCGCCCCTACTTATGTGTTTATTTTTATCCTGTGGAAAATCTTTTAGCATTTTTTATGCAGTAAATAAGCTAGCAATTAATTCTCTATTTTGTTTATCTGAATATGTCTCTACTTCTTCATCTATAAAGGTTATTTTTACCAGATATATAATTCTGCACTCACAATTTTATTTTCACTTTCTTTCATAATATAAAGATGGCATTCTATTGTTTTTTGGCCTCTTTTTCTTATTTCATGTTCTATCTAACGAGAATGAATGGTCAATCCCATTATTGTTTACTATATGTAGTGTGTCACTCCCCCCCACCCCTCCTGCCTGATTTAAACATCGCCTCCTTATCTTTTAATTTCACAGTTTGACTATAATGTGCTTGGGTATCATTATTATTTGCTTTGCATTTATCAAGTTTCAGTTTTATTTAGTTTCTTGGATTTATAAGTTGATATTGTCTTCCAAATTTGGGGCCAATAAATATTTTTTCTATTTATATTTCCTCTCTTTTCTCTGTTGTTATTAAAATTGCATTTATTTTAACATTGATTTTTTCCCACAGGTCTCCAGCACCCTGTTAAATTTTCTTTAATGCTTTTTTCTCTTTATTTTTCAGAGAACATAATTTCTATTTAAATAAATTCAAGTTACTGACACTTCCTTAGGCACTACCAATCTGATGCTAATTCTATTCAGTGATAGTTAATTATTTAATTGTATTTGTTGACTTTTCAGCTCTTAATTTTTTTTATTTGGAGTTTTTATTACATATATAATATCCACACACACACACACACACACACATATATATGCTTTCAGCTGAAATTATTTTTCTTGTCATTCCTTATTTTCCTTTGAATCTTTGATCTTATTTATAATATCCTATGTAAGGTCCTTATTTACCTACTTTAATATTTAGGTCATCTAAGTGTCAGTTTTTATTGACAGATTTTTTTTCTCTTGAGTTTGATCATCTTTTTCTATTTGCCTATCTGGTTAATTTTTCACTGGATAGTGGCTAATAAGAAAAATATGTTATGGACACTCTGGATTATTTTTTCTTCCTCTGAAGAGGGATTTTTTTTTTTTCTGTAATCGGCAGGTTACATGAATAGATTTAAATTCCAAATTCTCTTGCCTTAGGCAGTAGTGGAAAGTTCTGCTCAGTTTCCCCTACGTAAGCATAGTTCAAAAAGAAGGTTATTAAATGGGCTTAGATAAAGGAAGAAACAATTGGCCTGAGAATGCCACTGAAGTATTGGAAACAGGGGATTTAAGAAAAAATATATATTGTAGCATTCTAAGTAAATACAAAAAGTCAAAACTAAGGTCATAGTAAAGTGGCAAGTGTTGTGTTGTGTTTGTGTTTTAATTTTGTTTGCTCAGCATTTCTTTATCTTCTTAGATAGCCATCTCTCCATGACTCTGTGTCCATGCATTTGGATGAAGTTGACCTCATCCTTAGTTCCAGATGGAGCACACATAACTCATTCTATTCATCAAAACATGCAGTCAACATCAATCCTAGGTTTTGGATGAACTGATCAATCTGTTGAGCTCTTTCTGCTCTGCTTAGATTTATAAAGATATACTCCTGGGGTCACATTTTGAGAAATTTTGTTATGGGAGCTATCATGTGGATAGAGTCAGCCTGAAAATGAAAATATCATATTAAAAACCAGAATAGACGTATAGAAACAACAAAATGCCAGATCTTGATGACATCCACTAATATCCAGGATCCATTTGTATCCAAAGCTAGAATTTCCAGGGGTTAATTTTGATATTAACAGAGTATCTGAGAAAATGGAGGAAGGATAATGCAATGAAAATGCCTGAAAAACATTGTGATCAAAACAATTAAAAATAAAGTAGAAATTGTCCATGATTACACATTGTCTTAACTAGGGGTTGAATAGGACTACAAATAGCTGAAAACCCAAAAACCAGTGTCTTAAATAAATAAGGATGTGTTTTCTTTCATAAGAGAAAGGAGGCTTGGAGTTGGAATGATTGATCAGCTATGGCATCAGGAACCAGGCTTCCTCATTCCTCATTCTGTGCCTTCCTTTGTGAAGGTTGTTGCACTTTAGACCTCATGTAAGCATTTTAGGTGGATAAACAAAGAAAGTGGAGGAAGAAGTGCTAACAAACTTCCTAATATCTCACTTGGATAACTGACTCTTTTGGCTAATTTTTAACTTTTGCTTCTAGATCAGATAATGCCACGATAAAAAAGGGCTTGACATGAACATTGCATAAGCCAATAAATTAGGGCTTTTAAGCATTCTGGAGATTAAAGAGGGCATTTAAATTTTTAAATTTTTTTATTTTTTGTTTTAAGATTTTATTTATTTATTTGAGAGTGAGAGCACTAGAGAGAGAGAGAGAGCAAGCACAAATCGGGGGCAGAGGGAGAGGGAGAAGCAGGCTCCCTGCTGAGCAGGGAGCATGATGAGGGGCTGGATCCCAGGACCCTGGGATCATGACCCGAGCTGAAAGCAGATGCTTAACAGACTAAGCCATCTTAGGAGTACATTTTAGAAAAGGAGTACATTTTAGAAAAGGAATGACAAAAAGAAATGTGAGATAGTATGGATAAGAAAACTATTTCCTTCCTGGAAATGAAGGGGAGTGTTTGTTTGTTTGTTTGTTTGTTTTGCACTAGGAAAGGCAAAAAGGCAAAAGTATATGGAGTGGGTCTTAAAAGCTACTATATGTTAAAAATCATCTTTGGGAGATTTTGTGAAGTGCTTTATCCCTTTCAAGATCTAATGAATAGTTGGGCTGGAAAAAGTAATCTATATTTTTAAACAATCACTCATTGAGATTCTGATATAAGTGATATTGCAGATTACATTTTTTTTAAAAAAGGAGTATATTTTAAATAAGAGAGGAGAGAAGATACAAGAGCACACGCATTTTCTCTGTAAAGTGAATGAGAAGTTTCTATGCCTGTCATGATAGTTCCATGAATGAGTCTTGAGGCTTGATTGTGAACACTGTATTAAGAAATTCACAAGATGCATATAACTATGGTTAGATAGGCAGTGACTCAAATCATTCTGGTCCCTGGTTATCTAGCCACATGCTACAGTCTAGTGTTCACAAAAACAGAAATCAAAATAATTCAGTCTAAGAGTATTGTTGGACTGTAATAATGCAAACTTGATTTCTTAAATATCAGGTGACCTATCTTAAAGAAATAAAAAACAACTAAGATGGTAATAACTTTTAAAATTAAACTTGTTTATGCGCATTCCTAATGTATACTTTGCCCTGCAAACTACATAAATTTTAAACAGTAATGAATATGTAGAGTGCTCCCTTCAGCAACACATATACTAAAATTGGAATGATACAGAAAGATTAGCACGGCTCCTGTGCAAGGATGACGTAATGAATATGTAGAGATCTCAACATGAACTTTACAAATACCACCTTGGGGTTTATCCCCAGCAGATTAGATTAAAAAACTGAAAGAAGCACATTATAGAAATATTCAGAAATCAGGGCCCCTGGGTGGCACAGCGGTTAAGCGTCTGCCTTCGGCTCAGGGCGTGATCCCAGCATTACGGGATCGAGCCCCACATCAGGCTCCTCCGCTAGGAGCCTGCTTCTTCCTCTCCCACTCCCCCTGCTTGTGTTCCCTTTCTCGCTGGCTGTCTCTATCTCTGTCAAATAAATAAATAAAATCTTAAAAAAAAAAAAAAGAAATATTCAGAAATACCAATCCACATTTATAATATTTATAAAATAATAAGTAAAAAAGGGAATTACTGCTTTGGTAAAGGAGCATCTGTTCTTTTTTTTTTATTTTAAAGATTTTATTTATTTATTGAGAGGGAGAGAGCAGGGGAAGAGGCAGAGGGAGAGGGAGAAAATCCCAAGCAGACTCCACGCCGAGCTCAGAGCCTGACCCAGGGCTCAATCTCGTGACCCTGGGAACAGGACCTGAGCCTAAATCAAGAGTCAGTTGCCCAATCAACTGAGCCACCCAGGTGCCCCAGTAACATTTTGTTCTTAATCATGATTTGAGTACTGAGCTAAGGCAATATAGGACATGGGAGGTCCTCCTCTGACTTTAACTAGATGTGTGATCTAGACTGAAATTTGAAGCCTCTTTCTTCTTTATCAAAGGAGGATGATAAACTTTCACATATGAGATTAGGTTTGTAAAGTATTTAGATAGCTCTCTCCACATGTTCTAACAATAAATTAATAAAATCTGAAGATACACAGTAAAAAAAGAAAAAGAAAAGAAAAAGAAAGAGCAATAGAGAGTTTTTTGCTCTTTTAAAAGTCAGATTACCAGGATAAGTAAGAATATGACTGCTGAGTAGTAGATAGAATTCAAACAATTTTAAAAGGTGGCTTAAAAAAATAATTTTTACAAAAGGAAGCTAAGTGTGCTATGTTTTTAAAAATGTATTGCAATGATAGCCTAGTAAGAAGTTTATATAAACACAATTATGGAAAATGTTGATGATACTGAAATATACCGATAGTGTAACTAAAGAAACACTGACGAATGGAGAATATTTGTACCATTTAGTTATAATGTTTATTTGATCTAATGCGGGTAATTAAATCCCATTGTCACTTATTTTGACATTTCTAACTGTGCTACATGGATCGATATGATTACAGTGAAAAAATTATTTTATGAGATAACAAAAGTATTGCATAATTCTTTAAATATTTTTCATGTTTAAAGATTTTGATATTTATAGAGGCAAAAAATCAGAATCTTTTTACCCTAGATATAATTTAGGAGTATATCGATTCCTAATTATTCAGGACGCTTCTCTCCCTTATTTATTTTACCTGATCACTTCATCTTTGTGGACTGATTACAGTTTCTATTATCTCAATGAATCTCTCTAATTAAGGTTCCATAACAGATAGTAACAGACACCTGATTGCAATCCTACATTTCAGTTGAAGTTCTCTTTTACTCCCACATTTTTGAGATGTCACCCGTCAGATGATGAAGAGGTGTTGATGAATATGTAGTTGGTTAAGCATCTTCTTTCAGCTCAGGTCATGATCCCAGGGGCCTGGGATCAAGCCCCAAGTTGGGCTTCCTGCCCAGTGGGGAACCTGCTTCTCCCTCTGCCTGCTGCTCCCGCCTGCTTGTGCTCTCTCTCTCTAACAAATAAATAAATAAAATCTTAAAAAAAAAAAAAAAAACACACACACAACTTTTTGCATATGGATTTACACCTCTATGTTTTCTTAAACTGGATACTACTTAAAGAAGTTGTGAGGGAGTTTGTCCCTGTTTTCCCACTCTGCTCTGTAGTCCTCCTGCCCCTGGGTCTTCTTTTTTTATCATCAGTGTCATCATCTAGTGAGCACTTACATTAATCATGTAAGTGCCATCATATTAAGTTTGGGAGCATTATACTAGATGCTGCATTAGTGAATCATCGCATATTAGTTTTGGCTTCCAAGAAATTCTGTGATTATATTTTGAGTTCAATAGATACAGTTTTCCTCAGGCTTGGTTAAAAGATCTGTTAGTACCTTAATTAGCTCCAAGCTTATCTGAAATTCAGCACTCAATCTTAAGGTATGGTTGTTAAACTATTTAAATTAAAAGAACAAAACACCAATAGTACATATTTATGTTATGATTGCAGTGTTGCAGGCATACTTGTAAGTATATTTTACAAATGGAATCATTCAATCTTGTCACATGGTGGTTATACTAATGTTCCCATTCTGTAGGTGATAATTCTGAGACAAGAAGAGGTACGTGATTTGCCTTCATCATATAATTCTTGCTTTTATTATAGATTCTACTTCAACACCTTTCCTTATAGCCCCCAGTCCCTAAACACCATTAACCAGCTTCTCAGTTCAGAAGCAGGAATTCCCTCTGAAGTTTTATAGCCTTATATGTCCTCATTGAAGCAATGCCCTAAAAAGATATTGTGTCTTCCCAACTTCCAATCTGCAAGTGAACTACATGACTTTTCATCTTTGTTAAAAGAATCTAGAAAATCACATCACAAGTTTATGTTAATCTGCCAGTGGGCCCGCTAATGAATATCACAATGGTAGAACATAGTAGTGTGGCTTTCAAGCATCAAATTCATTCATCCTGATCATACACGAGTTCTGGTGAAGGGCAAAATGGAGAAATCTGACTTTTCTAGCCCTATAAAATGCCACTGACTATATTTTACTTTAAAATAATCCCTTGTTCTTTCATTACATTGCCATTGAACTACATGCCATTTATTATCCTGAAAGCAGTAGGTATAAAATATTTTCTTTTAAAAATATGGATACAATATTTCAATTTATTAACTTAAAGTTACTTTTATGTACATTATTTTATTGCTTTTCCTTTATTCTAAAGTAACATTAAAGTTGTATTTTGTTTTTTGATTTTGTATTTATTTTCTTCTCACGTTTCCCAACTAAGTGAAGTTCTGCGTTACAAGTTGTTAATTATTTGAAGGCACACAATGTGAGGAATCTCTTTACTCTCTTGGCTTCCCACACATTGCTGGTTATATTTTTGCACTTCTGACTGATCCTCAGTCTTCTTGTTTGCCAACTCATCCTCCACTAACAACCTCTAGATTTTGGCAGTCCCAGCTTTAATGCCCTTCTCTTGTCTCCAAATGAACTCATCCAGGCTAAAGTAAGTGCTGTGACATTCACAAAGTTAACTCCAGTGGCTCTGGCCTTTGAGGCTTTGAGTTTCAACATCTGTCTCTGTTTTTTTTTTTTTTTTTCTTTTGGCCCTTCCCATGGCTGGTTCCCTTTCAGGTTTATAGTTATGTTAGTAAGGTGCGCCCTCACAGAGAGGCCTTGCATGACCATTCCACCCAAAGTAACTTTTCCAGACTAATTTTTCCATATAATTTTGCACACAGAAATTAGCTCTTTCAGGTGTTTACTGTTTATTCTCCTCACTGTAATTATGTTTCTTGATAGCAGGTGATTTTTTTGGTTAGTTGGTTCACTTTTATATACATAGGACCTTGAATACTGTATATTCCCTAATGGGTGTTTCATAAATATTTACAATGGATAGAATTCAATGGCTTGAATTCAAAAGAGTTAATATTTTTTTGCAAGGAGGACAAAGATTAAGTCAAACTGGCCCACCTGGTAAAGTGACAAGGTAGGGGACAACAGAGGCTGGGACCAGAAAGGAGAATTATCTGGATATAGGCAGCTAAACAACTTTTTTTATGGGGTGGGCCACCAGGGAGAGGGAAGGACACACAGACGGGGCAGGAGGAGGGAGATGAACTCAGGCAGGTTAGGCGGGCAGATGGAGGATATTAAAAGGGGATGGAGGAGGGTATGTGAAGGGGTGGGGGAATGTAAGCTGGGAGGTGACTTGTGGAGGGCACAGGAGGAGAAGCCGGATGGGGTGATCATGCTGTTTCCCTCACACTCTCACAGGTATTGCTCCTGAGAACATTCCTAAAGGAGCTTCAGAGTGTATTCCTGGGGAAATCTGACCTAAGACCATTGCTTTTAAAGAAGACGCGATCCCGAGGGTGCCTGGATAGCTCAGTTGGTTGAGCATCTGGCTCAGGTCATGATCTCCTGGGTTGTGAGATGGAGCTGTGCATTGGGCTCTGCACTCAGTGGGGAGTCTGCTTGAAGATTCTGTCTCTCTGCCCCTCCCCCTACTTGCACGTGCTCTCTCTCTTTCTCAAATAAATAAATAAATCCTTAAAAAAAAGAAAAAGATACACTCCCTACCCTCATGGAATCCACACTTTTTTTTTTTTTTTAAAGATTTTATTTATTTATTCGACAGAGATAGAGACAGCCAGCGAGAGAGGGAACACAAGCAGGGGGAGTGGGAGAGGAAGAAGCAGGCTCATAGCAGAGGAGCCTGATGTGGGGCTCGATCCCGTAACGCCGGGATTACGCCCTGAGCCGAAGGCAGACGCTTAACCGCTGTGCCACCCAGGAGCCCCCTGGAATCCACACCTTGATAGAAAGGCACACCATACCACATATTAACTATTGAGACCAATCCGAATGTCTTCACACTCACGTCGGAGTTGTGGCCTGTGTGTGACCTCACTTCCCTACCTAGCTTTACAGGCATCTTAGAATGGACATGGTATCCCCAAGAATTCTGGATACCACTTCTCCATTTTCTCTATCCCCTCTATAGCCTCTGCTCTCATAATTTGACCTGGAGGTGTTTCTGCTGTTTCTTCATCAATAGCTAAAAACCTACCCTACCTGGCCATCATGGCATCTCTGGTGCAAAGCATTGTTTTCAGTCAGCATTTTGAGCAGCCCCCAGCTCTTACCTGGGACCTATTATCCCACTGATGCCACACATGATGCAATTGGTCTATATTTTCCTTCTAGTCCAGCATATGGTCCTCGCTTAGAGGATTGGTTATAATGGCTATCATATGTTATGTGCCAGGCAAGGGCATAAAGAAAAAATAAAAAAAAAAGATATCTCAATTTTCTTGATAGAGTATAAATGATTAAATTACAAAGAAAACCTTAGGTGATGAATTAAATAATTGACTGATATAGAAAGTTTATTTATATATTTTTTTTATCTCTCGATCTCACTTACTCTATCACCTTGGGCAAATTTTTCAGATCATCTGTGTCCATTTATTCATTGATAGAAAAAATATGCTGAATTGAGTTATCTTACAAGTAATTTTATATATTTCTTACATAAACTTAAAATTTAATTTTGATGGCTATTTGGTCTTATGAATGAGAAAAGAGGCTATAGAAAATGGAAGACAGGCATAGTCAACTGTTTATTATATTTGAACCTGAAATTACCATGTAGAAACTACGGCACATGAAAATCTCTGCAGAGAAAGTTCATCCACAATCAAAATATAAATGAAATAAATTACAGAAGAAATTGATTTAAGTTAGTAATTCCATATAAAGATGAAAGCAAGCTGCCTTATCATTTCAAGAATGAAATTTGTGGCAGAGCCTTCATCTTCAATTTCAACCCCTTACCATTTGATTTCTAATTTAGGTTTCCACGGCACGAGCAATGTGCTGTCCCCACTGAAATGATCCTCCCCACTCTCTTGTTTAAAGCAGTCCTGTACTAGATTTGGGAAACCTGGATTGCATTTACTGACCTCAGTCATGCAATCACCTCAAGTTTCTCAAATTTAGAGCAAAATTGGGCTGAAACTGGGATAGAATCAGTTTTCTTCTGAGGCCGATAGCACGTGTTGGGAAAGGAAAAGAGATCTAACTGCTTTTTGATGTTACACATGATGAACACCTCTAAATCATCTTTATCACTGCTGCCAGCTTAAGCATTCTATAATAAAACTGTAGTTCTATGATTAGAGCATATGTAAGTCCTACACATTCAACAGAGCACTTGACAAATGTGCAACATGATTGACTCTAGAAATGTAATCCAAAAGAAGGAAAGCCAACATTCCACTTCTTAAGATTACATATTGTTATCTGTTATTAGCAAGAAGAGTTTCAACAAGCCAGTACACTTCTTAATTGGTGTAATATTTAGTGGGCTCAAGTTTACCCATTGAAATAAAAATGTTCTAACTGACACATACATATATTGCTCTGATAACATCAACAAAATGATTATTCAAAGTATCAACTGCGAGATCTACATTAATATGAGAAGAGTACATTAGAAAACAGGTTTCCATGAGTCCCTAATATTTTTGCATGTCTTGTGAACAGAGGCACTTAGGGTTTTTGCTCTGGGCTGTATGTGTAAGGGTATTTGTGTAGTATACAGTCTTTGAAAACAGAAATAGTGTCTCCCTCCAGAGTTCAGGTTTGCTTACTCTCTGTAGCATTGACCCAGGCTGCTCTGCATTGCTCCTGTAAGGCTGAGAGGGCAAGGGAAACTGATGCAAGTGTGAAGCTCATGCTGCTTGCTGCACCACCAGTGAGAAGGACCTTTGTCTCTGACCCGGGAATCTCATGTCTTCTGCCAGCATTTTCAAAGTAGAGCAGGCTTATGTATTAGCTCGTAGTAGGGAAAAAATATTAAGCCATTCAAGTTCTCAACAACTTGAACTGATATAATCCAGCAAACTAACCCCATGATATATCAGGATTGAATGTAGTTTTGATAACCATCTTTAAATAAAATATTTGCCATGGAATCCAAGGAAATCAATAATTTAAGGTTTAAGAATATTTGTTGGTTGTGAAACTGGAATGCTACAGCATAACACGATCTGATAAATCTAAATGGCAACAATTAATGATCTATCACTTAATAAAAAATCTAGTCGAAGGTAAAATAAACTTGTCTTCAGCATGATATATTTTTAAATGTTATTTATAATAAGTAATTTTCCAAATAGATGCCTGGGAAATTTAAAAAAGAGAAATTACTATTTTTTTTATTAACACATTCAAATGCCCATTGCACACTTCCTATATGCCAGGCACTGCACTATATGCTGAAGACATGCAGTCAACTATGCACTATCTACCTTCATGGGTAAGACTATGGAGATCAATCATTAAAAGTAGTCACACAAAATTTAAAGCTAATAGCAATTATACTAAAAATTAAGAATTAAGAGACCAAGACCTGAGTGGAAACCAAGAGTCCGACGCTTAACCGACTGAGCCATCCAGGTGCCCCTAGGTGTAAAATGTTTTGTTGTTGTTGTTGTTTTTTTTTTTTTTAAAGATTTTATTTATTTATTCGACAGAGAGAGAGAGACAGCCAGCGAGAGAGGGAACACAAGCAGGGGGAGTGGGAGAGGAAGAAGCAGGCTCCCAGTGGAGCAGGGAGCCCAATGCGGGGCTCAATTCCAGCACTCTGGGATCATGCCCTGAGCCGAAGGCAGAGGCTTAACGACTGAGCCACCCAGGCGCCCCAGTGTAAAATATTTTTTAAAAGAGATGTACTAATTATTTGAGATTCATAGTCTCAAATGACTTTTGCCTTTTTCTTTTTTGATAATTTTAGAACTGTGTAGAAAATTTCCAAATGAGGAAGGACAGCTTTATTTCCAGTTCCTCTTCTCTTTCCTATTTTTCTCTAAATGTGAAACTATCATCTGAACAATGAAAATATCTGAGCCTGTGTAGTCCAAAGAAAAGAAACCGTTAGAGAAGCAGTCCCTCTGAACAGAAGCAAAAATATACAGCTTCACTTATGAAAGAACTTCAGAACATCTTAATTTTACCTACTTAGTGAAAAATATACTGATGGTTGATGTTAGAATGAACTGTTAGAAATAATTATAAGGTTTATTCCTTGTTACTTTAACAAGTTTATCTCCCATTTGGAAACCTGCAATGCATGCAAAGTTAGATGTGTCAATATACAAACTACTAATTTCCTTATTATTCAGAGGATTATGGTCTCACGTTTTATTGTGATTTACAAAGTGCTTTCCAAAACATCATTTCATTTTCATTTTCTCCTTATATCTGCTTGTGAGATAAAGTGAGCAAATGTTGTCATTCCCATTCTTCATATTTAGAAAATGAAAATTGGAGAGAAGAAACAACTTTCTCCAGTTTCTTAAAACCAGTCTGTGACAAAGCTGGATTTCAAATCCAAGTTTTGATTTTTCAAAAATTTGATGACTTAAGTAAATAATTAGAATTAAAGTGTTGTTAACAAAAGCAACCACAAGGCTTCTCTAAGAAGCACAGCTTTGGTGGGAAAAGTATGCATGTGTGGATATAAAATATCATCCAACAAAGCTGAAGAAAGCAGAAAGAATAAGTAGAAAGAAAAATAAACATTTCAAGGTGATAAATAATCAAATCTTATAAATTCTGTAAACATCTTTGTTCTACATAAGCATACATTGAATTGGAGAGTTGAAAATTTTTTTAAAGATTAGAAGTAGGATAAAGAACCATCTTTATTCAGGTCCTCAATACCGATTATATCTTTTTCTTTGTGATTAGTTAAAAGGAAATTATCCCTTCCCACAGGACATCTGCAAAGACAGCTAGGCAGTCTTTGCCTGAGATTCAAAGTGGCTGGTAAAGAGGAACTACCCAATAAACATTTCTGGAAAAAAATGACTTGTCTTAGAGAAGGTATTTAATGCTCTTCATTTTTTAAAGTCTTATTTATTCTTATCTCGGAAACAGACAGACAACATTAATATAAAAAAGAGTCCTTGTTTTCGAATAGGATCAATGTTTTAGCAGTGGTGTGTGCAATTAGCGGAACAGTACTTCCCGTTCTCTCTTAACTTATCAAAGACAGCTGAGCCAGTAACAGTGGTGTCATCCTAGTGCACACAGAAGAAAGATTCAGTAATCAATGTCTCATATACACAGTATTTCTTAACTAATCATGAAATCATAAGGTTCTTTCCCCAAGTTTTCAGAATGATTCAGAACATAAGACTGCTTGATTTTGTGCAGCTATTCAGCATTACTGCCTCACTGATAGTCATACTACATTACTTAATAAAATCCTGGGGGTTAGTTCACACATAAGGAAACAGAAAGTCTACATTTATTGAATTATCACCTTAATATTGTAAAAGATTTCCAAATGATTTTAGTTTTTCTTCCTTTTTTAAAAAGATTTTATTTATTTATTTGAGAGAGATATAGGGAGAAAGAGCACAAAGCAGGGGGAGGGGCAGAGGGAGAAGCTAACTCCCCACTGAGCAGGGAGCCCTATATGGGGCTGATCCCAGGTCCCTGAGATCATGACCTGAGCCGAAGGCAGATGCTAACCGACTGAGCCACCCAGACCAAATGATTTTAAAAACAATTTTTTTAATTTAAAACTTGCAAACTTTCTTAATGAAATCAGAACATTACTATTGTATATTTAATTAATTAATTTAATTTGTCATCAATTATATTATTTAGCAGACTCAACATTTGTAGATTTTAAATTTAAGCTCTTAAGTCATCCTAAGTAACTTTAAAGTTCATTGTATATAATATTCTGCGTTTTGGTTGTAATGCAATTTAGATTTATAGTCTCTCATTGCTGATATGAAGAAAAATGCTCTCTAGCTATTGAGAAACCCAAGTGACCACTTCATATGAAAATCTCAGTGTGGCTTTATGGTTATTATTCAGTTTGCCCATGCAGTAACTCCAGTGAAGTGTTATGAACATTATTTCTTAAGAAAAAAAAAACAAAATTCTAATAACTAAAAAAAACAGGGGCACCTGGGTGGTGCAGTCGTTAAGCGTCTGCCTTCGGCTCAGGGCGTGATCCTGGCGTTATGGGATCCAGCCCCACATCAGGCTCCTCTGCTGGAGGCCTGCTTCTTCCTCTCCCACTCCCCCTGCTTGTGTTCCCTCTCTCGCTGGCTGTCTCTATCTCTCTATCTCTGTCAAATAAATAAATAAACTCTTAAAAAAAAAAAACCAAGAGAAAACTTCAGCCAGAGGTAAAAAGTTACACTAAATGAACATTGCTACGTGACACATTATTCCAAAATTTAATGGCTTAAAATCATGACTATTCATTATTCCTTGCAAGGTTTTGGGTTGGCCTGGAAGTCCGGCTGATCTGGGTTGAACTATACAGGCCTTCCTAAATTTTCTCACTCCTGTGTAATAAATTTGTGTGTAAGCTAAGAACTGCTTAGTCTTGAATGGCCTCAGTTGGGATGATTTAGCTCTACTCTATGTGGTCTCTCTCTTTCTAGCAGGCTAATCTCAGTTTCTTTTTTTTTTTTTAATAATAATTTTTTTATTATATTATGTTAGTCACCATACAGTACATCCCTAGATTTTGATGTAAAGTTCCATGATTTATTACTTGCGTATAACACCCAGCGCACCATGCAATATGTGCCCTCCTTTAATCTCAGTTTCTGCTCTTGTTGATGGCAAGGATCCAAGAGAAAGCAGGACAGGGCATGGAACAGGGCAAGCAGAAATGCACTTTCCTTTCTTCACTGCCTCTGCTTACGTCACATTTGCTAACATCACTTAGCCAGAGTAACTGACACAGCAAAACTCATAGTCAAAGAGGAGAAGACTAGAAAGTTAGCAGAGGACGTTACTTAGAAAAGCCATTAATTGAGACCATCAATGAAATCGGTCTACCACAAAAGGGGATTCTTATGTTAACAACACTGTTAAAATGACCTACCTTCTAAGAAGTGGAATGATTTTCCACTGAAAAACAGACAATTTAATTTTCGGTTTTGAGGGAGAGTTGGGTCTCCAACTAGTAAATTTCACTGAAGGGCAAGAACTTAGTGAATGAAATGGGGGTCATTTGGTTTTTACCATAAAATAATGAATCAGCAGCAGCTTCTTGATATATAATGGGTCATCTTCATTTAGAGGAAAAATGGGAAACATAAAAGAAGTCACAGAAAAAACCTGTTTTGAATGACTGACAAGTCTTTACTTCCAAATTAAATTCATTCTTCAGTTCTTTTTCAACAAACCTTTATTTAGGGCCTGGAAATAAAATTATTTTCAATTCAGAACATTGCAATTAAATAGGCACTTACAAAAGAGAGAAATACGTGTCAATAAGGCTAAGTATATGGATTCTATGGAGTGCTATGTACAGGTACTAATAACCAGAAATTAAACTTTACAATGTGGATATTGTATTTTAAACATTTTTATTAAAATATGAAAAAATGTTACAGACAAGTGCATAAACCACAAATTTATAGCTTGATAAGTTTTCACAAATTGAAAATAATAATGTCACTAGCTCTGGGATACTTTTGAATTTATTCTCTGTATGTTATCTCCTCTCTTCCCCTTATTCATGAATGATTAGGATAGAAAGTGTGTGTAGTGCAAAACATGTGGCTTGCAGTAGGCCAGACAGCTGACCATTTGTTTTCCTAATTTGGCATTTTTCTTGAGAAAATTGATGGACTAGTTATTGATGCATTGTCTCTCCTCTCTCATCACCCTTAAATGACAGTTCTGCAATAATATATGTGTAAACATTGCTCCTGTGGCAGATGGCATGCTTTGTTAGTAGGGAAGACTAGAAGAACACTAGAGTAGGAAGGTTTCTCTTCCAAGTTTTGGTGTGTATTTCTTGGCAGACTCATGTACTATGTGCAAATTTCTTAGTGCCTAGCTTCATGCAACTCCTGGCTTAGTCCCTTGGCTCTAAAAGTTGTGATTTATAGCAGCTCATGGTAGTTCCCAATGGGCAGATTTCTCCAGCAACACCGTTAAGTGGCTTTTCAGTAGGGTTTCCAGCAGGGTACCTCCTATGAACATTTTCTCCTGTAGAAGCTTCACAGCCTCAGTGAATTTTTCTACTCTCTAATGAGCCATAGGCATCCCCACCCTCTACAGAGAGGTCTAGGTGTCAACAATGCAAGAGAGGAGTCTCTTCCTTAGGCTTACTATCTCAACTCTTGGAGCAATGGTTACTCCTATATCTGTTATTCCCATATTGTTCAGAGTACCCTTTACTCCTAGTAGATAATCACCCATTACTCTAATTCACTGTTACACTTAGGAATTTCTAATTGAAATTTCCATGCTCAAATTATTGTGTGGTTTCTGCCTCTTGATTGGTTTTTGAATCACGTGCTTGCTTTCTTCTGGTTCCCAGAGTTCTTCTGATTCAAGACTGATGATTCATGGAAATAATGCTAAGTGGATTTTTGCATAACATTATTTGCTGATTTAATCCAAGAAATTTAAAATATCTATCAATGAATATTAAATGCAATTTAACTGAATATTAAAATCAACCCAAGAAGATATTAGGAAGATAATTACATTGAAAGTAAGAAGTGAATGGTATTGGCAAGTAAATGATTAGAAATGAATATTATTTAGGTACAAATACCAAGAGATGATTAGTTTTATAATTTAAATAGCATCATTTTCTGTTAAGATTGTATGTGTTTTTTATTTATATACACTCATACAATTAATTGATTTATTGATATTTGCAAAGTTATACATGACTGAGTGGTCCAACTTTCCTTGGTCAGGCAAAGAGAAGTTCTCTCATTTTATGTTGAAGAATCCATATTGTTACCTCATTTCTCTGATTTTTCTTAACCTCTCTGGTTGATCATTCACTCCTCTACATTATACAAAAAAAAATTTTTTTCACCAGATAGTTGATACTTTTAATCTGGTTATACCTGGTCTCAAAAATCTCAGAGAGTTTCCATTTCTTAAAGATGATTATATACATTTTTTTCCTGACCACCTTTAACATTTCTCCTTATTTTTGGTCTTCAGCAATATCAATATATTTCTAGGTTGTTTTTTTAATTTGTTATTTTTGGAAAATTCCTGACTATTCATTTGCCAGGATTTTTCTCTCCATTCTCCCTCTTTTTTTTTTTTCCTTCTAGTATTCCCATTACACATACTTTAGACTGATATTGGTCTATATCTCTTGGATGCTCAGTTCTCTCTCTCTCTCCCTCTCCCCTTTTTATTTCACTAATTTCTTGTGTGTGTTTCCATTTGAGTCGTGTCTTTTGACCTAAATTGAAGTTCACGGAGTCTTTCTTTGGATGTGTCAGGCATACTGATGAGCCTGTCAAAAGCACTCTTCATCTCTGTTACTAGTTTGTGTTTAAATTTATTTCCAGCATGTCCTTTGACACTTTCTTATTGCTTCTATTTCTCTGCTGAAATTACCCATCTATTCACAAATGTCTTCAAGTTTTTCCACTAGAGCCTGTGACATATTAATCATAGTTATTTTATCCCCTATCTGATTTTCCTAACAATAGATTTATATTTGAGATTAGTTCTATTGATTGTTTTGTCTCTCAACAGCAGATTATTTTTCCTTTCAATTTTGTGTGCCTCATAATTTTTAGTTGAAATCCACATAGTTCTGTGTGGGCTAGTATAGACCAAGGTAAATAGTATTTATGACTGGAAATAGGCATGACTCTTTCTCTGCTAAGCCTCCATTGAGGAGTTGAGCCATGTTTCAGTTTTGTTGGTTGCTATGATTACCTTCAACGCACCACCAGCTTCAAGGCCTAGTGGCACCTTTTGGTTAGGGTGAGAGCCAGACTGATGATCTGAGAAAATTCTTGATTGTATTTAGTCCACCCTCAGTTTTCGATATTTCCTGCGAGCTTGTGCCTCAGAGAAGTTGTCTCTCCATGCTCTTGTCCCTCCATTAGTGGTATTCAGCTATTGCGTTGTTTTTTTCCTGGTTCTTGGTAGCCTAGGTGGTGAGGAGCAAGAAAGAATTCTATATTTTTTTTCTCATTCAACCTTAGCTTGAGGTTGTTCATGTGTCTCTGAGTCTTTTGAGTGGAGTTTTCTCAGTGATCCTCCCTTCCCCCAGTGGCAAGGGATCTTTAATTTTCTGGAAGTAGGAATATTTCTGGCCTTTCTCCCTTTCCCAAACTAGTAAGTTTTCACCCACTGAAAAGGACAGGATTTGCTGCCTTTCTTCAGCAGTTTAAAACTTTATCCCACTGGGGAGAAGACTCCAGGCAAGAATTGCTGATTTTTTCCTCAGCAGCGGAACTACATTATGTTACACAACTTAGAACTACATTTTGAGGGATGCTTTCCCTGATCTCTACCACCCTCCAGTCTTTTTCATGAGCAAGTAGTGAGGTCCAGGGAGAAGAGGCTGCAAGTGTTTGTGCTCCCATGGGTCTATACTCACAACTATGTATGTTCAGCTTTTAGCAATCCATTAAAAATCATTTTTTTTAAACACCTGTCTGTATGGCAGCCTTGTCTTCTTCCAGTGCTGGGGTTTAGGTGGATGATTGCCTGTGCCTTGTCTCTTTCTGGAGGTTCACTCCAGCTTAATCAGATTTTACTCTAGTTGGTACCTTTGAAGTCAGCACTCTGATGGGTTCAAGAACACAGTATGATTTTACAGATTGCTCAGCTTCTTGTTGTTTGGATAGATGTGACACTCTTTTCCATTTTTCTATTCTAAGATGGAGCCAGAACTTTATAATATACATTATTAATTCACTAATTATATCAAAATCACCAGGATCCCACATAACTTTGGGTATTATGTTATTAATATTTTTGATGAAACCAAAATAAAGATTGGTTCTCTTTTGGAACATGCCAGAATATAGTTTAGCATCTAAATGTTTATTTTTTCCATTAAAATTTTGAGAAGTAAAAATTCTAGTCTATTTAGAGTAAATAAGAAAGAGACATGGAACTTTCTGCAAATACATAGGGGAAGCTATATATTTTGAAGTTCACGATTTAAGTTCTAGTAGAATTTTTTATTGAATTGGTTATTTTATATTTTAATATTACACATACCCAAGGGTGTATATAACTTAAAGTAAAATAATGCCCCGGTAATTATGAACTCAATAACCATTTAAAAAAATACAACGTTAACAACAAATTTGAAGCCCCTCCCTATTATAGGCTCCTCCCTATAATTGGCTCCTCCTATTATAGTCTCCTTCTTTTTCTGTAGATATAACTCTTATCATGAGTTATATGTTAAGTAGTTCTTTGCTGTTTTTTTATATATGATATATACCTAAAATATAGTTTATTTTTGCAAGTTTGAATTTTATATAAATTGAGTCATACTGTATTTTACATATATATTTGCCATTGTGTTTGGGGATTCATCCATATTTATGCCTGTATCCATAAAGCATGGACTTTCCCTTTTTTTTTTTTTTAAGATTTTATTTTTTTATTTGAGAGTGAGAGAGAGTGCAAGTGGGGGAAGGGAGAGGGACAAGCAGACGCTGTGCTGGAGTCCAATGCAGGGCTCAATGCAGGGCTTGATCTCAGGATCCTGAGATCATGACCTAAGCTGAAATCAAGTTGGAAGCTTAACGGACTGAGCCACCCAGGCGCCCCTTTAAAGCATGGACTCATGGAACTTGGACTCTAGAGCCAGATGGCCTAGTTTTTAATATCATATCATCAACTAAATAGTCTTCATAGATAAGTTACTTCATCTTTTTGACTTCTGTTTCTTTGTGTGTAAAACATAGTATTGCCAAAATATAAAGAATTAATATAATCAGAGGTGCTTCAATGTTATATGACCTTGAAGTTTTAAAGCACCTACATTTTGAAGGTGCTTTATTTAAGAAAGTGAATACAAATTATAAATAGCAATGAGATAAAAACTTGGATGTTTATTACAATAAGAAATCACAGAAAATTCAATATATTTGTAAATTTTACAGAAACACATTAAAATATAAACACATTGTAGGGCTGCTTTCAAAGATCCTTGGAAAGGGCTTGAACAAATAAGGGGCTCTGAAACTTAATCTTTATCAGCTTCATGGCAAATCTGACTCCGTATATATGTAAAATCCTTTGAATAGTAGTTCTGTAAAAATGATAGATTTTTTTTAAATTTATCTTATTACCTACTATTATATCAATGGAAAATTTTTGTAGGTTTTTCCCTCTTTTTATTGAAGAATAATTGACATGCAATATTGTATTAGCTTCAGATATACAGCATAGTGATTCAATATTTATATACATTACAAAAGCATCACTACAACAGGGCCAGCTACCAGCTATCACCATATGAAGTTGTTGCAATATTATTGACATATATCCTATGTTGTGAATTATGTCCTCTTGTTTTATTTATTTTATAACTGAAGTTTGTGCCACTTAATCCCCTTCATCTATTTCACCTGTCTCCCCTCTGGCAACCATTAGTTTTCTCTCAGTATCTGAATCTGTTTCTGTTTTATTTGTTCATTTGTTTATTTTAGATTCCACATGTAAGTAAAATCATATGGTGTTTGTTTATCTGTCTTTGACTCATTTCACTTAGCATAATGCCCTCTAGATTCGTCCACAATATTACAAATGGCAAGTTTTCATTCTTTTTTTTATGTCTGGGTAATATTCCATTGTATATACATACCACAGCTTCTTTATCCATTTCTCTATTAATGGGCATTTAGGTTGCTTCCATATCTTGGCAATCGTAAATATGCTGCAGTAAACATAAGGGTGCTTATATCTTTTCAAATTAGTGTAGGATTATTTTCTTCAGTAAAATAAAATATGATTATTTTCTTCAGTAAAATAAAATAATCTAAATATTCACAAATGCATCAAATAATACTGTTACAGATGGTTTTCATAACGTTGGTTTTGGTTTCCTCACGAAAGAGTGCCGTTGCTTGACTTTTTGTTTGCTTATCAACTTGAAATAATAATTTCAGTTCACATTAGGTTATTTATTTTCTAGTGTATCTTTTTAAAATTAACACATGAAATGGCTTACTTTAGGAAAAAAAGGGTTTGAAAATAATGTATTTAACAAATCAAATTTATATTATTGAATTTTATATACCACTGTTGTATTTACTGATGATAGATTAATATCTAATAGACTAGTGAGAAACTTCCATATTTTTTAGAAAAATCACATAAATCATGATGAGATAATAGTACTTAGTCAACTTCAATATGTAGATGTTTGCTTACATTACTTTTATTGCTCTTTTATGAAAATATATTTTGTACACATAAAAAGGTAGGAAAATAGCTTGCACAAGATTGCAAAGTAAAAGCACACTAGCATAATCAACATTTCAAATACTATAATGTGAGTATGTATCAAAGCAATGGATATTACATAGACTATCTCATTTAAAGTGTCGTAACACTGGTACCATGCAATTTAGAACTATGGAGAACATAATATGAGATAGGAAAGTAAGTTTTAAATTTCAAATTTACCATTTTTTAATGGATGGGATTTTCTTTCGGATTGGCATAAACGCTCATGGTTAGATACAGGCCTGAATTTCAGTCGTTATGACCTGGTATAATCATACCTGATGTGTGCTGCCCTGCATATTCAATGCTTGTCATTTATAGGTTGTTAAATCTTTTAATTTTCCTTCTTACGTAATTGATTATAGACAATAGTAGCCATAAAACTTTTTTAAATTTTAGAAATGTGCTACAGATTTTCTTTTTAACCACAGTTCTCTTTTTTACTGCTTTGAAAAGAATATAAACAATCAACTCAACAAAATAAATGATTTCGGTTTTTTCTGTTGACTTTCCAGACATCAGTGCCTTGAGGCAACTTTTTAATCGTGTCGAGGCTTATAAAGATTTAATCACTGAAGGAATATTTATGGAGCGTCTATTGGCAGCAAGGTTATAAAGGTGTAATGGGGGCCTAGAATAAGTGCAAGATTTTGTCCCTGAATTCAAAAACTCTCTATTTTAAGGCCATAATTTTCAACCATGGCTGAGTATCAAAATTGCACGTTTGGTTTAATCTATTTACGATTAGAAAAATGCTGAGAAAATGAAAGATTTAAAGATTAGGTGTGCTGAATCAGGATGAAGGTAAAGAGTAGGATTGATGTATCTGTATATATATTTATATGTTTTTTATATGTAGTGCATATACTTATGTATATTCTCAAAATATATATTTAAAAAACTCAAAGGTAATTTTGAAGTTTGGCTAAAATAATGGAGAATCTGGAAAGAGGAAGATGTATTAAGAATTACATAACAATGAGAGTAATTCAGTTCTGTAGTAGTTCAATTCTGTAGGTTGGATGCACATCTTAGACCCCTCACTTTGGTCGTGTCTTAGTCCATTGGGGTGCTATAACAAAATTCTACAGACTAGGTAACATAAACAACAGAAATTTATTTCTCACAGTTCTGGAACCGGGAAATCAAAGGTCAAAGCACTACCACATTAATGTACTGGCAAGAGCCCTCTTCCTGGCTAAGAGTAGGTGACTTCTCCCTGTGTCTTAAAATGGTGGAAAGGGTGAGGGGTCTCTTTTAAAGGATCACTAATCCCATTTACAAAGGTTCCACTCCCATGATTTAATCACCTTCCAAAAGCCCAATCTCCTTTTACCGTATTGGGCATTAGGATTTCAATGCATGAATTGGGAAGGAGTCACAAACATTCAGACCATAGGAGTTGGTGACCGCAAACTTAACATGAGCCTATTTCAGTTTTCTTATATATAAAATGGGACTAACAGTAGTGCACTTGAAAAAGATTGTGGGGGAATGGGATAGGCCGGTGATGGGAATAAGGAGGGCACATATTGCATGGTGCACTGGGTGTTATACACAACTAATGAATCATCGAGCCTTACATCGAAAACCGGGGATGTACTGTATGGTGACTAACATAATATAATAAAAAATCATTATAAAAAAAAAGATTGTATAAAAGGATGAAATTTGATAATTTATATAAAGTATTTAGCATAGTACTTGACATATTTAAGTGTTCAATAAATATTTATTGGGTTTAATGTTAGTGTAGTGAAAAGATCCATGCCTTACTCAGAATGATGAGAGAAAATGAAAGTGTTGTTTATACAGAAAAGCTGTCTGAAAAGGTGATTATAAAGTTGTATATTGAAAGAAATTGAGACTGGAAGATTTTGCTTCTATTTAGAAGAAAGAGGAAAAAAACAAATATATATAAACTAGAAGGGGTCACACCTATGCTAATTTAGAAAATATTCTAAGTTAAAGCAATTTCATGTTACAGAATAAGACATAGCAGTAAGATACTTTAAATGAATATTCTCAAGGTTATATTCTCTGGTAATTTTCATATCATTAGGCAAACAAATCTTGATTATAATAGACAGGGAAGACTCATGCTTTCTAGGTAGCTATGTAGAACAGCATATGGAAAAGTTGTTTATTTCAGATTTTATGGAGACTTAAAAAAAGTATTTTTTGAAAATATACTTTACAAGACCTATTTACAGTTTGGCATACATGAATATAAAAATAATTACAAATAGCAAATATGCTTAGGGTTTTTACAATTACTTCCCATTATTCTTGTCCCGTGAAAGGATTCTTTTCTGTTCTGATTTGGTCTCCAGACTTGTTCTGCTTGCAGTGGATCTTTCTTGTATGTGCTTGCCTCCTTGCCTGCTTGTCAACCTTATGCACACTGGATATCTTAGGTTATCAGTCATGACTTTTGGGTCATAATCTTTCCCAAAATACTTTGTAACTCTAAACATTATTAGTTGAGTTCTATAGAAGTTTGGCTTTTCCACATTTTATCCTGCTGCATGTCAACTGTCTGCTTCAGTGTTAACCAGAATCACTGCTTCAGGCTTTATAGCTGGCATTTCCATTCTCTAGCCAAAGTGCGCTGCCCTAAGAGTGAGCAGGGTTTTTAATGGTGGCCTGTGCTGATGCAGGGAGTTTTATCATGCATGTGTATCACACAGTGACTCTCCTTTTGGGGTTCAGGTTCTAAATCCTCTCCTATTGTGCAGGTCATGAGGCTTTCCCTGTAGCTTTACGCTCCCCCTGGCAGCTGTAGAAATGTGGTATGATTAATCTTATATGATGTTGAAGAATTTTATCTTATTTGACAGTTATTAAAGAAATATTCTTCAGCTAAATGATACAGTATGTTTCTTCCTACTTTTCTGTCACTCCTTCTCTTCACCCTCTCCCTTTTTTTTTTTTTTAAGATTTTTTAATTTATTTATTCGACAGAGATAGAGACAGCCAGCGAGAGAGGGAGCACAGCAGGGGAGTGGGAGAGGAAGAAGCAGGCTCATAGTAGAGGAGCCTGATGTGGGGCTCGATCCCAGAATGCCAGTATCATGCCCTGAGCTGAAGGCAGACGCTTAACCGCTATGCCACCCAGGCGCCCTTTCTCCTCCTTCCTGTCCCCCTCCTCTTTATTCTCATTCTTATTCTTCTCTCCTCCTCTCACACCCTCTTTCTGCCTTGTTCCTTCTGTCTCTTTCTCTCTTGACTGAGAATGCATTTTCCTTATTTTTGGGCCCAGGTTCAATAGCTTCATAGTAATTTTCTTGATTGCAATCAATCTGTATGAGTATCAGTTAGAGCGGAAGCTATTTTTAAAAGAAATGCACATGGTCTGAATATAGGTAAAGTCAGAAACATACAAGGTATATTTTTGAGCGCTACTATGTGAATATTGGTAAGTCACTAGGTACTATGATATTTTAAAGATATAAGGATAACAATTTTTTTTCTGTTTTTCTTTTATTTTATTTATCTATTTTTATTATGTTTAGTTAGCTAGCATATAGTACATCATTCGTTTTTGATGTAGTGTTCAACGACTCATTAGTTGTGTATAACACCTAGTGCTCATTAGTACAATTACAAATGGGGAAGGGGGTTTCCTGACCAAATTCTGCTGATACAATTAGTTATAGTTTAGGAAAAAAGTAAAGATGAATGCTCACTTCTGTAAAAGATAAAAAGGAAATGTTAAAAGATAAAAATGTAATTTTATGAACATAAGGAAATGAGAAAGAAATGGGATAGGCTGGTGATGGGTAGTAAGGAGGGCACGTATTGCATGGTGCACTGGGTGTTATACGCAGCTAATGAATCATTGAACTTTATATCGGAAACCGGGGATGTACTGTATGGTGACTAAGATAATATAATAAAAAATCATTAAAAAAAAAGAAATGTTGGGAAATATTTATATTAAATCAGCATGAAAAAAGCCTGTCTAATCATAAAGTTGATATAAGGAATGAAACAATCTTCAAACCAAATTATTCTACACAATAGATGAAGAATGCATTAAAAATTTGGGGAACGAACATGAAAGATAGCAAACTTCAAAGTTAAAAGTTGGAAGAAACAATAAACAAGCATTTTTTAAAAAATTATTTATTTATTTTAGAGAGAGAAGGAGCACACAAGCAGGAGGAGGGTCAGAGGGAAAGGGAGAAAAAGAATCTCAAGCAGATTCCCTGCTGACTATATAGGGTTTGATCTCAAGTCCCTGAGATCATGACCTGAGCCAAAATAAGAACTGGCCTCTTAACTGACTGAGCCAACCAGCTGCTCCACCCAATAATTCTTAAAGAGTAAATCCTAAAAGTTACCACATATATAAAAAACCTTTTAGTAGTATTTGTAGTAAAAGATGTTGAAAATTTGCCAATTACATCTTGAGAAGAGTGAGTGCAACAGCACTGTTACAGTCATCCTCATTTTCTGCTGCTGAGAAGGGGAAGAGACATGCTGTTGACTTATTTTAAATGCTTTTGACTTAAGCCCCAGATCTATCAGCTTTCCTTCTTCCTTTTCCATATGTGCTTTCACTATATTTCTAGCCTCTTTTCTTCAGACTTCCTTTGTTTTGGGCATTTTATCTTGACTTTCTTCTTTGTTTCTCTTTTCCTGTCCTTATTCCTATTTGAATCTGTGATTGACAAGGAAGGCAGCATAGTGTAGGGGTTTAAAGCACAGCCTCTGGAGTAAGGCTACTAGGTTTCAAATCCTAGTTCTACTAATTAGGGGCCAAGAGAAACTAAGGAGATTACTTAGCATCTTAGTATCTGCTGCTGTAACGTGAGAGGAATTTAGTAGATTCTCTAGTACTAAGATTCATAGGTTTGTTATATGGATCAAATATGTCAATATTTATGAATTACTCAGAGCAGTATCTGACATATAATACTACTATTTAAATAAAGATTAAAATGCATTGTTTTTTTATATTTTGCATGGATAACCTGTGGTTCATTTTCTTTCTTTTAATGCTTACAATATTTGTAATGCAGAAGTGTTTATTCTTTACATAAGCATATTTGGTCATTCTTTTTTGATTTCTAAATTTTTACACTAAATAAAGATTCTATTGGCCAAAGTGATATGGTTTTATTTTAATATGTAAATGTTATTATTCCATATATAACTTATTTTCAGTAAGAGCTTTATTGAAATATAATATTCATAAAATAACCCCTTAAAATGTCTAGTTAAGCTGTTCTTAATATTTTCTGAAAATTCTGCAGCCATAATAGCTATCAAAGTTTAGAATATTTTCATCACTCCAAAAAGGACTCCATTCTGAACATTTGGCCATTCTGAACATTTCATATAAATAAACTCATACGATTTGTGGCTTTTTGAGTTTGGTTTCTTTGATTTAACATAATGTTTTCAAGATTCATTCATTCTGTAGTGTATATCAGTACTTTATTCCTTTGTATTGCCAAATAATATTCTATTATACATAGATATACCACTTTGTGTTTATCCATTCATCAATTGATAGGTATTTGAGGTGTTTTCACTTTTTGGTTAATATGAGTAATGCTACTATGAATATTCATGTACAGTTTTTGTACAGATTTTTTTTTTATTCTTTTGGGTATATGCCTAGAAATCAAATTTGTTAGACATATGAGACTCTGTTTAAGGAAGTTTAACTCTTAAGTCTGTTTAAGTTTTTGAGGAACTGCCACAACTGTTATTCCAAGTAGGTATTCCATTTAATATTCTCATCAGCAATGTTTGAAGGTTCCAGTTTTCCCACATCCTCTTCAACAATTGTTACTGTCTTTTTTATTTTAGCCATCCTAGTAGGTGTGAAGGGGTATTTCATAGTGGTTTTCATTTGCCTTTCCCTAATGACTAATGATGCTGATTATCCTTATATGTGCCTATTGCCCATATGTAATTCTTTTTTGATAGGTATCTATTCAAATTCTTTGCTCATTGTTTTATTTATTTTTTTTTTAAATGATTTTTTATTATATTATGTTAGTCACCATACAGTACATCCCCGGTTTCCGATGTAAGGCTCGATGATTCATTAGTTGTGTATAACACCCAGTGCACCATGCAATACGTGCCCTCCTTACTACCCATCACCGGTCTATCCCATTCCCCCACCCTCCTCCCCTCTGAAGTCCTCAGTTTGTTTCTCATAGTCCATAGTCTCTCATGTTTCATTCCCCCTTCTGATTACCCCCCCTTTCTTTATCCCTTTCTTCCCCTACCGATCATCCTAGTTCTTATGTTCCATAGATGAGAGAAATCATATGATAGTTGTCTTTCTCTGCTTGACTTATTTCACTTAGCATTATCTCCTCCAGTGCTGTCCATGTTGTAGCAAATGTTGAGAACTCGTTCTTTCTGATAGCTGAGTAATATTCCATTGTATATATGGACCACAACTTCTTATTGGATTGTTTCTTCTTTTATGGTTCAACTGTAATAGTTATATATATATATATATATATATATATTTATATGTAATAGTTTTATGTGTGTGTCTGTACATATACATATACATATATACATATACATATATTCTGGATACAAGCCCTTATAAGGTAAATAATTTGCAAATATTTTCTCCCATTCTGTTGAAGAGCTTTTCACCTTCTTGATAGTATCCTTTGGGAAACACACGTTTTTAATTTTGATAAAGTATAATTTATCTATTTTTCTTTAGTTTCCTATATTTAATCACTGAAATCTTGGTCAGTTTAGTGATGAGCTAATGATTGAACAGATATTTAATTAAATGTGTTGAGTCAATAAGTCTTCTAGACTTGGCCAAGGTGCTCTATTTCTGTTCTGTGTTATGCATTCAGTGCTCCCCTAGGCAGTTACAAGTCTGTCTTAGCCTTCACTTTCTGTCTGTGCAGGGCCTCAAAGCCAATCAGAGATGAGAGATTAGGGAGTCTCTTCTTAATTCTAAAATGTAAAAAAAAAAATTTATATATATATATAATATATATATATATGACACCTCTTTTGGGCATGCACACAGTCTTGCAGTCTTGCACATTTTTATGGCCTTCTAGATTCCCAGAAATATGCAGATTTTTTCATATGCCCCTATTGACATCCCAGTTCCATTTTTCCTTTTAAGTTTTTGTTTGTTGGTTTGGTTTGGTTTGGTGCACCTATCGTTATCTCTAATCAGTATCTCCATCATAAGAATTGTAATGTTAAACAATAGCTGTTGTATCTTTTCAATAAAGGCCTTAGGGATAGGACTGTTCACACAGACTGAGCTCAAAGACTTACTCAAATAAAAAAAAGTCACAAAAATGGAAGTTTTCAGGGGGCTGCTAGATAGGTCAAATGGTGACAGTTCTTCAGGGATGGGACCTTGGAGGAGCTCCAAGCTTTTTCTTCCCCTCCAGTGTGTGCTAGGATGATGGTTTTCTCAGCACGCAAAATTACAAAGCTGATGGTTCAAGGCGTCCATGCAGCTGTGGAGAGAGGGATGCCACAAATCTCTTTGTTCTTACCGAGATCCAACTATTTTTTGGAGTAAATGCTCTGTAGATTGGTGCAAGCCTTTTTTTTTTTTTAATCTCTTTCCAGAGTTCTGAGAAGTTGATTTTGACAATTACTGCAGTGTATTCATTGCCTTTATGGAAGAGAAGATTTTCTAGTCTTTGCTGTTCCAGAGGTGCTTCTTGGTTTGATTTTAACAAACAGTATGAGATTTTTTCTTTTTTCCAAAATTGTCATAAATTTGTCTCCATAGATTTGAAATAGTATGGTTATTTTGTTTTAATATATTGATTGTTTCTGGGGTTTAAAAAATCATATTCTATCAATATAGTTATAAAATTTATCACTGACACCATACTGCTTTCATTTTTTTCCCCCATGGATAAACATATTATTAAAGGATATAAAAATTAATGGACAATTATTAGTGTAGAGAATATAATTAAGAGCTATTTATTTTAGCTACAAATAAGAAAAAAGTCGTTTTACAGCTATATTAATTAAAAAGGTATAGCTGTACCCTCTTATCCTCACGAGTTATATTCCAAGACCCCCAGGGGATGCTTGAAACTGTGTATAGTGTCAAACCCTATATATATTCTATGTTTTTTCCTATATGTACATACCTATGATAGAGTTTAATTTATAAATCAGGCTTAGTAAGAGATTAAGAGCAATAATAATAAAATAGAAAAATTATAACAATATACTGTAATAAAAGCTATGTGAATGTGGTCTCTCTCGAGATATCTTATTGTATTGTACTCATGCTACTTCTTGTAATGATGTGAGATGATAAAATACCTCCATGATGAGATGAAGCAAGGTGAATGATGCAGACATTGTGATTTAGCACGAAGCTACTACTGACCTCCTGATGACACATCAGAAGGACAATCATCTGCTTCCAGACTGCGGTTGACTATGGCTAAGTGAAATTGTGGAAAACAGAACCACGGATAGGGGGAGACTGTTGTAATCTAAATTAGAAAAAAAATATGTGGAATTGAGTTACTTTATATATAAACTCATATAATTCAAATAAATACTAAAAAGCTGTATGTATGAGTGAAATTACACTTTTTGAATAAAACATGTCTTGAGAAAATGGTAATTATAGGTCTTCCGACTCTATAAGACTAACAATGATCATTTTGATAATTTAAAAACAGTATTTTAGCCTATTTACTTTCCTCCTGAATATACTTTTTAAAAAAGTGAGTTGTTATAATACATTTTAAATACAAAGATCTCATTTTATTTCATTTTATTTTATTTTATTTCTATAGGACTTTGGAGATGATGGGTCCTTGTATATTACTAAGGTTACCACAACTCACATGGGCAATTACACCTGCTATGCAGATGGCTATGAACAAGTCTTTCAGACACACATCTTCCAAGTAAACGGTAAGAAATATGGTGTTGTTATCATTGCTTTATGCTTCTCTATAAATTCAAAGAATATCACAGTTGATTAGGAAGGCAAGGCTTCATTTTTTTTTAATTTGACAAGACCTCGGTTTTTGTTTGTTTTGTTTTGTTTTAAGACTTATTGTCAGTGTAAAACCTTTTTCAATTTAAAAAGCAGGTGGTTTAGTGAATAAATGCTATAAATTTTACCACTTTTCTCATCGTGAAATAGTACAAAGTAACTAACTCATTCTAATTGGAAAATTAAAGCATAAGAAATTTAAATTACTTTTTGAAATTTAAATATCAACAATTAGGCAACTATATAAATTTTAGAAACTGAAAAAATTAAGCATCTTGAAATTTTAATCAGATTATCTGGTTGATCTTATTACTGATATAAAAAACTGCTATTTATGTACAGCAAATGTTATACTCTCAACGGTTAATTTAATGGCTGTGAACATTGGGCATGTAGGCTGATATTCTTTTTTTTAAGATTTTAATTAATTTATTTATTTGAGAGAGAGAGAGAGAGCATGTGGTTGGGGGTGGGGGGACGGGCAGAGGGAGTGGGAGAAGTTGACTCCCGGCTGAGCAGGGAGCTGGGCTCCGGCTTATTCCCAGGACCTGGAGATCATGACCTAAGCTAAAAACAGACGCTTAACCGACTGAGCCACCCATGGGCTCCTGATATTATTCTTATAATCAGAGGGTTTTTTTCTTTTTCTGATTTAATTCAAATTTTGGCTATTTAGTTCAATTGATTGTATAGGATTGTATGTAAGATACATTAATTCACACTGATTCACTTCCATATTGATATATATATTACTTTACTTCATGATTTACTGAAAGAAAACAGAAGCTTAGTTGGCATGCCATAGAAACAGCAAGATGGCTAGTGTGGTTTGTATGAATTAAGAGGAAAGTGACAGATAAGAGCTTGGTGAGGTAGCCCGGGGTCAGATCACATGGATCCCTAGGGACCTAATTAAATATTGGATTCCCATTCTGAGTGTAATGTGGGAAGCCATCAAAGTATTTAATGTATGAAGTGGCATATTCTAATTTGTTTTAAGATGACTGGAATCACTGAGATCTGTTAAAAAATATTTTAATAGTCTAGGAAAGAGATAATGGTGGCTTAAAATATAGTGTTAATGATGAAGAGATAAAGAGTGGTTAAATTTAGAATATTTATTGAAAGTAGATCTGATGATATTACTGAGGAATGGCCTGTAAATATAGGAGAGAATTTTTAAAAAATAAACCCAAGTAATTTGAAGCATTTAGATATATCCTTGTGACATTAACTGGATATAGAAGCAGCATATTTGGAGACTGAGTGAGACTAATATATATATTTGGACAAGTTAACTTCAATACAATTTCTGGATGGAAATCAAGTATGCAATTCAGTATGTAAGTCTGGAGATCAGAGGAGAGTGACAGCCTAAAGATGTATATTTAGATAATATCAATGTGCAAAAACTGTATTTAAAGCCATAAGTTGGAGCTTGATGAGGTCACCTTAGGGATGAGTATAAATATTCATACTAAGAATTGAGCCTTGGAGCTGAGGTCAACAAGTGGAGAAAACAAGACTTAGAATGAGCACCTTGTGATGGAAAGTGTGTCCTGAGAAATCAATTAAAAAATGTTAAAAAAAAAAAAAAGGTTGAGAAGATTGGAGAGTTTATGGTTTGACTGTTACGGGCACTCAACAGAAGTAGATCTAGGCCTTGGTTTCTAATGCAAACCCAGTTGTAACTAAACATGGGTCAAGGCTTGGAAGAGAACTTTCAAGGACGCTGGTGAAGAGAGCAGACAAGGTACAAAGGAGGTGATGCATGGTATTCCCAGTGGTCTCAGATGTTTGGAGTAGGACTTTGGATACAGCAGTTGTACCTGGGGATACGCAATCTTGAGAGGACAGAACAAATCTGTGTGGGGGGATATTCTCTACCTAGATGAAGCATCCTGGGGAAATAGTTGTTGTTGCAAATCTGGTTCTTCCCTCTTTGTTGTGATTGTTTACAGACTAATGGCCTCTTTGACAAGACTGATGCTCTGAGCTCTTTGTTTGTTTCCTGAGAGATTCTCCAGTTTTGTTTTGGTTAACAATTAGTTCTGTCTTTTATATTCACTCCCAGTTCTAGTTCGTCAGTCTAAGGACCGGCTGGTTGAGCTCTTATAGTTTGTAGAGCAGTGAATGGTTCATGTTCTAGCAGTATCAGAATCACATGACAAAATTATCAAAAATGTAGAACTCTGGACTCCACCAGGACTTTCTGGAAATTGATTTGAAATCTGCATTTTGGCAAGCTTCCTAGGTAATTGTGATGCTTGGTAAAGCATGAGAACCATTCCAAATCACTGTTGTTTCGGAGTTTCTGCTCCCCATTCATGTCTTAAGCAGGCTTATTACATAACTTACTCATTTGCATGCTCCAGCTGGGAAGCCCAGTAAGAAGGCTTTGAGCCAAACTGCAGGCTTTCTTGTTGCAAGATGTGCCCTGAACAGCACTGGAGAAATGCAGCTT
Source organism: Ursus maritimus (assembly GCF_017311325.1). NCBI lineage: Eukaryota > Metazoa > Chordata > Mammalia > Carnivora > Ursidae > Ursus > Ursus maritimus. Next base: position 48,854,072 of record NW_024423453.1, on the reverse strand, counting down.
CCCTATTTCATCCCCTCCTTGTGAATGAACGGCTTCCTCTGTGATCTCAAGGTTTTTCTGAAGATGGAATGTGGGAATAAAGGAACCATGAGGCCTTAGCAACAGAGCCAAGACCATCATTCTCAACATTATGAATTAATTTAGAGGACTTCAATACTAGCATTGACTACCAGTGAGATCTAATGCTTTCTCCCTTCTAGAAACAAAGATCCCAGAGCTTGGGAGTAAAACCCTTCTCTTTCTATTACCTTCTACTGTGTTTAATCTGCTTCAAAATCCTTCGTATAAATGTTTTTATGAAGGCATGGGGTTTGCAAAAAGGGAAAATAATAATATTATTGCTGAACATTGGTTGAGACTGAACAGAGAGGGAACTGCAGTAGCTGCTAGAGAGTGATGTGGAGTTAAAGGGGGGATTTTATAAACATTGCAGATACGATACTCTTTTATGCTGATATGAATAATCCAGTAAAGAGGAAATGCAGATCATTTAAGAGAAAAAAGGGAAAATTGCAGTAGTCAAGTTTTTTAAAAGTTGATGTAATTAGTACACACATGGAGGGATTGGTCTTTGGAAGATGAATAGTTAATCTGTTGAAACAGGGAGCAAGACAGACTGGGAACAGATGCTCAGGGTGGGAGCATGAGGAAATAATCCTCTTTGCATTGCTTGGATTTCTTCAGTGCAGTCAGGAATACCAACTATTGAAAGTGCGGAGTTTGTAAGTGCTTGTTTGAGCAGAAGAGATATAAAATAATTATTTTGCAGAGCAAGAGAGTGATGGAAATAGCAGCCGGTAGTTGGTATGTCAGGCAGATCTTTGGGTGTTCTTGAGGTGATATATATTAGTATGTTTTCCTTCAGTTGTGGGTGGCTGTGCATTTGCAATCATAGAAAGAAGAGATTTGGGTTTAATCAGCATTTTATTTTGTCAGGTGAGTAAGTGGGAGAGAGACAGGCATGAGGAAAATAAACAAGTTTACAAGAAAATGATTATAATGATGGACCACAGAAAAAGTGGTAAGGTAAGGTAAGGGGTAGGTAAGGAAAGCAGTGAGACCATGAGAAATGTGAAATGAAGTAAAATATTGACTGGTGTTTCCAAGTTGATCAAGTACCGCGAGAACGGGATACTAAAGAGAGCGAAATGCAGTACCTTCACTCAAAGCATTTTCTTAAGGCATCTGGCACTTTCTCTTTATCAGAAACACTTTTAATTAGGTCAAGTTTGTGCAAAGGAATGTATGAACCACTAAGGTTTGATAGGTGTTCGGGGAGGCAGCTGTTCTAAATCTAACTTGCCAGTTCTAGTCTTAGCTGAAAAGGAGAAATGAAGTGAAGAATAACATTAATTCATCAACATCAACCATAGTAGATCAAAATCTTGTTCTACTGCATTTTGATCAAGGAGGGAAGATAATAAGTGCATTTCAAGGATCATCTTTAATATTTAAACCTATTTGAAGAAAACAGAAGGCTCAGTAGAAAATATATTATGTGTATATCAGTAACAGATTACCTTTGGGCGTAATAACAGAGACCCCAAATAACAGGGGCTTCAGGAAGCTACAGCTGTGGTTTTATTATGCATAAAAGAAGCCCAGATGAGGTGTTTCAGAAGGCAACTCCATCATGTCACCATTATCCTTTGCTTCCCCTACTGTGGTTAGAACACAGTTTCCATTCTCCATGTCATCCCATGTTTTCCAAATGGCAGTGGAAATTCTAATCATCATAGTCATATTTCAACAAGGAAAAAGGAAGAAAGAGGAAGGAAAAATAACACCTGTCACCTGAGAGAGCACTTTTAAAATAACTTTAATGGAAGTACCAATAACTTCCATGACCCTCTCTAAATGCAGAGATTAAAGTATATTTCTTTGGTCTTGTTTTGCCAGCCACAACAATTAAGGGTTCAATTATTTACAAGGAGGAATAAATATCGGGGAATTAAGTGGCCATCTTTGTCACAAAGAAGTCTGGCGTATCAAAACATTTTGCAAAACAGTAGGAGAGCAATGACACTTTATAAAATTACTTAGAAGTGGTAGGATTAGCTGTAAAGCAGCACTAAACAAGTGATTTCTCCTTTTTTTTTTTTTGGTGTTTTCCTTTCCTTTGGTTTTATGGTGTTTTATATTTGGTATAATAACTTTAAATGTATATTTTGTGTATAAATAAGTAGGATAAACTTGAGATCACTCAGAATATTGTTACAGGCCAATAACAAAAAAAATAGTTGGGAATGAACTGTGACAATGGAAAAATACATGAAAATGCAAGAAAATGCAAATCAGATTAGCCAAATGGCACATTTATAGACCAAATAAATCTCTAAACTGGTTTGACTCATTTTCTACTCTTCATCCACTTTTCCGAAAAGGTTAAAAAGGCCTTTAGAAAATTAAGTTTTCATAGAAAACTTAACATATTTATCTGAACAATTTTTCAATTAGTAATAAAAATAAAATAGATCATCGATTACCATAAAAAGCTCTGAAAATACCACAAGTTATTGGAATTTGTGAAAGTGTTTTTGAAGTGCAAAGACTATTTAAATATCCCAGGGTGCAAGCCAAATAAGTCTATCAATAGCCCTGTTTCTTTTCAAACAATGCAAAATTAGATTATTGAAATATGAGAGTGCTTCTGTGTCCTTGTCAGAAGAAACATTATGTATAAATCAAAGGAGCTTGACTCTGCCAGTGGAATTCATTTCATGCTTTTCCTTTTCTTTTTACATAAAGCAAATCGTCTTTAGATCTTCAGCTTATGATACAGAATGTTTGAAATTTTAAAAGTCATTCAGTGTTTACACTACCCTCTGGGCAGAAAGCTTGTCCCTATTCACAATAGACCCAGAATGTATGTTGTAATTTCTCTCTCGTTCATATTGTTTAAGACCTCACACATAATATCAAGTGGATTTTTTTTTTTCCTGCTCATGTCAGAAAAGTCTGCACAAAATTGCTGGTTTTATAAGATGTCCATATAGAACACCCCCATTTTTCTCCTTCAAAGTTTGAAAACATCTAAAAGAAGACACTAGAGCCAGAGGTACAGGTATGCCAGCATCACCTTCTTTACTGACAAAGCTGTTTAGAGAACATGGCTTAAGCCTGGGCAACAATGGCTTGGTTTGTCTTGCATCATAGACTTGAACTTCCTTCTCCAGTCACAGGCAGCCTTCCCAGCCTAAGTGCAGACGGGAATAAAACCTTGCTGCAAGCAGTAAGATCCAGAGAGCAGGTGGTGAGAGGCCTACCTCCCCCTTCTCACTCCTCCTCCCTCAATTAGGAGGGAAAAGATGAGAGAAAGAAAAGCCTTGAAGGTTACTCTGGCTCAGAGATTCTCTGTGGTTCCTGGGCAAGCAGCATCAGTAACCTGTTTTGAAGGCAAATTCTCAGGGTGCACCCACAGCTACTGACTCAGAAGCTCTGTGCATGAGGTAGAGTGATCTGTGTTTTAACAAACTCTCCTCGTGATTCTGATCAAGTTTCAGGATCACTGCTTTAGAAATGTCATTCCCTAGAGACATGAGAAGTGGGAGTATGTGTTCCTTCCTTATACACTCCGGCTTTATTTTCTTAATTTCGACTTGAAACTAAGCTTATCTTGGGAAGTGGCTGTGTCTTAGGGGGTGGGACCAGCCACGCATCAAATCAGTCATCCCTCTCATGAGGCCCGGCAGCAGACGGTGTCAGTGTTGATGTCTTGCCCAAAAGCCCACCCTGGCCACCTCAACCATGGTGGACATCCCCTGACAGCTTGATGCTACAGGAACTTGTCCCAAACTGTTCTTCCTAAGAATTTTATTTGACACAGGAAGCTTTATCAGCTGGACTCAAGGCAGCCTAGATGTGCCAGGGATTTAATGTCTTACAGGGACAGTCCTGAACCAGTGAGGGACACAAGTCAAAAAGTAAGTATCACCATTTCCCATTCACTCAGAGGGAAAATTCTGAGGTGCATTCTACATGATTCTCTTTTCTTTCTTCTCCCCTTCCTTCCTTCCTCCCTTCCTTCCTCCCTCCCTCCTTCCCTTCCTTCCTTCCCTCCTCCTTCCCTTCCTTCCTTCCCTCCTCCTTTCCTTCCTTCCTTCCATCCTCCTTTCCTTCCTTCCTTCCCTCCTCCTTTCCTTCCCTCCTTCCCTCCCTCCCTCCTTCCCTTCCTTCCTTCCTTCCTTCCTTCCTTCCTTCCTTCCTTCGCCATTTTTCTTTCCTCCATCTTACTTTCCTGGTCTCTAACTTGTGTTTCCTGGGATCACATCCCAAATCAGCAACATGAATCTAAGTTCTTTTCTCAGAGCTGTTTTTGGGGACATTCACATTTAAGAATGTCCTTACCTTAATAATAATCGTTGCCCTTTGGTTGCTCCCTCTGTAAGCTACTGGTAGGCACCATATGTTTGCTTCCAGAAGGCTTTGAAATACGATTGAACATTATGTTAATTCATGAACTCCAGAGTCTGAAAGTTCTGTCTCTGTTATTCCCCATGCTTAATTATGTCCAGTTGTTACACTGCACAATAGAGCTCTTCGGAGCTTCTGCAATTAGATTAAATCATGACATCGAGCACTACAATTACGTAATAGCAAGAGCATACAGATGCTCAAACTTTAATATGTAATCTAATTATTAAATTCCCACAGAGAAATAAAACTTCAAAGATTAACGTTTCAAAGAAATTTGTCCAAAGTAATTAATATTCAAAATTAAAGTATTCTGCCCTTGCAACATAAAATCTAAAGAAAGTCCAAATGTTTTAATTACAAGTAAAGTCCAAGATCAAATTCTTCCCTAATTTCTTATTTTGTTCTCTTTTGGTGAGAGAGGTCCTTGAAAAATTTATGGCTTTGGTATAACTTCAACATCTTTATCTTGGGCTAATTCTCATTAGATTTAAGTGTACTATCTTGCTATTTGTTTTCAAATGGTCATATCTATTCTTTATTATTTCCTTGTGTTTTGCCTTCTGTTGGATTGCATAATTTTTAGAATTCTATTTTATTTTCAGGTTTGGCTTGTTAGCTATATCTCTTTGTTCAATTTTCTTAAGTGTAGCTATAAGCTATACTTACATTATGCAACTTTAACTTATTACTATGTATCTTCAAATAATATTTGATTACTTCACATTTAAAATAAGAACCTTAAAACAGAAATCTTTGATCTCTCCCTTTCAATCCTTTGTGATAATATTGTCAAGTATTTTATTTCTATGTATGTTATAAACTCTACACACGTTGTTTTATTTCTGCTTTTAATAAGTAAGTATCCTGGGGTGCCTGGGTGGTTCAGTTGGTGAAGCATCTGACTCTTGATTACAACTCAGGTCATGATATCAGGGTTGTGGGTTCAAGTCCTGAGTAGGGCTCCGTACTCAGCAGGAGAATAGAAGAGAAGAGAAGTCAGTTATATTTCTTGTTTTGCTTTGTTTTGTTTTTAATTTCCCTCTGGATGTTTTTTAAAGTTTTCATTTTTCACTGGGTTTCAGCAATTTACTTATTATTATTATTTTTTTTACTTGTATTTATCCTGTAGGGAATATTCAGCTTCTTGGACTTTGGGATATACATTTTTCAACATATTTGGAAAAACAAATTGACCATTGTTTTAAGTAGATTTCTGCTTTCTCTCTCCATTAGGAATTCAATTACAGATATGCATGACTGCTTGACATTTTTCCACAGGCCACTAAAATCTGTTTTATTTGTTTTCCTACTCGTGCTTTGCTCTCACTATACTTCAATTTTGATAGTTTCTATTGCTCTGACTTCAAAGTCACAAATCTGTTTTTCTGCATGTATAATTTGCCATTAAGCCCAAAGTATTTTTAAAAATATATTTCAGATATTGAATTTTTCAATGTTAGAAGTTTCAGTTGTTTTTTATAATCCCCATTTTCTCCTTAATTGTGTTCATGTTTCCCCTTAAATATTTGAACCTATCTGTACCAGGTGTTTTGAAGATCATTTCATGGTCTCTGAAATTTTATGTTTTTCTCTATTGATCAATATTTTCTTGTATATGAGTCACATTTTCCTTCTTCTCACATCTGTCTTCTGTTGTTGTCGTTTTTTTTTTTTTAATTTTTCTTTTAGATGATGGAAATTGGTGAGAGAGATTTGCGGGATTCCTTTTAGAAGTGTTGCTTTGACATTAACTTAGTGGCGTATCTGTTATACCCTTTTTGAGGCTTTCTTTTTAACTCGATTTGAGTATTTCTAGAGTAACCTTTACACTAGGGTTTGCTTCACTATTTTCCTAAGATGTAGTGTTTCTAGGGTGTCTATGAGGTGTTTAATGAAGTTCCTTTAATCTAGTAGGCCTTCTAATAGGTCTGTCTACTTGGGAGTCTGATTAATCTAACTCATATGTCACCTATCCTTGAGTAAGCTCTTAGAGATTTTAAATTTTAGCTCCCTAGTAGTAGTTCTTTCTATAGTCATTGAATTTTGCCTGACTTTGTGGAGTTTCATCCTATAGTTTGAGCTAAAGACCCAACACATACCTTCTTCAGATTCCTATAGCTCTCTATCGCTCCATATTTCTGTCCTTTCTGGTACTCTCCCTACAAATTCCAGATCTCAAGGTTTCCTGAATTCCAATCTCTTTTATTTCAGCAAGACCCTTTAATTCCTCTGCCTCACATCAATGTAAATTAAATGTCTCTAGGCAGGAAGCTGAGGCAATTATAAACTCAACCTATTTTTTTTTCTTTTCTTTCGAGGATCATGATCTTCTGCTGGTGGTTTTGCAACATTTGATAGCAGTTGTTTCATATTGGTTCTATATATCTACGGCAGAGGCTTATCTGCTCTACATTTTCTATCATGACCTTATATCTCACAGGAACCATTTTTTTTCTTCAAATTTTTATTTAAATTACAGTCAGTTAATATACAGTGTAATATTAGCTTCAGGTATAGAATTTAGTGATTCATCACTTACCTACAACACCCAGTGCTCATCACAAGTTCCATCCTCAATACCCATCACCTATTAAACCCATCTCCCCACCCGCCTCCGCTCTGGTAACCATCAGTTTGTTTTCTATTGTTAAGAGTCTGTTTTATGCTTTGCCTCTCTCTTTTTTTTTTCCTCCTATGTTCATTTGTTTTGCTTATTAAACTCCACATATGAGTGAAATCATATGGTATTTATCTTTCTCTGACTGACTTGTTTCACTTAGCATAATACTTTCTAGCTCCATCCACATCTTTGCAAATGGCAAGATTTCATTCTTTTTGATGGCTGAGTAATATTCCATTATATATGTATATGTATATATACATATATATACTATATATATATATACATACACACATATATATACTATATATATATATATATATATATACATACACACATATGTTCATTATATCTATTCATCCATCATCAGTCAATGGACATTTGGGATCTTTCCATAATATGGCTATTGTTGAAAATGCTGCTATAAACATCAGGGTGCCTGTGCCCCTTTGAATCTGTATTTTTGTATCCTTTGGGTAGATACCTAGTAGTGCAATTGCTAGGTCATAGGTAGTTCTATTTTTACGTTTTTGAGGAAACTTCATACTGTTTTCCAGAGTGGTTACGCCAGTTTGCATTGCTACCAACAGGGTAAGAGGGTTCACAGGAACCATTTTTTAAAAGACTGAGAGGTTTTATTAGTTAGAGGCAAGTTTCCTCATGACCCTTATTTGTAAAGCTTCTGAAAGTTAGTAGACATGGCTGATGTTGACAGCATCAACACTATATGAAATAAATTTAGGAATTTTGTCTTGTTCTCAGTGTCTAGTACTTAATTCTGACAAGAGCACAGCAGGTACTCGGTAGTATATGAGGGGAGGAGAATGAGAGGCAATAACGACAAAAGGCTTGTTTGGCTGTGGTGGAATAGGAGTCTTTCTATATCAATTTTTCAAGGTTAAAGAAATTATACTTAATTGATCATAACTACTCCAAAATAGGTTAATTGTGTGATTATGTGTTAAAAAAGAGACTATTTGTTATCTCCCAAATAATATTCTATAGTTTTCTTTAGTGATAGAGGCCCAGTTTTAGCCAATTTAATGGCTACCCACCTAAAACTACCTTTCGTAGATCTCTTTGAAGCTAAGTATTGTCCTGTGACAAGGTTTTTGCCAATAGAGTATGATAATAACTAATGTGTTTAATGTTTGGATTTTATTTACTTATTTATTTGCTTGTTTGTTTATTAACGATTTTACTTATTTGAGAGAGAGAGAGAGAGCGCACAAACAGGGTGAGTGGTAGGCAGAGGGAGAAGCAGGCTTCCCACTGAACCGGGAGCCCAATGTGAGGCTCGATCCCAGGGCCCTGGGATCATGACCTGAGCTGAAGGCAGATGCTTAACTGACTAAGCCACCACTGTGCCCCTAATGTCTGGATTTTAACATAAAAGGGAAGATATGTGCTTTCCTTCCTATTTTTCTCTGTTTCTGCTTATTGGACTATGGATCTGATAGTAGTAGCTGAGAAGTTATGTTCAATTTAGAGAAAGGAATTTGTTTTAAAGTTAGCAGAAGAAAATGATAGGATGCTCCTGGGTGTGGAAGGCTTAATAATGTCCTAACCCCTGGAACTTGTGAATGTTACCTTAAATGGCTTTTGAGGAGACTTACATATGTGATTAAGTTAAGGGGCTTGAGTTGGAGATATTATCCGGGTGAATTCTAAATATAAGCGTCCTCACACAAACAAGGCAAGAAAGTCAAAGAAGGAAATGGGACATATGATAACAGAAGGAAGAGGTTGATAAGGGGGTTTAGTCCAAGGAATGCAGACAGTCTCAAGAAGCCAGAAATTACAAGGAGACAGATTTTCTCCTAAGACTCCAAAATGAGCCAACCCTGCCAGCACTTTGACTTTAGTTCACTAAAATTGTTTTTGGACTTTTGGCCTCTAGAAATGTAAGAGAATAAATTTTTGTTGCTTTAAGCCACGAAATCTGTAGTCATTGTTTCAGCAACACTGGGTTCTGTAACAAGATCAAGTTACCAAACTAACCTTTTGCCATTTATAAGGACTTATTTTTGGCTTAAGTCACTGTATATGGGTCTCTTTGTTATACAACTTAACCACGTCCACACTATCAAGCCACCATACCATTTTATGACCACGTATCAGAGGTTATATCTTATTGAAGCCATGACTGTATTGTTGCTTTGTTAAATCAGTTCAACCAACATCTTATCTTTATTTATCAGGTTTATTCTCATTTTGCTACAGTCCAACTGCAGATTGGTAGAGGGGCTCTATTTGATTCATTCAGTGATCCAGGATCCTTCTATCTCTAGGCCACAGTATTATGTAAGACAATGCTACCGCATGGCCTTGTTACAGTTTGTGAACTATTTCTCTGAACTGTTAACTGTTATCCATCCATAAAATAAAGTATAGAAATTATTAGTAAGCTCAAAAAGTTTTTTATAGTAATTGCATATTTCTACACCATCCATATAAAGGATCTTATTATCTGGTAACTATAGAGGTTGAAGAAAAAGAAAAAGATCTCCCAATCACAGATAGTTTGAGAATCACTTCCCTAAAGCCTTGGAGTCCCCTACTAGATCCTCTGTGTTTGTTTGTTTGTTTGTTTGTTTGTTTGTTTGTTTTTAGCATATAACAGAAGAGACAACACTTGAAGGATTGTGTAGGAAGCTTATAGGGTAGGCCTTATAGCAGATAGCACTTTTGCCTACTTATGAGGATTCATAATTAGTACATTCTGTTGTAAGGGAGTTTGAGAAAGAGAAGCTGGCTCTGGGCTCAGAAAGAAACAGGAATACTTTTAGTGTGCATCTAGCCTGATTTTGCCATGAGAACACAATGCTCAGAAGCTTTCTGGGAGAAAGACCAAATGGTGTAAAGTGCCACCTCTTTCAGAAAACATTTAAGACAATCATGTTGTCTCTGGGGAATAAGCATTTTTGGACCCATTGCCACATGGAATTACTTGCATTTATGAAACCAGGTCCGCAAGGATTTCACCAAGGCCCCATATTGCTTCAGCTGACATATAGCCTTTAGCTGATTCTGAAACTAAAATTGAGATTAATGTTTCTGAAAACTACGCCTTCAGGGGACTACTGCTGACCTTAACTTCACCATAAGCTCTACACTGTATCATTTCCTCAGTTTAGAAGGATTGCAGACCTTGTGTAGTGTTTATTTCTATTACATTTTCCCCTGCTCTACTGCTCTCTTTCTCTTAGTTGTTCCATTATTTATTTCAGGAGAGTTCACCAACTTCATTATCGTCTTAATTTGGACTCTTTCCTTTCTCCTTTGGCAGGGCAGTATGCTAGAAATAAGTGTCTTCCTTCTTTTTTATTGCTCTCTGCTTTTGGGCCCAAACATTTTGTTCTCATGTATTTCTTTATATGTTGTCCTGTGGGATCTGTCACAGCGAGAGATTTGAAAATATTGCATCTGGACCTGCCAAAAACATTCACAGTCCAAACAAATATTTTCCACCTTCTCCTTCTTGATTCAAATACTTTCACCCAGAGGTTCTTCTTCCATTAGAACAATATCTAACCTGTGTCCAGACATGATCCATCATTATCCTGCCTAGAATCCTTTTAGCATGTTTCCTCTTCGCTCTGTCTTCGTTCGGACTCTTCATTCCATATATTTCCTGGTCATGTGCCGTTAGCTGTAGAGGATAGCCCCAGGGTCACCTGCAATAACTGTCATTTTGAAATATATCTGGAATGCTATGAGAATTTTAAGCTGCTCTTCTGTCTTTCTAATATTTTTTTCCACAATTGGTGTAAACACTTGATAGAGATCTGTGAAATATGATTCTCATTTTTGCATATTTTAGACTTTATATAATCCTTCCTATTTTTGTGTATCCCTAACTTCACCTTTGTGAGGTCTGCTCATGTCCCTACTGTGCTTAAAATACTATCATGGCCTCCAGTGTCACTTAGATTAAAAGCCAGTCTTTTGCATGCCCTTCGAAACACTAAATGTTCGCATTTTTGTGGCATCTTCCTATCCTGCTACTCTTCCCCTTGTAAATTCTACTCCAGCTGCATTTAATGCTCTTTTTGTCTTTAAATATAACAAGCATTTGCAGTTGGCTATTCCCTCTGCCTGAAGAAACTTTCCAGATCCCCACCAGGCTCAGTTCCAACCTCCTTCAACTCTTTGGTTAAGTGTTCCTTTTTTATTGAAATCTATGCAGACTATACAATTTAGAATTATAACTAGTCCCCACCTTCCCACTTGCAGTCACTCTCAACTTTATTTATCGATAGTGCTACTATCTTCTAATAACTCCATACATCCTAACATACTATTTACACTGGGTTTTTTCCCCTTATATTTTAACATCCTTGAAATAAATGTTATAACCTACAACCCTACAATCTAGGGTTATAAGGAGCAATGTGTATTAAACTGGAAGCAATTTTTTTCTTTGTTATTGATACATAAATAATAGCATCTTAGACTTAAGTGAGGCAAATTACTTATTTAATATGTTCATAGTTTAGTTTTGGTCTTCCTTCACTGGAGAAGATTCCTTCTCTCTCTCTCTCTCTCTCTCTATATATATATATATCTGTCTCTCTGCTTTTTGGTACCCAGAACAGTGCTATTTGCTTGATAAGTGCATATGAATAGATAAATAAATGTTCCCCTTTGGTCCCTGGTTCAGGATCCCTTTGAGAAATCATTCTAGTCTGTTCTCTGAGATTTTTCCATTCTCTTCAGCTGTCGGATCGCAGGGGGACTACCTAGGTTTTATTAAATAGACAACTAAAACGTCCTTAGTTTTGAATGATACCCTTTTTAAGAGCTGCCTGTTCATGACATGTGCATGTGCATGCGTGTGTGTGTGTGTGTGTGTGTGTGTGAGAGAGAGAGAGAGAGAGAGAGCGAGCGTACGCACTGGACTTCAAGATCTAATTTTCCTTTTCCTGTCAGGCTGCTCTGGCCTCTAAGATGTCCTCCTAAGTAAATCTCTCTTTTCCAGTTTAATCAGTCTTTCTACCTTTCCTTTGTTTTCATTTTCTGCTACTTATGTCCTGATAGAAAATGAAAGTATATTTTTAAATTACTTCAGTTCCTCCTTGACACTGTGAACAAACCTAATTCTTAGAGACAGTGGGGTATGGAAGTTTAATTGCCAGTTTAGGTTTTTACTTGGTAGTATTTTCACCAGCAGTTGTTTTTCTATTCAGCCCTTGAGATTTATTTCTCTAGAATAAAGATAAGATACTTTTTAGTGTTGCATTTGTCTATCAGTAAAATATATAATCTTTTTTTTGCGTCAAGACGCATTGAAGATCTCTGCAATCTATAGCCACGATCAGAGTTTATACAATCAAGGAAACCAGGGTACTTGTTACCACTAGCAGTGGGCTGGTGCTTAAGTCTTTGAAAAAGTTCCCCTTCACAGAAGTTATCCCTGCAAGATTCTTCCTTTGTAACAAGAAGGTAGTCAATGGAATTTGGGTAGTCAGTTTAGTATAGCCTACCTAGGTATGCCACTAATCATATAAAGGAGTAACCTGTACTTAGTGCTTTGTAACACTAATGGAAATTGGCTGCCTATGCATTAGGGAAAAAACCCCACAAAAACACTTCCTACAGACATGGTTGAAAAACACAGCAAAAGGCACTTACTGATAGATAAAAGAGACTTACCTTTACTTTGGCCTTGATTAAAATACCAGGCCAAAGTGCACCTGTGTAATTCAAAATTGAATTATGGCAGCCTATACACACAGGGTGACCTGCTTCTTAAGGTTTGTATTTGTTAGACACACTTCTGCCTGCATAAACACAGTTATGCATTTATGGGGGAAAAGTCACCCAATGGGATCAAATCTAATTAGCCCGTATTTATTAAAGCTTACGGCCTAAAGCCACTTGCTAAGGCTGCAGCATATAGAAATCAACTTTCCTACGCTCTCTCTCTGTATATATAAAATCACCCTCAAAGCATGTACTATCTGAGTTAAGTTACCCACCAGACCCATTTCAAAAGCTGTGATTCTTCCTAGTGTTATTATGTCAACCAAACTTTACTCTGTAAATTTGTCAAAGCTTCCTGAGCATCAGACGTTGAGCATTTAGGAGACGGTAAATAACCCCCGTTTCTTCCCTTCCTGATCTGATCTTCGGAAGCAATTGCGAGAAAGACAGTGAGTTACATAAAGGACAGGATATCATCTACATTGTGGAAAAGCTGCTTAGAGAATGTGGTTGAGATCAATGACAATTGTTTAATTTCCATAATTTAATGTGTCCACTAACTCATGAGCATTGCTATAGACCTGAGCACATGGAAAGAAAGCCAATACCTGATTTTCTCCAGAGCAGAACAACACACATCCTCTTTACAGACAGACCCAAAGTATGAGGAGGAAGAACTGAATGAACTCAGTCCTTCTTAAAGCTTGTCAAGCAGGCGCACCATCCCTCCTCCCACTCCCCATTCGTGAACTTCCGAAGATCTGGGGAGAGATACAATTGTCTCCATGAATCTAAGAGTTACTTGGAGTCTTTTGTTAATAGGAGCAAATCTCTCAGGTAGATGACTCATTCTCAGATACTACTGTTTTGTATTCACCCACAATTAACTCAGACCTAAATTTATTCGGCCAGAATTCTTTTAGGGTACAAGTGAATGTATTTATGGACTTTTATGGGTAAGTGAATGTACTAAATCTTATTTTTAAATATTACAAAATTATTTTTCTTCATAAAATTATAATATGATTATATCGACAGACACATTTAGATTAGCATGACCTAGTTTACTGGGCTGGTTTATGCCTGTCCATAGAAGTGATATTTCATAGATTATTTCTGTATATCCAAGTACTAGGTAATGTTACAAAACACTCATGAGGTGGCCAGCACTTAAAGAACAGTATAATGACTAATTAATGTAATGACACTTGTATAACAAGAGAGTGGAAAGAAGGTTAATGTGATAATGAGGCTTATTTGATCTTAAAGATTTAGCATGAAGGAACTCTCAAGATAGCTTAATTAGATTTTAAGCACCTTTTGCAATTTGCATGTGTACTTGTTAATCCATATGTTCTAAAAATAAATTTTACTTCTTTTAAATTAATGAATTTGTCTAATCTCTTCCCTTATGCTGTTTTACTGTTATTGGTGATGGTGTTTCCCTAAATTTTTCAATTGATGTATGTATTATTTACTATTTTTCTTCCACATTATGCTTAAATTGCAGTTCAATTCAAAATAGTAAGACGTTTTAAATTGTGAAACAACAGCTTAGTATAATGCAGGCAGTTATGACCAGTCATGACCGGATTAACTCCTTTCTTTGTATGTCATTTAGCACACTGTATTACACTGTACAATATATCAGTAAATGTGATTGCATTATTTGATACCTGTGTCATTTTTAAACTTGGCCAAATGGAAAGAACATTTTAGAAATTAATTCAACAATGAAGTAGTTTAATTGTAGACTGTTTTCTGGTGCCTTGGGAAAGTATAGAATTCCATTTTCACATTCCGTATTTAGGCTTTGATGAGTTCTCCAAATTAATACCTCTTTATGCTTTTCTTATAAGTGATGGTTGTAATTTGTTTACATGATTTTTACTACCCAGTCCACATTTCTTTTTCAATGCAGTTTACTCTTGTAGCACATTACTTCTTGAAGTCATCAGGGCCTGAGTACCGGCATGGGTGGGCCTCCCATTCTCTTTGACCTCAGTCAGATCCATTTGCCAAGGCTCAATTCATGTTCCATGTTTATGTGCAGGTGGCTGGGAGCATTGCAGCTCAGTAATCTCTTCCACCTTAGACATCCTGCATTGCTATATATTGTCTTTTGTTTTTTTTTTTTCACTAGAAGTAATTGAGTTGATTTTCATACCATCTTTCTTTAGGGTCTTAATGTATGTGGAGCTTTGCAATTAGATATCCAAAGAACGAGGGTCATGCTTCATAGATCCTTTGGTTTCTCTATAGGCTGAATTTTGTACTTTGCAGATAGCACACAGTAAGCAGATCCATACTGATCCATTTTGCTTGTTGAACTGGACACTTTTTTTTAATATACTAAAAAATAACCAATTAAATGGCTGCAGGCTGATGAAAATTGCCCACTGTACATATAACCAGGGTATTTGTGTCTCCATATACAGTTGACCCTTGAACAATGTGGAGGTTAGTGGCACCAACCTCCTCACATTTGAAAATCTATGGATAATTTTTGACTCCCCAAAAACTTAACTACCAATAGACTACTGTTGACTGGAATCCTTACTGATAACATAAACCATTAGTTAACACATATTTTGTATGTTATATGTTTACATACTGCATTCTTACAATAAAGTAAGCCACAGAAAAGAAAATTTGATTAAGACCATAAGGAAGAGAAAATACATTTACAGTACTGTACTGTATTTACCAGAAAAAAAGTTGCATACAAGGGGACCCATGCATTTCAAACCTGTGATGTTCAAGGATCAGCTGCACAGTAGTCTCACAATGATGAAACCAGTACTTGTAGTAAACTCACAGTAGATAAGGTCATTAATTAAATGTGGTGGTAAGCAAGGACAAAGCTCCTACCCATATAGTCTTTTTGTGAAATCTGAGGTGTCAGGTAAATCCAAAAAGTTTGTGTAATGTGCACAGAAGAACTTTTCCAAAATGGGCCACGGACACATCCTAGCTTGAGTACATTTTCTCTTAGTAGCAGGACTGCCACTCATGTAGAGTAATAATTTTAGATGAGAGCCAAAGAGAAAGGTGTGGTCATGCAATAGCATTTTTTTCCTCAAAAATCTACACATATATTTATTGCAATGTATTTATGAAGATTATATTAAGCACAAGGAGGTTTCAATTTAGTTGAGATGATGAAGCAGGCATACTTCTAGAAGTTTAATGCTATAAATAAAGACTCCGTATTGATCAAGTGCTAAAAGATGTTGTTGTTACTGCTAGTTATGATGAATATGATGATGATGACAGACAAGAGAAGCCAGAAGAAGCTGAGAAGGTAGCATGGATCGGAAGGCTCTGATTATTTTGCTGTTCGTAAGGCAACCTGAGAAATTCTCCTTCGCTTCTGGCTCCACGTTTCCAGCTAACACAAATTAACTTAAGTAGCTTTGGCAGAGGTTAAGTCAAGAGACTGCTATACGCTAGCATCTAGAATAGTGACTGGGAAGTAGGCTTCATGACAAAATACAGGTAATTTTGTCTGTCATATAGTTGCACGAGGGATTAACAAAAGAAAATAGACCATTTGTGACTATCAGCAGGGCTCTATCACTATTAATAGATAATATATGCCATCAAGTTTTAAAAGTTTCCTCTAAATCACTTTTCTAGACCACTGGTTATTTTAAAATAAAAGCAAGTTATAAGCAAGCAAAACACCCAATGATAAGTACTACTCCCAACAACTACAACAGTCCCTTTTCTCACAAATGCTAACTTAAGTCAGAATGTCTTAAAAATAAAAATTAAAAAAAAAAAAGGTTTCTTAGAAAGTATCTGAGAAATTTTGTAGATGATAACAAGCATTTTACAGTAATTATCATGGTTTTAAAAACTGTATTACTTTTGAAAGTGAATATTTTAAAGTAACACATCAATTGTGTCAAGGGAATAATAATTGTTTACTGAAAGTAAGCTTTTAGAAGGGAGAAAATGTCTTATCTAATCAACTGATATATTTTAGCAAATATTTTAAGGTGTAGTGTAGCAAAAAAAAAAAGTGGTAAATAGTAGTGCCATCTATTGATAAAACTGAAAACTACAGTTTCTTTTTAAGGAAAACTAAGACTTAATTTACAGGAATATATGTCCAAAAAAATTATTCCTTGTTGTTGTGATTTTTTTAAATTATTATTGCATCACATCAAGTACTATATTTGTGTCAAAAATAATACTTGTATGGGTGTGGGTATATTTTTGTATTTATGTATATATTTATATGTATATATGATTAATCATGTTACACTTCCCATAATAAATGTTAGTTATTGATTTAAGTCTAGTTAAGCTTTTATCCACGATATAATAATAAATTTAATCACTGAAGAAAATTAACTTTAATATTATATACTTTTTTCAGCTAAAAAATTTAAGCAATAAATACCTATATGGTGAGTGATGAATCATTGTTTCTTTTTTATTTATTCTATTTTAATACACAGAAAATACTTTAACACATAAAAATTTGAATATTTACCTTTTAGCATACTACTATGACCATTTTAATATTTCTTTTTCTTTTAAATTTTGGCTTGATTATATATAATAACAGACTACTATTTAAAACACTCTTAAATTAGATTAGCTATTCTCAATAATTCTAAATTATACTTTCAGTTTTTCCAATTTGCCACAGTACACCTGGCTAGAACAATAGTTTAGGAGAGTTACATTTTTAAAAATATATACTAATTAAGGGACAATACTCCGGAGAGGAAAGGAGGAGAAAACAGTGGTAATATCCATTGACCTCGAGAGTTTGATCAGATTATATGTTGCAGGTGACATGTACCAGAGCATTAACAGGTGCAGCAGAGGAAGCAGTGGATTGACAAGAGCAGAAACAATAAAAACAAACATAGCCTTAATAGGGAGGAACTAAAATGGAGGGTGAGGTGAAACCAGGGCCAACTTTGGCATGCTAATGTGGTAACTATTAGAACATAAGGCTGATATCAAGCTCTTGTTCATTCATTTACTCACACATATGTAATTTATCTATTTTTATAACTGTAGGCTAGATCTATTATATGCTGTGCGGGATGCTGAGGCCCCAATAGGGAATTAATTATGATTAAGAATTAATTATATTCTTTGAGGAGCTTTCTGTCATTCTTGATGCTATTTCAACCTCTCATCTATTGAATACAAGCTGCCTTCTCCTTGAGAACTTTGCTGCCATTGGTGATAATAAATAGAGAAATACGTGATGAGCAAAATATGAATGGGACTACAAAGCTACAATAACCAAGATGGTGTGATACTGACATAGGACAGACATCTAGGTCTGGGGGAATTGAGAAAAGGAAATAGTTGGAAATTGGGGGAGAGCAAGGAAAAATAGGAAACTTTGAGCATGAACTGGAATTCACAAGATTGGCCTGATACCCATGTCAGTTCTCACTGCTTCCAACCTCAATGAGGTGAAAGTGTGAGATTCTGATCTCTTTTGGTCCGAGCCAAAGGCAACCACACCCAGAACTGACCAAGCTGAAGGGAAGGGGAGCAGTGCGGGCCTGGCCGCTGCCCTCCATCAACAACATCAGAGCCCAGAGAGGCAGCCCCGTGTGGGAGCTGCAAGGTCACCTGATGACCCTTTCCCAACATTCAGACGGCTTTGGGCCATCTTCTGCCCACCAAACCTCAGGTAAAATTAAAGTTAAACGAACTCTTATAAAAAAAAGCCCCCCAAAACATAAAACAAACTCTTATCACCTACTCTAACTGGAAAAATACAATAAAGGGAGTTCTTGGATATGTAGTTCAGCCTAGCTACACTGAGACACTTAGACCTAATATTTTATTTTATTTTACTTATTTTATTATTTTATTTTATTTTTTACTTTTTCTTCACACAGATGATAACGTACTGTACTTACTGTTCTTGTCTTTTTTCCTTTTGTTTGATCTATAATTTTCTTAAAGGTTTTATTTATTTATTTATTTATTTGAGCGAGTGAGAGACAGAGAGGGAAGAGCACAAGCAGAGGGAGTGGGAGAGAGAGAAGCAGGCTCCCCACGGAGCAGGGAGCCAGATGCAGGGCTCCATCCCAGGACCCCAAAATCACAACCTGAACCGAAGGCAGACACTTAACCAACTGAGCCATCCAGGTGCCCCTAAGCTATAATTCTTACATCATAAAATTCACCCTTTTAAGGTGCACAATTTAGTGTTTTTTTGGTATATTCCCAGAGTTGTTCAGCCATCACCCCTAATTCCAGAACATTTTCACCATCACAAAAAGTAACCCTGTACCAATTAGCAGCCATTTGGCATTCACTTTCAATCCTCTAGCCCCAGGCAACCACCAATCTACTTTCTATTTCTATAGATTTGCGTTTTGTGGTACTTTAAAACTATCTTCCCTCCTTCACTATCTGCTCTGTGGAATTCAGGCTCCAGAATCAGACAGGAAAACAACAGGCTAACAGAGGCTGTTTACTCAGTTCATACAATTGAATAGTATAAGGTTAAACTCCTGGAACAAATTTTATATATATATATTATATATATATATATATATAATATATATATAAAATAATTTCGTTGTTCTTTTCAAGCAACCAGCTCCTGGTTTCATTGATCTGTTCTCCTGGTTTTTTTTAGTTTCTATATCATTTATTTCTGCTCTAATCTTTATATATAATTTATATATAATTTATATATATAATATATAATATATATAATAAAATAATAAAATTAAATAATAAAATATATATAATAAAATAAAATAAAAATATATATACTATATATATATAAATATATTTGAGAGAGAAAGAGAGGTATATAATTATATGTACATAGGTAGCTATGCATATATAGTTGGATAATATATTATCTATCATACATATGACAGTATATAATATATATTATCATATTATTATATAAATGTAATATCCCTGTCAAAATGCATGAGAAACAGGTAACTTTTGTTTGTTGCTTTCAGAGAGAGGGGAACTAGGTAACTGGAAGGTGGAGATGGGAAGGAGACTTTTCACAGTATATTCTTTGTATCTTTTGAATTTTCAATCATGTGAATGCATTTTCTATTTAAAAAAATAATGAGGTGGGGGACACATCTGCCTTCAGCTCAGGTCATGATGTTGGGGTCCTAGGATCCGATCTCATATTGGGCTCCCTGCTCAGCGGGGAGCCTGCTTCTGCCTCTCCCTCTGCCTGCTTCTCCCCCTGCTTGTACTCTCTCTCTCTCTCTCTCTCTCTCTCTCTGTGTCAAATAAGTAAATAAAATCTTAAAAAATAAAACAAATCAAAACAAAATAATGAGGTGGAAGTCCTGCCCTGGAGGAGGTGGCAGGGAGACCCACCCAGGGCCCTCACCTGCATGCTATGCCTGGAAGCCTAAAGAAAATGAGGAAGAAGAGTTCCACTGAACAACATGCCCACCCAAGTCTTCTGACACAAAGGTGGCCACCAGACGTGTGTGCCTTAGGAGTGGCTTTTAACTGACTCAAACCTACATAGCCGAGAATATTCTTTACTTCCCACAAGGGCTACTTCTCACATCTGGAGAGTGCCCCATAACTGTCTTTTCTGTGGTTTTTATTCAATAAACATTTGGTGAACCCCTCAAAAATAATGAAGTTAAGAACAAAAATTTCACAACTAAAACATGAATAGAAAAATGGGAGGAAACTGAAGAAAGAGAAAAAGGAAAATAAGGAAAAGGAGCTGGACTGTAAAAGGGAAGGGAAAGAAAAAGGAGGAGAAAGTGGTGAAAGAGAAAACAGGAGAAAGCAGAAAGCAGACACAAGAAGAGAAATAGGAAGAGGAATAAAATAGGAGCAGGAGAGAAAGAATAGAGCACATGATAATTTGGAAATATTAATGCAGGTGTTTCAGAAAGGATTGGCAAGGTATAAATTTTGAAAG
>NW_024423453.1:48826878-48833402 GCF_017311325.1 Ursus maritimus | reverse complement strand
TATATAATTTATATATAATTTATATATAATTTATATATATAATATATAATATATATAATAAAATAATAAAATTAAATAATAAAATATATATAATAAAATAAAATAAAAATATATATACTATATATATATAAATATATTTGAGAGAGAAAGAGAGGTATATAATTATATGTACATAGGTAGCTATGCATATATAGTTGGATAATATATTATCTATCATACATATGACAGTATATAATATATATTATCATATTATTATATAAATGTAATATCCCTGTCAAAATGCATGAGAAACAGGTAACTTTTGTTTGTTGCTTTCAGAGAGAGGGGAACTAGGTAACTGGAAGGTGGAGATGGGAAGGAGACTTTTCACAGTATATTCTTTGTATCTTTTGAATTTTCAATCATGTGAATGCATTTTCTATTTAAAAAAATAATGAGGTGGGGGACACATCTGCCTTCAGCTCAGGTCATGATGTTGGGGTCCTAGGATCCGATCTCATATTGGGCTCCCTGCTCAGCGGGGAGCCTGCTTCTGCCTCTCCCTCTGCCTGCTTCTCCCCCTGCTTGTACTCTCTCTCTCTCTCTCTCTCTCTCTCTCTGTGTCAAATAAGTAAATAAAATCTTAAAAAATAAAACAAATCAAAACAAAATAATGAGGTGGAAGTCCTGCCCTGGAGGAGGTGGCAGGGAGACCCACCCAGGGCCCTCACCTGCATGCTATGCCTGGAAGCCTAAAGAAAATGAGGAAGAAGAGTTCCACTGAACAACATGCCCACCCAAGTCTTCTGACACAAAGGTGGCCACCAGACGTGTGTGCCTTAGGAGTGGCTTTTAACTGACTCAAACCTACATAGCCGAGAATATTCTTTACTTCCCACAAGGGCTACTTCTCACATCTGGAGAGTGCCCCATAACTGTCTTTTCTGTGGTTTTTATTCAATAAACATTTGGTGAACCCCTCAAAAATAATGAAGTTAAGAACAAAAATTTCACAACTAAAACATGAATAGAAAAATGGGAGGAAACTGAAGAAAGAGAAAAAGGAAAATAAGGAAAAGGAGCTGGACTGTAAAAGGGAAGGGAAAGAAAAAGGAGGAGAAAGTGGTGAAAGAGAAAACAGGAGAAAGCAGAAAGCAGACACAAGAAGAGAAATAGGAAGAGGAATAAAATAGGAGCAGGAGAGAAAGAATAGAGCACATGATAATTTGGAAATATTAATGCAGGTGTTTCAGAAAGGATTGGCAAGGTATAAATTTTGAAAGGCAAGTGCAGACTAGATAATGAAGGACATTTTATGTTATGTGGTTTGGATATTATTCTGAAAAAAGGGGGTGATGTAATAAAGGATTTTAAGTAGATTAGATGCAACATCCTACTTCCAATTTAAACATGATTTTGGCTGTGATGTGGAGAATGGATTTGTGCAGGAATGTAGGAAAGAAGATCACTTAATAGATTTTACATTAACCAAGGCCAGACATAGCGAAGCTGCTAAGTAGACTTAGGGTAGAAAAGGGGATGAAACCGAGAGAAAATTAGGAGTAAATATGTTGTGGTAAATAATTATATAGTGGATCGGCTGGGAAGGTTACTTATAAATTAGAGCGACAAGTCACAGATCACTCCCATTTTTTAAATTTGGCTAGATATGTGGTGGCAACATTATTTGCAAATAAACTTGTAAGAAACATGCCATTTCTGAGTTGAACATGGCATTAGCTTGAGACATAACCACCGTTAGTTGTTGTCGGCAGCAGCTACCACTAGGAGTATGGAAACATGCTCTCTCTCTCTCTCTCTCTCTCTCTCTCTCTGCTGTCCGTCAGGCACAGATCAGTAGTGAGGTATTTCAAAGTGCAGTATTAGGGTACCAAAGCTGTGCAAATGCAGACAGTATGGAGAAAACAGGAACAAAGGATGGCCTGGGAAAGTTAGAATGGCATTATAATGGTTGCAAAGGGATGACTAATTTTCTTTGAGCTACTCGGGTGGGCTTTTCTTCACTACTGAAATAAATCGTGTTTTTTTTTGAAAATAGGTCAATAACATTTTCATTAAACATTTTATTTTGAGATAACTGTGGATTCTTATGCAGTTTTAAGAAAATGGTGCAAAAACATCATGTTCCCCATGTTCTCCCATTGGTAACATCTTGCAAAACGATAGTACAGCATAAGAACTAGGATACTGAAATTGATAGTGGTCAAGATACAGCACAATTCTATCACCACAAGGATCCCTAATGTTGCCCTTTATAGCCACACTCACTTCTCTCCTATCCACACCCCCTTATTAACCACTGACAATCACTAATCTGTTCTCCCTTTCTATAATGAGTTACGTTGAGAATGTTCTATAAATGAAATAATACAATATATGTCCTTTTGGGATTGCCTTTTTTTCTGGAGCCAATTTTCTGGAGCACATTTTTCTGGAGATTCGTCTTGTTATTGTGTGCATCAATAGTTTGTTCTTTTTTTTTTTTTTTTTCTTTTTGAATAGTATTTCATGGTATGGATATACTAGAGTTTGTTTATTCATTTACCTGTTGAAGGATATTTAGGCTGATTCTGGTTATTTTCTATAACAAATAATAACACTCCAAATAACAAATAATAACACTTTACAATTCATGTAAAGGTTTTTATATGAACACAAATTTTCATTTCTCTGGGATAAATACTCAGGATTTTAATTGCTAAGTCATATGTTAGTTTCACGGTTAGATTTTTTTTTCTTTTAGAAACTGACAGTGCTTGTACCATTGTACATTATCACTAGCAATGTATGAGTGATTCAGTTTCATTGCATCCTGGCCAACATTTGGCATTATCGCTGTTTTTATTTCAGTCACTCTGATATGTGCAGTGAAATCTTATTGTCATACTAATTTGCATTTATGTAATGGCTAATGAAACCAAACATCTTTTCATGTGATTACTTGCCATCTGTATATCATCTCCAATAAAATGTCCTCTTATGTCCTTTAACCATTTTCTAATTGAATTACTTGGTTTTTTACTCTTGAGTTTTGATAATTCTTTAGATATTATTTTGTTGTATATCTGGTTTATAAATATTTTGTCCCAAGCTGTATCTTGTCTTTTCATCCATTTCACAGGTTTTTTTTTCTAGAGCAAAACTTTTAAATTTTAGTGAGGTCCATTCATCTTTTTTTTTTTTTTAATGAATAGTGCTTTTAATGTCAAATCTGAGAATTCTTTGCTGATTCCTAGGTAGTGAAGAATTTTTATGATGCATTTTCTTAAAAGCTTTATAGTTTTATATTCTGCAGTTTAAAATACATTTTTAGTTAATTTTTGTATAAGGTGGGAGATGTGAGTCAATGATAATGCCGTGACAGAAGGGTAATACATTAACACTAACAAAAGAGAAAATAGAAGCCTCCAACTATGGGTATGAACTTATAAGTAGCAGGCAAAGGAAGGGATGACACAAATCTCTGTAAGTACAAATTGGACCATCTCTGCTATAGTCACATATCTGCTTCTTTCTTGGCCAACTTGTAGATCTCTAAATTCTAATTCTTAAATAGGCCAGAAAAATAATAGGATTTCTCCTTCCGTCATGTGTTTGAGTTAGTGTTTTTGCTGCCCCTGTTTTACTTTTTCCAGATTTGAGAGTGGATGTGAGGAGCAAAAAGAAGCAAAGAAAAAAATTCTAACACTCTATTTTAGATAGAGGTGATCTTACATCCTGAGTTAGGAGTAGCCGTTATTTCTTAGATATAACTTGACAAATAAGATTTTCATATGACAGTTAAAGATGGGAATTTCACAAGAGAATTGAAGAAGGAATACAAAGGAACTTTATCGATGCAGTACAGGTAAGAAAAAGTCAGAAAAAAAGGTGAAACAACAACAATGTATAATACAAGTATAAAATTAAATGAAAAATTAAAACAAATATCATGTATATCACAATTGATACATGTAGTTTGAACTTCTGCTTCAAATTGAGTGTTTGGGTAAAAAAATTTCAGCTATATGATAGTTGCAAAAAACACCTAAAAAGAAACGATGAAACCATTATTGATGATAAAGTGATTGATCGATACATGTGTAAAAAAATAAATTAAATGAAATCAATTATAATGTACCTGTATTTGCTAAAGTTTTATTTATGATAAACCCATTGGCTAGAATAAAGAAAAATATTTCCCACAGTGAAAACATACAAAGGAACATATAAGAGACAAAAATTTTTATGTGACAAACATATACATTAAAACTGCACCAAGCAAAATATAAAAATCACAGGATTCTTTGATAAAGGTACAATGATAGTGAGGATTTTAATGTAATGTAATGTAAATCTTTTAAAAAAGAATTTGACAGATTAACTAAATAAAATCTAAGCGAAAGTAAAGAATACTGTAATAACTCCATGAGGACCTCTGAGATACACATATTGTGTTCGAATTATAGGTAGATGGATGGCTGTAGTGTTAGTGCTGTCATATATGTATTTTTTCTCATATATATTCATTTAATATATATATATTACTGAATATATATGAAGTAGCTGAAATGTAATTGATAAAATTAATATACCATAATATACTAAATTAGATATCAAAAGAATCAGCCTATACCTTAAACAATGCTCATTTTTAAAATGCCAACTAGTCAGATGGATGTTTCCTTTAACATCTTAACAAGCCAGGGATATCATCATTTTTTTCCAGAACTACCATCTAAATTATCCATCTCCACTATCATTCAAATTGTTTTGCATGCAAATATTCCAAGATAGACAATGTTTTATATATATGCTGATGATATGATGGTTTACCTCTGAAACCCAGGAGATCAAAATCTAAAACTTTTGTACTAAAAGAAAATTAGGGCTCATAGGGACTTAACTACTTATGAATAGATATAAAGACATTTTCCATTAACAGCAATAAACAGAAAATGTCAAAAAAAAAGTTAGTAGAAAAAAATTAAGATTCTAACTAAAGGACTTCAAAAGTAATGTAAATAAAGGGAATAATCTACCATATTCTTAGATTGGGAGATATCCTATATTAAAAAATGTTAAAATAATTGCACACCTTCTTTAATTAAGTTTCAATCATAACTCCAAGAATCTGTTTTCCTTCCTTTTCTCTGTTTCTTTCCTTTCTTCTTTCCTTCCTCCCTACGTCTCCTTTTTTCTTTCTTCTCCCCCTACTTCTTCTCCCCCCCGGCACCTCTTCTAGTAAAAGAATAAATATGGGGGAAAATGATAAAATGGACACTGGTGTGAATGAATTTGTTGTAAGGGATAGTAAAACTTAATTCGAATCTACACTAACTAAAGAATATTGTACAGATTCATGAGGTAGATAAAATATTTCGTGGAAAATATTTATTTAACTGAGGATAGCAGTGTGTCTATATTTTTTCTTTAGCAAGACAAGAAATCCAGTAGTAATAAAAGAGGTGTTTCATGGGCTACTGCAAATAAAAATATTCTTTATTATAATTATTCAAACTACATCAGATAAAACATTTACAACACAAATAAGGGATAAAGGATTATTGTACATTTCTCTAGTTGAATAAGTATTCCTATATATTATCAAGAAAAAAACGGGTAAAAGCTATGAACAGGCCATTCTTGGAAGGAATCAAAATGACTAATGAGTATAGGAAAACATTTTCAAGTAGCAAACAGTGTAATTTGATTTATTTAAGATGAGGAACTATTTGTCAAATTTAAACGATTAATAATATCCATTTCAGGTGAATTTGTGGAAAATGGACCCTCCCATATAATGGTTAGTGGTTAGTTTTTGGGAGAAGGGATTTTCTACTATGCTAGCATAGTAATCTAACATTCAATTTTAAATGCATGTATCTTTCAACGTAACAATTCTTTGATTCAGCTAATCTGAAAAATTGAAGGCAACAGTAGTATGTAGGTACAAGAATGATTTTTATGCACAATTGTGTATAATAGTGTGAAATTGTTCTGAGTCATCATTAAAATTGATGAATAAATTATCATATACCCTTACTGCAAAAATTATTAATCTATTAAAAACAATAAGCTCATTTACATATATTGTCCTCCAACATGTCTAAGATATCTAAAATGGAAAAAATCCACAGTAATATATAGAGAATAAGCTCATATTGAGAAAAAAATGTGTGCATGTATGCTGTGTAAAGATAGAGGTGAAACTTAAAGTACATTGAGAGATTAAAACTGGTCATTTCAAAAATCTGTGGTGAGAAAAGCAATTAATATTTTATATGTCTCTTCTGTATAATGTGTTTTTAATAATAAATATGCAGTATATTAAGATATCAATAATGGAAGAAATTAAAGAGAAACAAATCAGAGCCAACATGAATGAGTTATTGCTATTTTGCAACATTTTAAATGGCTTTTCTACATACATGATCGCTTTCTTTCAAAAATCCTTGAGGTAATTATTACTAATATGCTAATTTTATGACCGAAAAAAACTAGACTCAGAAAGCTTAAGAAGTTTCTAACTATGGTGTTTACCT